>NW_022589707.1:42209455-42540980 GCF_004348235.1 Phoca vitulina | reverse complement strand
CTATGGTGAGCGCTGTGAATTGTGTAAGACTGATGAATCACAGACCTGTACCTCTGAAACACATAATACATTAAATGTTAAAAAAAAGAAGAAGAAGAAGATAGTAGGAAGGGAAAAATGAAGGGGGGGGGAATCAGAGGGGGGAACGAACCATGAGAGGCTATGGACTTTGAGAAACAAACTGAGGGTTCTAGAGGGGATGGGTTAGCCTGGTGATGGGTATTAAGGAGGGCACGTATTGCATGGAGCACTGGGTGTTATACGCAAACAATGAATCATGCAACACTACATCAAAAACTAATGATGTAATGTATGGTGACTAACATAACATAATAAAATAAAATTAATAAAAAAAAATAGATCAAGCAAAATAGGTGGTGGTGGTAGTCATCAGGAGGTACCGCAGTGGTTCACGGAGCCAGAGAAGGGCCCCAGGGATCGGAGCTGATCTGGGCATCACCAAGGAAAGCCAGGCACCGGAACTCTCTGTTCATCCATCTCTCTGGGTCTGTAGGCTGTTGGTGCCATTCTCTCTACTGTCACGGGGCCTTCTTTGTTATAGAAAGCGTGGTCACAGACAGCTCTGGCCTGAGGAAAGACACCCTCACGGCCAGAACCATGTTCTCACACTGTGGGGAAGGCTTCTGATCCACCTGGCGGGTGACATGGGACGATCCTGCCCCAGTCACGATGGCTCATGGAGCAGGCACAGGGCAGGAAAGGAGTAAATGTCCATGACAGATGAGTTCTGAACCTCAGAAAGGCTTTGTGGCCTAATTCAGCTTTAACACCCCATTTATTCACTTCTTCAGACATCCCAGACCATGCCGTCCTCTTTGCTTTCTGTACGGTGTCAGTTTTCCATGTTTCAGTCTCTGCCTGAGACCTTTCCCACAGCCTGCCAGCACTCTGAGCCAGTCCCAGACCCTGATCTCCACCAGCACGAATGCAGGAAAGCTTGGACCACCGAAAAGATTGACAGGAGAAAAGACCATGTAAAAAACATTACCAATTTTGAAAAAATAAGTAGCTTGCACACACTTCAGATTTCTTATATCTTGATTCATTTTAACCTCCATAAATAGCCTTGGTCAGCTCTCCGTGGGCACATCCTTACACATGTACTTGCTACTCCCACGAGGCAGAGCGATCACAGGCCGTCCAGGTTTACACAATTTCAAGAATGAAGATCCACAGGGAGTAACTAAGGGAAGCTGTCCGGGTGAGGAATCTGGCATCTGGGAGCCAAAAGTGAGAGATTCTAGCCTCACATGATTGGCTGGGTGATTCTGAGTGATTTGCTCCATCTCACTGGGTCCATTTTGCTCATCAGTTAAATGAGGAGGTGGCACTAAATCAGGGATTGGCAAAATCCAGTCCACTGCTTGATTTTATAAATAAAGTTTTATGGAATATAGCCATGTCTACTCTTTATGTATTTTCTATAGCTGTTTCAGCACTGCTATAATACTCACATGGCTGCAATGGAGTCTATGTGGTCTGCAGGGTCTAAAATAGTTACTCTCTGGCCCTTAACAGATAGTTTGCTAGATTCTGATCTAAATAAGTCCCCACAAAACGCTTTTCCCTTTGAAAGTGTTTCAAGGGCAAGTAGTTTTTTATCTGAATTTATTTATTTGAATCTGAATTTATCTGCAGATAATTGCCACACCTCTAATTTTCTTCGCCAGAATGATGGCTGCTTATTCAAGCCACGTAGACCTATGTCTGCACAGGCAGAGACTAGCAGGAAATGTACCAGCCAACCGAATTCAGTCAAAATAATTGTCCTCCTGTTCTTCCCTCGAGCAACTGCAACTGTGATATGAAATATCCAAACACTTGTCTCATGGCTCTCCACCCATTTCTCTTTGGTCAAGGAAATAGACAAGGGTTAAGAAGATAACAATGTCTATTCGGGTCAAAGTGAAGGGAAACCGTGAACATCACTGACTTCCATGCAGTTGTCAATGGCTGGTGAAACAAACAAGGACATCTATTTGGGGGTCTGAATTTGCCTGTCAAAATAACAACAGTTCCTGAAATGCCATTTTATTTTATAGTGGGTAGTACAGCAAAAAAAAAAAAAAAAAAAAAATAGCCAAAATTGCACTAATAAAACACCACCCACATTTTTCAGTTTTCCTTTTTGTTAGTGTTTAAAAATTCGGAAAACACCAATACATTCTGTGAAGCCTGTAATATCATACTGATAGATCAGAAAAAACAGAAGAGAGTGAGCAGGGGACCCTCTACACACACACACACTCTCACGTGCACACACACACACACACACACACACTCTCACGTGCACACACACACTCTCACGTGCACACACACACTCTCACGTGCACACACACACACACACACATGCACACACACATACCTCTGACAAAAAAGGAATCCAAAAGCAATAACCAATTCCAAAATGCCAGGAAGCAGGGTTATAAATTTAACACAAACAGCTCCCTCTTCAAATTCCCAGTCCGTTTATCAAATTTTAAAAATGAAATGACAAGTTAAGATTATTAGTCAAAATATATAAATAAATCACCTTACATATGTTATTTCCAAGGTCTGCGAATGATTTCACAGTGGTTAGTTGTAATAAGTGAGTACAGAGGCAACCTGGCTGGGCTCAGGAGCGGAAGTGGTTCAGGTGGAGCTGGAAGCCTGCCAATCCCCAGACAGCGCAATTAGCCCTGGGCTGCACACAGGGGCCTTTAAGAAGGCATTTGGTGAGATTTCTTTCACACAGCAACACTGACATCTTACCCATTGCCTGGTCTACAATCCACTACACATAATGCCATTGTTTAGAGAAAGAACTTTTTTTAGAAGTCTCTGAAAAGCAAGGATTAAGTCAACTCATCATAAATTCCTCCTGCTAGAAACCAACTCACGGAAAACTTTTTTAAAAATATAGTTTGTCAAATGCTTTGGGTTTTAACGAAATGCCAAGATGGGGGAGTCCTAAATTATCTGGTGGAACAGGAGGCCTCACAGAGAATGAGGGATGCTGGAGTTCTGTGTTCAAGACGAATTGCTGGAAAATTCTCTATCTTAAAAATGGGTTCTGTTCTTTACCTGTTTAGATTTATACAACATCTAATGTTAACAGCCCTTATGTGGCCGTCAAATGCCAAAGGTAAACAGAAAAACAAGAAAAAAATACAGTTCTTTGAGCATATTCCCCTCGTATTCCCCAGATCCAGGTCTGCCAAGCAGGCCTCCCCCTGCCCTCCTGGCATCATTCTGCCACTGCTGTTAATAGTATTATTGGTGTTGGAACAAAGCCAGCTGTCTTCCTTTTCAAACCAATTTGTCCGATAGCATGAATTACTGTGTTAGGTAATCTGTCATTTCTCAAAAAGACCGATCTTTAATGTTCCTCCTCTACATATTACTCTCTGAGTATTTGAAGGCACAGGGATACCATCCCACACCCTGCTTATTTGCCTCAGAATAAGTCACCCTTGTGTGGTACCTTCTCAGCTAAACAACAAAAGCATTTTATTTTATTTTATTTTATTTTTTTAAAGATTTTATTTATTTATTTGACAGAGAGAGACACAGCGAGAGACAGAACATAAGCAGGGGGGAGTGGGAGAGGGAGAAGCAGGCTTCCCGCTGAGCAGGGAGCCCGACGTGGGGCTCGATCCCAGGACCCTGAGATCATGACCTGAGCCGAAGGCAGACGCTTAACGACTGAGCCACCCAGGCGCCCTCAACAAAAGCATTTTAAAATACAGAGCTACACAAATCTAACTTTCTTAGATTATTTACGCAATACTTATAGACATTAAAACAGATCTACACCTGCCAAGGAAAAAATAATCCCATAAAATGCCTAAAAATCATCTGTGACTTGATCACATGAATAGTTCCTGTGATGAACTCGAGAAGTCAGGTTTTTCTATGCAGTGTTCCCAGTTCTCTGCTTCACTTTGTCAGTACAGACTGGGAATAATAATTTTTTTTCTTTTCTTAGGAACATTTTTCAGCATGTCCTCCGTAGAAAATACGGGTTATTTTCAAGAAGAACGTTCACTGCTTGGAAGGCTGAGTCCTGGTCACATGTTTCTCTGAGAAAGTTTCTCTAACTCAAGAGATGCCATCAGAGGTTGTGGTAATATTTCCTATATGCTATGCATGTCTCCGTTTGAAATTGCATTTCTATGCATGCAACAAAAACCTGACTCTACCAATTAAATCAAATGGGAATTATTTCCCAAACATAATAAGAAGTCCTGAAGTGGCTGATCTGGGCAAGCAATTCCTCAACGTGAGCCAGGTCCCCAACTCGTTCACCTCGTCCTCATGATTCTTACCATGGTCCCAAGAGGGTGGTCTCCCTCCAGTCCCCTGTTCTAGACAGAAAGAAAGGGGAAAGGAAGAAAGTGACACCAGCCTACATCAGAAAATCAAAATCTTAATCCCCAGCAAATTTTTACTAATATCTCACTGGGGAGGAGGGACCCTTTGCAGCTGGATCCATCTCCACCCCAAATAGGATTAGGTTTCTCTCAGTGAGGCAGAAGGGAAGGTGGATGCTGGGAAGGTCTCCAGCAGAGTCTACCACAATGCATTCTTAGTTACCCATCTCTACCCAGAGGAGAGGGCCACACCCAGACTTCCCCAAGACTCTGCTAAGTACCCGAGGCATTTACTCTCTAAAAGGGACAATTTTGACCTGAATTCCTAAGGGGTTAAATCCTGAGTTATATCATGCCTTGTGCAAAGTGAGCAACAATGAGATCCCGGTGTGATCACTATTAATTCTGCAAGCAAGTAGCTTCAAGATTTTCTCATACACATGGCATAAGGTCGTCCTTAGTGAATCAAAAAGGCAAGGAAGAAGGGGAAGGAGGGAAGATAGAAGACATTCACTCCACTTACAAAACAAGATAAGGGGGTGATTATTCACTTTTACAGATGGGTTTCCCGTAGCAATTTTTAAGAGAAGATTCCCCAATATCTTTACAGTAGCTCAATTCACATGCCCCTTCAGAGGAACATATCTAATTGCAAAAATGTTACCAGACACTTGCACTTTATAAAGATGTGGCACAAGATTGGCAGAACAGTAATGACCATGAAAGCTGGACAGTGGCCGCACAGCAGCTCGGTATCACCTGCTCTCTCCTCTCGTTTTCTGGTTTAAAAATGTACATAGGGGCACCTGGGTGGCTCAGTCATTGGGCATCTGCTTTCGGCTCAGGTCATGATCCCGGGGTCCTGGGATCGAGCCCCACATCAGGCTCCCTGCTCCGCGGGAAGCCTGCTTTTCCCTCTCTTACTCCCCCTGCTCGTGTTCCCTCTCTCACTGTGTCTCTCTCTGTCAAATAAATAAATAAAATCTTTTAAAAAATAAAAAAATTAAAATGTACATAACTTTTTAAAAGGTCTGCCACTAGAAAACTAAAATAAAAGTTCTGATTTCCTTTAAAAAAAAAGTTTATTATTCCCTCTTCTAACTTAAAAGGGGAGTGTGCTGTGTAAAGAACATACCCAGGTCAGCTGGGAAATACAGAACGGGGACTCATTAATTCATAAAACCTATTTTCAAATGCAGCAAAAATGGTTTCTGCTGTGAAAAATGAGCACTCTTTCGAGAATATTTAAAAGCTAAAGACGCGTTGCTGTGGTTAGAGATGGCATGTGATGTAGGAGAAGATTCTCTTTGGAAATTATGTCCCCAGAGAGCCTCTCTCCACCTGGCAGCGGGGCCATAGCACTTGATGTTCAAAGCACTTGACAAATGCTGTGTTCTTTTCTCCAATATTGCTCCTCGATAATAAGTAGAAAGAATTCCTCCCCTTGATTTTCTAGAGCAAACTTTTTAGAGGGAGACCATGATTTAGACACAGCTGACTTTGGCAAACAAACCATGCTTTGTATCTATTACTGTGCTCGAGAGCATTTCTCATTCTTGGTTTATTAATAAACCCAACCATTCATTAATAATTCCAGCAATTTAATACATAAATGTTTTAAAACACTCATCAACGCCCAGATTATTTCCTTTCACCCCGCTATCCACACGACCAATTCTTTCTCAGTTATGCCTCTATCACTGTAGGAATTTGGAGATGAAATCATTTCCACACTGTTTGTCCTGAGATATCCCTTGTCTTGTAGGGGGCCTCTACTCACCTCCCTATCTTCCCAAACCCTCTATCTGTTTCCTCAAGTTCAGAGGCACTTATTTTTTTTAAAGACTTTATTCATTTGAGACACAGAGGTAGAGAGAGAGAGAGCATGAGCAGGGGGAGAGGCAGAGGGAGAGGGAGAAGCAGGCTCCCAGCTGTGTCAGGAGCCCAATATGGGGCTCGATCCCAGGACCCTGAGATCATGACCTGAGCCGAAGGCAGACATTTAACCATCTGAGCCACCCAGGTGCACTTATTATTTCAGAGGCACATTAAACATTTTTATATCCATTCACTTATTCATTGGCAATGCAAACCAACTCATCGCCATTTCCCAGATCACGAATGGAAAGATCTCTTTCCAAAAGATGTCATCCCCCATACACAAACCATTTCTATTTTCTATTTTCAGATAATAAATGTAGCCCCAAATGACTAAACCAAACGTCTTTGAGATGAAAAACAAGTTGGTAATATCCGTTTGATTACCATCTTCGAACTCAAGGCCCATGATAATTTTTAACAGTTGCAATTTTTTTCCTGATAGTTCTATTTGGAGCACTAGGAAAACATTTCAATTTTGTAAGTGTTATCCTAAGGCCAAATTTGCATTGACAAATGAAAATAAAGTGTTAGCTGGAAAACAGAACTTTGTACATCTAGATAGCTTGCAAAGCAAAACAGACCTGTGAGGAGCTACAACATTTGTACTGACCAAATTTGTGGTGAGAAATGTCAGATGGCTTAACGTTAACTATTCTTGTCCTGGTATGTACGAGATGTAAATAAAATACACATGGTTAGGGCCGATCCTGCCTTTGTGAAGATAAAAGCCCCAAAAAAGAAAATGTTGGCAGCTCTCTGCATACCACCAGGGCAGTTTAATTTGTACCATATTTTGCCACGTCAGCGGAAATGGGGACTCCCTGGAGCTATTTGTGACCCGTGATGAAGGCAATATTGGGAAAAGGGAAGGGAGCAAAATCTCGCAAAACTGCACACGGTTCTGGTCGCCAGGCTGACGCAGTATTGCAAATCCATAAAAACCTGTTTCGAAAACAAACTTTCACAACTATAACGCAGAATAGCTCTCCCAGCCCTGAAAGCTTCCTCCTTTACAGTCCTGCCATTTGAAATACGAATCCTCCAGGGCCCCTGGGAAGGGGCAGCCCTGTTTACAGAATGCCTCCAGTATTAACAGCCTATTTTTATGCTTTAAAAAAAAGTCATTCGATGGCCACCAAAGAGGGTTTTGAAGAAAATGCTCTTTGTTTTTAAGAACGTCGTGCTTTATAAAAAGCTTTATGGGAAAAAAAAAAGGAGAAATCCACGACAGGGCACGTGTAATAGATATCAAATGCAGAAATGCCCAAGAGAAAGGCCCACACATTACAACATCCTTGGACGGAGGGCTTGTCTTCCAGAGATGCTAACCAGGGTGATGTTAGTGCCTCAGATTTACTGCCGTCAGGGCACTCTGGCAGGAAGAGAAGTGCCAGGACTTGCCTCATACCTTAATGAAAGCTCAGAGTTGTTCTGTTTACAAGCCAGACACGTGCAGTCTGCACAGAGCTGTGCCAAATTTGTGCCAAAGTGGCATCAACGCCTATTTGAGGTGGTGTAGTCATGCTGGGCACAGCTTGGGCTCTCTGGAATGATGTGCTGAAAAACTGGCCAAACCTGTTCCAAAAAACTTCTTTAGGAAACTCTAAAAAGGATGGGTACACAAATGCAGAGGGGGAAAGATCTTATGGCAACGTTTTGGGGAGGCCACACCCCTAGCAGCACTTACAGACAGTATTGGCTGAGTCATTGATGCAACCAATGATAACCATGCCACAAAATCCGGCAGCTGTCAGAGGACAAGACCAGAAGGGGCTGGAGGAGCTCTCTTTAGCCCATGTCTGGCCTCCTCAAGCAGGGCAGCAGGAGAATTGGCACCATGTTTCCTAACATTATCTATTACTCACCTCGGGACTGTGGGTACGTTAGTTACTTTGCTTTGTTTTGTTTTTTATTACCTTCACATTTGCTTCCAGCCTCTTTGCATGAAATCAGTAAGAGATAAGACATCATAAGTATAGTTCTACAAAGCTATCCCAGGGAGGAGCCCTAATGAGATTTCAGAGCTTGGTCTGCAAATATTTCACTGGGATCCAGGGCCCCTGGCGAGGGGACCCCTGGCAGCCACTGAATTCTCTTGTCCAGAACCCACCTTACCTCTTCTTTACTATGTCACATTGGCAGATCTCTGATGGCTCTTGCAGCCCGAAGACCACGGGTACAAGGGAAGGACCTTACCTTAAATTCTCTCAGGAGGGAGAATTAGCTGTAAGTCAGTAACAGAGCATCAGTTCATCAAAAACTAATTTGCTAAAAATCAATTGCCAAAGAACCCATTTATCTGAATGCCCAATTCACTGAATTTTCCATATTTACTAGTTTATTAAAACTAGTTTCTTTCAACTATTTGTAGAGTTTACAGATACTTGTATTGAGCAGAATGATCCTCAATAGCTATTGGAACAAGAATTCTTCAAAGTTGTAGTTAATTGGTTCATTTTCCCTTCATAACAACATGTTAAGGAATATTCCATTGGTGAAATGGAAAGAATCACCAGGCGATTTGGTCTCCTTATGAATATATTTAATATTAACAAGATATATTTCATCATTAATAACCAAATTTCATCGTTTTACAAGGTAATCTTTTGGCTTATACTGATTTCTTTATCATATTCTTTTATATAATGTTCTGTCTTGTTCCGAGTTCAAATCGAGACTCTGCCACTTGTCTCTGGGTAGCCCTGGCCAAGCTGCTTTACCTCCCTGTGCTGCATTTCCCTCAACCGGAAAATGGAGCCCCTCTCCTTCACGGGGCTGTCGGGAGGATTAATCTAGTTTATTAATAATATATATAAAGCGCTTAGAACAGCAATTGATATAGAGTAAGGCTCAAATGAATGTAAACTACTATTATAACTTTTTAAAAATATTGTATTAAAGCCTATCTTTCAACACTGAGGTCACCTCCGATGGATTCTGAAAACTCCTTACTTTGATTCCCTCTACACCTCCCAACCCCAGGAAATGTCCTTCCTTGCCTCTCTTGTACTCTGATAGCACCTTGAGCAGACCTCTAGGAAAGCATGTGTTTCTATCTACGTGCCCCCCGGGCTGTGCGCCATGGCGCCACTGCGCTTGCCAGCACGACGCTCAGAGCTCGACGCTGGGTGAGCTTCCCATAGCCTTCGCCAAACGAACAGGCAAATGATACAAATGGACCCCGCGCATCTTAGGATGGGTCCTTAGTGTCGGGGCTCATGCCTTTTGTGTCGGCTCTGACTGCTTTCTGTTTCAAAGGGTGGCCTCTCTGTGAACTCTTGCCCTCATTCTAGAATACACTCTCTTGTGAACAAACAGTTCCCATCCTCACTTAACCGTGGCCCCCTTCCCTTGGAGCCAAGGAAGAGTATTACGTTACCAGGCATTCTCATTCTCAGAGGTGCCTTCCTGAGATGAGGTGTAAATTAGCACCAGTCTGACCACTCTGGGCCATTAAAGACCAGATGGTCATTTTTGCAAGAGGAGCAACTGAACCTTACTGGCCTGGCCCAAGTCCAACCGGGATAATTGCCTCCTGCCTACACAATATCCCCCCTCTCGTTGCAGACACAGAAATGATTTTCATTTCACCCTCTGAAAGCTAGCCAGGCAGGGCTGTGCTGGTTTTTCACCCCACTGCTGTGGAGTGGGCGCAGGGTAGCAGAGCAGTGTTCCTCTGGGGGATCTGCAAAGTGCTCTAGGGCCAAAAGGGTGGGCAACAGAAATCTAAATGTTTTAATAATATATTTAGAAAAAAATAAGACTTAGTCATCTTAAGTGAAAACACTTCATCTCCATTGCATTTTTTTTTAAGCTACAGGAGTGAGCGGAGAAGAAAAAAGTCTAATTTGGACACGAATTATCTTTTATTGGAATTATAGAAGTATGACTCATCCCCAGTCTAGGGAGCCCCGGGAGTGGGTACACTTTTGATATGAAAGCTAGCTAGAGCAGGCATGGATGGTTTTTTGCTGGAGCAAATTCCATTTCTTATTACTATTGGGGGGAAGCAGAGGGGTACGGCAAGAACCTCGGATGCTTGCTCTGCATGCAACCGCCTACATAGGAGAAGACCTGATTGGCAGGACGAATGGAACAGATCAGCCTGACCAGGAAACATCCAGGGCCAAGCACCAAGGTCAAGAGCACCCAGAGTTGACTGATTGGCACAAAGATAAACAGACCGAGCACTAGGCATAAATGAGCAAGAACTGGTTAGGAACACCATCCCCAGGTGGCCTGCAGGTCCTGACCCTTTTGCATGAGATTATCCAGAGCATGCTGGATTCACTTAAAGGGGGGAAATGTTCTTGAAGTGGTTTACAGTTATGTATTGGCTTGCCACTCTCAGAAAAACTTGAGTCTCCGAATTCTCTACGCCTCCCTTTGTGTCCTTGGCCCAAGGTATAGTTTGTACGGAATGGGCTAAAGCATATTTTCTCCACCCAGAAAAATGTCATCAGGCCTCAGAGGACCACTGCCTAGCTATTGCAGGGCTGCAGGGGAGCCCTAACTTGCCCACAAACACATCATCTCCCCCCGTGGCCTTGGCTCAAACCTGGCTTGAAGAAGCTGTGTCTTGAGTTGAGCTAATACTCAGTAATAAAGCTTCCTGGGAAAGCAAGACTGCCAAAGTTTAAGTGGTGGGTTTTTATGACCAGGATTATGGTCCATTAAGGGACGAGGATGAAAACCCAGCTCGTTTCATTTTGATCTCTTGTCTAGGCTGAACCACCATTCTATTTCCAATTAAAGTTCCACAAGAAAAATGCTGATGTTTCTCCTCCAGAAACAAGCTTTTTGGCACTTTCCCAAAAAACCCACCATGGCCTGAAGCCACAGGCTCACAGCATTGAGATTCTGCGGCTTTGTTTTCTCCAAGAGGATAAAAGGCCTATAAATGATATAAGTTTTCAACTGCAATTTGTTGCATTCAGAAAGAGAATATATGAAATATATTCTCTCTGGATGGGATATGGGAACAATAGGCCATTTGATAATAGGGAAATGAGGGTTCTTCCCATTGATGATTTTCCTGAAGGGAGACATGGACAACCAGTCATCATGGTGAAACCACAATGACCATGAAATATAATTCAGCTTCTACCTTAACTTTCCCCATGGCTCAGGGGATGGGCATGAACAACCCAGTTTCTCCATTCTCACACTAGAAAATTCCAAAAGTGATTGTCATGCATTGCAAAGAAAAGTTCCCTCCATTCTAGACATGGTGTGGTCGTTTTGGGGAGCAAGATGCACAGGCCTCTTGAGGGCATTCTGGACAAATCCTAATGGGTATGAGCATTGGCAAGGAGAAAATTAGGAATTTCTATTAAACAACTGAGGCTTGGGTCTGTCCCACCCTTCAGGGGGTGTTGCTACTCTAGATTTTTCCAGTAACGAGTAAAAAATAGTTTTGTATCATGTACTAAAATAAATTTCAATATAACCAAAGAAATTTCATATCTACATAAGAAACCTCTCAAAGACTATTTGAAATGAAGTAAATAAAAAAACCAATAAACTGTTTTTGTAAGAAATACTGAAGAACCATATCAAGAAAGAAATCTAATAAGTTGTAAAATAAAGTTATCTTCAGGTAAATATGAGAAGGCCCAACTTTTCCGAAGAAAGTTAAACAATGTTTTTCAGAGAATATTTTGTCAGGCAATAAAATTTCATGTAAATTCGAACTGAAAACGAAACAAACCAGAAGTCCCAACATCACCTAGCTTATGTATGTCCTATTATGTCAATGTATATCAGAAAACACATTCACCTGTTTCTAAACATAAGAAGAAAAGTATCTTTTATGGACAACCTATGAATAGTGTTTATCCGGAAGGAAGGAAATTGTAGGAAACTCTCACTTTATAGACAGCGTGGTTTTACCAGGTGCACATATTATTTTGTAATCAGAAAAATAAACAAATATTTCAACCTTTTTTCACATTTTGTAAATGTAAAAAATCTTACATTTTACATTTGTAAATATGCCCGCTCTTTAGTCCTTAATATTCTAAAAGAACTACAGAGTTTTGCCTGAGGTTTCCTATTCGAATTAATCTATTGCATGGACAGCGAATCTGTTCTAAACATAGGAACAACCTTTCATTTGAGGGGATCATTTATTCCTTGTTCCTAGGTTGTTGTCTTTTAACTATAAGAATGACAAATTTCTGAATGAGGGACTGAAGTGTTGAAGAAGACAATTCTAATGATATTCAAAAGAGTGGCTGTCAGGAGCTCCCCCCCTCCCTTACTCTTTAAGCATGGTTACAGTCTCTCACCCCTAAGAAATAAAATCACCTCTTCTCTCTCAATATTTGAAGAAAAGAAGCCTTCTCGTTCCTAAAGGAGATGTTATATCAACAAGGTAGACAAGGTAGACAACCGAGATCCTGCTCCATACAACACTGCGCCTCTGGATCACTGCCTATTCTATTCCTTATAACTGAAATGTTCATCTAACCTTTCTTCCTCACCTGATTCATCCTCACTAACTGAAAAGGCTTCCTCCCCTTTCCTCCTGCCACACTTCCCATGCTCCACTTTGAATGTTGCCTATACTAGCCAATAGGTTTGTGTACAAATAACTGAAAACCTATCTAATGGGAGCTTTGGACCAAAGCACAAATATGAAGTTTGGAAGTGGGTGAATTCCTTGCTTTCAGCAGCCCAGTTTTATTATTGAAAAGTCATACTTATTCCTTCCTTCAGCTCAGCCATCTTCAGCATTTTGGCATTTCTTGCTAATTACCTCATGGTTGCAAGATGGCTGCTAGAGCGCTAGCATCATGTTTTCACATAACTTATTTGTAATTAACAAAGAAGGGGATGGTCAGAAGGCTTTCTCCCAAACGTGTTTTATATTTTTTGTCTGGGAAGTAAATCTGTCCCCACAGACATCCTCCATGTCTCATTAGCCAGAATAATAGTTTATATAGTTTATAATCTATTATGGCTTATAATAGATTAAGTTACTATTGTTTAAAAAAAAATAAAACTGCTCCTTAGCATATAGAGACCACTCATTTACTATCTTTGGAA
Source organism: Phoca vitulina (assembly GCF_004348235.1). NCBI lineage: Eukaryota > Metazoa > Chordata > Mammalia > Carnivora > Phocidae > Phoca > Phoca vitulina. The sequence continues at coordinate 42,527,673 of NW_022589707.1, read as the reverse complement.
TTAAGACTGCCTTGTGATAGGGGCAAGGGTGCTGAAACCATCAAACTTCCTGTCATTCAAAGTTGTGCCCCTATTATTTATCCCTCAGGGATGCTGGGCCGCTCTAAACTACATGATGATAATAAAATAACTGTTTCTATTTTACATACCAATTTGTGAAGTCCTTGAATCTCAACATCTACCCTGGAGGTAAATAATACTATGGTTAATTTACAAGGTTGAACAGAGGTTCAAAGAGGGGATGTCCCTTGCCTGAGTCTACATAGCTTACGTAGTTCAAGAGGCCTACCTAATTACACCTGCTCCCATCCTGCCCTGCTCTCCTTTCCCCTGGGACCTCTCTGAGCTAGAAATACCCAAAATTTGGGATAAGACTCCATGAAATCCCCTAGCCTTACCACTCTAAGAGAGGTCAATAAGCTCCCCATCTGCCAAGCAGTTACAGAATAGGGGCAGCATCTAGACTGCAAGAAGGAGCCAGGAAATAGTCTGTCCAGCCCTGCTATAAAGCTGACTGCCTGACACATTGTAAGAGAACCTTTCAGGATTTCGTGGGGCCAGGAGGACCCCATTTCTTTTAAAAGTAGAAAGATTGTAAGTATTTGGTTAGTATAATGAAATGCAGCGAGCATTAAATAAATGTGTTTATTAAGATTCCCAAATGGGCTGGCTCCTAAACAAAACACAAAACCAGACCTAGATGTCTCCAGAAAACGCAGCCGCTTCACTGACTAGTTCATGAAATAAGACAAAAAAATAGACTCATGTGTTGTTCCAAGTAAAGATAACAGATGCAAGCCCTTTTTAGACTTAAACTCATATGCCCTATTATTAAGAGAATTAATAGAAATGTTCCCTAAACGTTTCTAAGGTGTTTACTCAGTTTCCATACTGAAAATCAGGGCATCTTTGGTACTGAAAATATTTCATGCCCAACAGTTATACAAAACCACTATTTCTTCAGTTTATAGCCTCTCTTAATCTCTTTGTGGAAATCTCCAGACCTCAACTACATTCCTTGAAATTTTACAGGGCACAAGAGGAACAGAAATCAGGTCAAAATGAATATGTGTATTCAAAAATGCACTGAGATTTTTCCAACTTTTTAGGTTCCTCACACAAATTAATCTTCCTTAGGGCCCTGGTGGTCTCTGAATCACGGCTTCACTTCTCCACCTTGCAGCACCCCATTGTATTCTCTTGATAGGAATAACTGCCAGATCATTAGGGAAGAAAAAGTTTATAGAGTCAAATCTGGGGGGGCCCGCACAAGGTCAAGAGTAGGTACCACCAGCTTTACATAATTTTTGCATCTGCACCAATTTGATTTAAGGCTAGAAGTGGAATTTATTGGTGAGCATCACATTATAAAAAGTGGTTTATACCATATTGTCTCATATTTATTATGATTCAGTCAAAAGTGAGTTGTACACATGCCATCTGCAGTGAGCTGATACAATGGAAGGGAAAAATGGCTCTTGAAAAGCACATTTGTTCTCCTTTCCATTGTCTTTAATGGCTTACTTAGGTGGAAGAAAAATCTCTTTAATGTTAAAACTGGCACTGATTACCAAATGAAAATCATTAGAACAAGACAAAACAAAACAAAAAAAAAGAAAGAAAGAAAGAAAAAGGAAGTTGAACCTGATGTATTAGGATAGTGGTAATAGAGAAGAATAGAACTGTTTGAGCAAAATATGTGAAATAAAGAAATTGTTTAGGATCTCAAAAAAAAAAAAAGTGTGTAGAAATGCTGGATAAAACATTCTAGAATTTCTAGTTCCTAACAACAACAACAAAGTTATTCACTTCCCGTTCCTTATTTAGATTGTATCTCTATCAGGAGTAGGCAACATTTCAAAAATGATCTGAGTGGCTTGTCCCCATGCACCTGGCATGCTCAAGGAGGGAAGGGAATGGGCATCCACCCCACTCTTCAGCAAGATGACAATGAAAAGCAACTAAAAGTCCCCTGAAATCTTCTCCGGGCTCCTTTTCAGAAGGCAAATCGGGCATTATTTTTTTTTCTATATCGGTTTTGCCATTTTTTCCTCAGGAATTTAAAAGTCCCTGGTTGATAGATCTGAGAATCAATAACAGGCTCCCCAAGCTGATAGGAACAGCAGGATCCCCTCTTGGTCTACAACCGTGTTCCCAGATTCTAGCTTAGTCCTCCATTAATATGCTCTTTGTCATGGCTGTTATTTTAGTCAAGTGCAATCAAACACTGAACACATAAAATTTACTTCTTAATCCATTGAGGCTGTGAAAGAGTTGAAGACTCATGGCCAGATGCGTCCTTAGTAGCTGCCTCAGAGATGGGACAGTGAGTACAGTTTGGCCGTTTCTTCAACCAATTTTTTATAGAGGCCCCTCTTGAGTTCACAGGCACACTAGATGCTTTTAGTTAGGTTTTGTTTTGTTTTCTCTGCTTCTTACCTTTCAACATGTGGTCCAATATCTTCAATGGTCTTTTTTTAAATGTATGGGGATGAAATGATATGATGTCTGAGATTTGCCTCAAAATATTTCAAGGCATGGGAGAAATCAGGGAGCTGTAAATGAAACAAGATTGGCTGTGAGTTGGTAATTTGGGAACCTGGGTGATGGGTACAAAGGCAGTGTATTATACTTTTCCCTCTGCTTTTGTGTATATTCAAAATTTCCCCTCAATGAAAGGTATTTAAATACTGTTGTTAGGAAGTGGTCTTGTTGTCTGGGGTTTTATGTCGCTTCACTGTCCTTTTGGAGAATTGACCTGCAGCTCTCTATTGGACACCTAGGCTAATGGTCTGGTCCACTCTGAATGGCTGTAGCATGGTGGCCCTTTGCAAACAGAGTCAAGGTACAGACCCTTCATTTTATTATAAACAGATGCTGCTACTGATCCATGAGCCAAAGCCAACGCTAAGTCCTATAAAACCCATGCTGTAGGATTCCCTTTGAGGCAGAATTCCATCTATTGCTTATAGAAGGCCACTTGGAGAGAGCCCTCAGCGTCTCCACCCCACCTGCAAGTGACTCATAGAGGATGAACTGGTGGAGGAGGAAAGGTTGTTCAGGTCCATGGAGAGAGGGAGAGAAGGGGGAGGGAGAGGAAGGGGCATGAGGGATGCCTAGCTCCAAAGGGAACTCTTCTTTTTAGCTCAAAAATGGAAAGCTCAGTCCATGCTGGGTGTCTGTCAGGAGCCTGGCAAACAATGGGTTAACTAGGGCTGGTTTAATAAGAAACACTGAGGATGGAAGCACTGAGAACTGGAGATCCAAAAAATTTTTTTAAAAAATGGAAGTATCTGGCAAATATACCTTGAATTAAAATGAATCTCACTTTATTTCTTTTCTCTCTCCCCAACACTTCCAAAAAACATTCCTAGTTGAAGGATCTCCAAGGTCTTCTTGATTTTCAACATTCATCCCTCTCTGGATCTGTTACTAAAGTATAGAAATTGCAATTATTCCAGAACAATCTTCTTCTCCAGGGCTCTTAAGACTAGAACATCCTTATGTTCTCAAGGCAGCTCAGCTCTCTGTAGACAAGCCTCAGAAAATAGATCTATAACTCGAAAGCAACTGGGTGCTCTTCTGGGGCTTTGGTCCTTTATATCTCAAATGTTTTCTCTCAAGTGTTGATACAAAAACCTGCTCCATTTATATAAAAATATAGCCACTAGCAAATGGTGTCCTTATAAAGGTTAATGTCATAGTTGTTAGATGAAAAATGGTGTTCATCATCTCAAGGAGTGATCTCCAATTTTTTTTTTAATCATCCACCCCATCATTGAAAAAATGTAGGACACCTACCTAATATTTTCATCTTTATTTATCAATAAATTATCACATTGGAATAATAGGAAAATAGGGACAAAGCAGTCTAGAACAGTATGCCATGCCCCCTTCCAAGCACTTTACATACGTTCATGCTTCTAATCTTCACAACAACCCGAACAGGTGGGTAGTATTTTTTTTCATTTTGCCAGTGAGGAAGCCAAGCCACCAAGAGGTAAGGAATTTACCCAAAGGAAAACAGCAGGGCAGTGTGAGAGCCAGGATTTAGAAGCCTGGTCATCTGGTTCCAAAGTCCATCTCTTAACTAGTAAGTTAGTACAGGAAGGACAGGCTAGAACTCAGGAGGCAGAGTTGAGGGAATTGCCAAAGGATGAGATCTTTAAAACTGAAATTAGAATTCTTACCATCTTCTTCCAGCCTCCCCACAGACTGTCATCTGGCCCACTCCTGGGGGATTCCTCCCAACAAAACAAAATAAAATGGAGACCAGGATTGAAAATTCCCCAGGCAGACAAAACCATTCAAGTCATATAAGCAAAACTAAATGTAGCTTACTTCATGAATATAAGAGAAACTTGGGTTATTTCTCGTAAATGCCTCTAATAATAAAAACAAAACACTTAAACTCATCTTCCTAAAATGGTATAAGATGGTCACTTTTCACCAACCCCACACCATCTGAAAACCCTCGTTATGATGACTAATCCTTGTCAAGTTAAACAACTTCCTCATCTTCACGTCATAAGCCATCCTATAATATGGAGCCTCTGAGCTTTGGATCAGTTTTGGATCTGAAGATTCCCAGTTCGTGAACTGTTCTTCCGTGCACATTAAGCTCTTACTAAATACTAGTTTACTGATCTAGTTTTAATTTTTACTACTTCTGGATTTTTGACACCACCCTTCCCATCCAATACCAGTTTGGAAAACACTGACCTAAATGTAACTCCTTTGGAAGCCGGCAGGAAGCCCTCTGGGAGGGCCTGGGAGCTATGAATTCTGCAGATTACGCCTGGTGTTCAGTGCAACAGAATGATATCGGACCTTTGACAAAATAAATACGTTATTACATCATAACTGACAGACCAACATTCTCGCTGTCTTCCTAGCTACATTACTGGGTCCTACTGCACTCCGCTTATACTCATATTATCATCTAGTCTCTGAAGAACCTTGTCTGGTATCGTCAGAGAAAAACCAACCAAACAAGTGCTGGGGGGTAAAGTGAACATTCATAATACAGTCTTAAAATGACAGGAGGGAGCTGAAGAGATTGCGGGGCACCCAGGCGCCTTCTCTGGCTTCATGAAGCACCAGATGTTTCTTCCTCCTCTGGGCACCAAATACAATGACCAACTAGAAACGCAGTCCTTGCCGGCTGGCCAAGGAAAGCACTCCCAAGGCAGAGGTCTTCCGTTTCCTTTCTCCACCACAATCAAAGTCAACACCCAGGAGATCTAGTGAAAGTCAAAAGTAGAGATAAACTAGACTTCTTAAATGCCCAGCCCAAGGCAAAATCAAAGGGTGACAATCCTGGTGAACTGGACAAGTCCAGTGAGGATGTGGGCATCACAGATGTTCCTGTTGCCATCTCCTGGGAGAGGAGAACGATAGCTGGCCTTTCCTAAGTGCCTCCTACATCCACACATTTCACTTCACATCCTATCATCTCAAACAGCATGAAATAAGGAAACTGAGGCACGGACCCGACTCACATCAGGCCTCATACTTCTGTAAGGCCCTATAGGATGGGGTCCCTGCAACTCCACCCCCACTGTTCTTTGCCTGGGGCCAGCTACACTGTACCTTTGCTGCTCCTCTAGCATGCCAAGCAAGCACCTTCCTCAGGACATTTGCACCTGCCAACTCCTCAGCCTGGAATATAAATCCCTAGAAATCCACCAGCTCCCTTGCTGGCTCCATTCATATCCCTGCTAAGCATCACCTCCTTGAAAAACTCTTTCCCGACCTCTGTGTCTATGAGAGCACCTCACTCTACACTCCTTATTTGCTTTATTTTTCTTTCAAAGCCTGAATCATATTATAGCTATATATTTGATTATTGGATTCCCGCCTCCCGGCGAAACAAGAAAACCATAAAGATAGAAACAATCTCCAGTGTGTCCTGCAATGTATCTTGAATGCCCAGAAGGCTACCTGGTGCGTAGTGAGCATTCAGTAAGTACCTTCCAAACATACATCCTCCTGCTTCCAGAAGCGCCCCTCGCTCGACCTTCACTGGAACCCTCGGGGCGGCCCATTGCCGGGGCCTGCTGCCTGGGAAGGCTAGCCCCACCCACTCTCCCAGGTCCGTCCGCAGACACACGCGCCGAGGCCCGTCTGCAACGCGCGTCTGGCGCCTCTGGGCGAGGCTGAGAGACACCACCCGGCCCCGCACGGCCCCGCCGGGCACTCGGCTCCGGTTACCGCCGCCTGTGCGGGCAGGCCCAGGGCTCTCTCCGAGGGGCGCCCCCTCCGCTCCGCCCTGCTCTGGGGCACGGTTTCTCCTCCCTGAACCCATCCTGCACAACGCTGGGTTAGCAGACACCCAAGGAAAATGCCAGGTACATTTCAGACACCGAGCAGGCAGACACAGCCAGGTCAGCATGGGATGTCACGGCCAAGGCCAAGAAAATGAAACACGGCACAGCTTCAATAACCCAGAAAATTCCAGCAATCAGGTCGAGTCAAAGGGGGCCTTTCGGTGAACATTAAATCAAGCCCCCTATTAAGAGTTGTAAGGTCCCTGGGGGCAAGAGTGCACCCACTGTCTTCCACCGGGGGATTTGCACACATATCACTTACATTTTCATTTAAAAGCGTGAAGGGAGATGTTTAAAAAAACAATAACACTGACCTGAAAAGAGGCTCAGGTTGCAACTCAGTCGTTTGTCTTTGCGATTTTGGTGAGACTGAGGAACTTAAAAAGGGCAAGTTTAAAGAACGAGAGGTGATAAAATGCGGTTGGGAGCAACTTCCTGCTGCGGAACGGGTTTCACCTGAAACCTGGCGGGCGGACGAGGGTCTCCTTCCTGCCAGGCGGCTCCGGGCACTGAGGGCCGTTCGCGGGACGGAACGGGACGCTCCAGAGCGCTCTTCGGGGGCCCTGACACGTGCCCTGCTCCTGCGCTCGTCCTCGCTCGTGGCTCCCCGCCCCCCGAGGAAGGAGCGAGGGCTCTGTGCCCCCCATCTCCAGCCGCACACCCCCTCCGCGCCTCCGGACGGCGGTGAGAAAGCGGTGAGAAGGCAGGAGGACCCAGGAAGCTGGGCGCTGTGAATCGGGCGGTTAGGGGCGGGCCCAGGGAACATTCTCACAGTGCGGGGTCCGGGCTCCGGGGCTTCCGTCCGGCCATCCTTTCCCATTGCTAAACATTACTTATTCCGGGAAGACTTGAGCAGCAGCAGGCAGCCGCCTCTGTAACTAAAGATGAAATGCCTCCATGAAGGGATCCACGAAACGTGGTATATACCCCACCCAACGGAACATTATTAAGCCATTAAAAGGACCGAAGGGCTGACACATGCGACAACCTGGATGGACCTAGAGAACAGGATGCTCAGAGAAAGAAGCCACACATTCTCTGACTCCGTTCATGGGAGATGTCCAGAATAGGCAAATCTACGAGAGACGGAAGGTAGATGAGTGGTGGCCCGGGGCTGGGGAGCCAGGGAAATGGGGGGATGGGGAGGGATAGTTAAAGAATAGGGGGTTTCTTTTTGAGGGGATGAAAATATTCTAAAATCGCCAGGTCGGTTGCACTTCTCCGGGAATATGTTAAAAACCGTGGAATTGCATACTTAATTTTTTTTAAAGATTTTATTGATTTATTTGACAGAGAGAGAGGGAACACAAGCAGGGGGAGTGGGAGAGGGAGAAGCAGGCTTCCGGCGGAACAGGGAGCCGGATGTGGGGCTCGATCCCAGGATGCTGGGATCATGACCTGAGCCAAAGGCAGCCGCTTAACGACTGAGCCACCCAGGTGCACCTGGAATTGCATACTTTAAATGGGTGAATTGTGCTGCACATCAAACTATATCTCAATTAAACTATTGTTTTAAATCAAAATGAAACAAAAGCAAATACCTAATGCCCCAAACTCTTCCACTTCAAACATATTCTTTAGTATTGTTTGCGATTGTGGATCAGTCATGAAATCAACTTTTAGTGCATTGCACTGAGCATTTTTAAATAACAAAATAAAAACAAAATGGAATTTTCATAAAGTATCAGGGTACAAGCACAGAGTAAAAGCAAAGTTTCATCTCGTAATGCTGTAATTTTCCCTGGGTGAGTATGCATGGGGTCACAATGTGCTATGTCGAAGACTTGTGACATGTTTTATAAAGAGTCCTCAAGTAACCTCCTTCCTCCACACGTCCAATCAAAGCGATTCTGTTGCACAACCCTAGGCAGTTCAAGGTTTGCCTCTTGACTCATGAATATCCAGAGTCAGAGCTAGCATCCAATGTTCCTTGCATTGCTTCCAGAAGTGTGACACTTGACAGCAAGCCAGATTTTGCCATCAGAATTAATGACAGAAATGTTTTAGTCTCCCAAAGAGTCACTCTGTCCGTCTCTCTCCCAGCATGCCGGGGCGGCTGCCCTCCTCTGTATGAAATTCAGACTCGCTGATCCCACACCTCAGAGCAAGCCCTATCCTCAAAAGCAGGTTGCTCCTAGGGAGTCCCTGCCTTCCATTCATCCTTTCATTTATTGAGTCAATAAATGTCTCTCGACTGCTGGCTATGTGCCAGGCATACGGGACACACATGAGTGAGATAGGCGTGGTCATCGCCCTCCCAAAGCCCTCAGCCTTATTGGATGTCAGAGTCTAGTTGTCAGAAGAGAGATATGGTCTCAAGTTCTTCTTAGAACTGTCAGTTGCTGTGTGGCCTCTGACAAAGGATTCCACTCTGCCCCTCTGAGCTTTCTTTGCCCAGAAGCTGGATTTTCTGGCCTACTGAGAATCATAGGATTTTAGAGCTGGAAAGTTCCTTAAGGAACAACTCTCCCATTTCACATGAGGAAACAGGGCCCAAGAGGGGACACACTTGCCTACTGACACATGATCAACCAGAAGCATGTCTTCCAGCACCCCACCCCACCCCCACCGCCACCCCACAGTGAAGCTGAATGTGGCCTATTCTTGGTATAGGACTGAGAGGCTTTTGAAGGAAGCACCTTACATCCTGGACTTTTCAGATAAACGGTAGTGCAAAATGTTCAAGTTGCTGCTAACACCAGAAGAGCCAAAGCCATATCTGTATCTTACAGGAGGGTTTTCAACAACCCGCAGGCCTGTGAATGAGAACAGTTACAGGAACATTCCCCTCAAACCTCCTAATAAATCCCCTTTTTCCTTTTGAAGTTTAAATGCTCCCTCGTTGAGTGGGCTTCTGATATCCAGGACCCCCTTTGGAAACTGGCCATGTTCCCAGGGCCTGGGCACTCAGCTTGGTTGGTTGGTTGGTTGGTTGGTTGTTTGGATGGGCGGGTGATTTTTTCCCCTCCCTTTAGCCTCTTAAAAATCCAGCCAGCATGCTAGGAGCTCTTGGTTTAGCTTCCCCAAATCCCAGCAGTTTCCCTAGAAGTCTGTCCCATTAAACGTGAAATCCACAGAACACACACAAAGCTACTTTTTCTCTCCCCTAATAAATCAGGCAAATTACCTCCTTTGTTTTTAAGACCATTTCAAGTTCCCTTTTAACATTCTTAGTTAAGGTCTTATTTATGTTGTGATTTAATTGAGATTTAATCCACTTTTCAGCACACAATCATATCACAATATCCCTGAATTTTTTGCTTCTATTACTAAAGTTGAGGAGAAAGGTAGTTTTGTCAGACAGGACAGTGATCGTTTCCAGATTGTGTATGTCTCTCTGGCATTTTAACCCACCTGAGTTTATAAGGGCCACCAAAATAAATCACAGTTTGGTCTGTAAAGGATTGAACTGTGTTAATATATGCCTAGAGAGATCTATGTTTATCTCTACTTTCTAGAAACGTAAGAGTCTTCAGCAAGTATGTTTATACACAGCAGAAACCATGTGAATCTCCTGGTAAATGTTTGCCTTCACACTACTGGATTATATTGTACACCAGATGGTTTGGTCAAAACAAAATTATGTGCATGAGCACACGCACACACACACACACACACACACACGTTTGAGCACTATGCCTCCCCATTTTTTGAAATTTTTTTCTCCTTTCATGCATGAGAAAGAATGTGGAAATACTTGAAATAATGACCAATGTGTTCTGTGTTTACTGCTCCTTTCCCTCACTAGAGATTAACTCATAAAACTTTACTCCAAATTAAACAAACTCAGCCTCTCCTTACAGCCAGTCAAAAGCTACCACTTACACCAAAGGAAATTTCAACTTCCATCTCTGGGAAGTTAAATGGCCGCCCCTATGGAAAGATAACAGGATCTCTTTTTCTCCCTATGTTCTGTTCATCCTTGGAGGTGCCAAAATGCTCATCTGGACTCTGGCACCCACAGCACTTCATCTGGAATTAGAATGGAAGCTACAAGAATCACAGATAGACTCTATTTTAACATTAACATCTCACCTGCTGTTTTAAAAAATTATCTGATTGCACCAATAACACTTATTATTTAGAGACTTCAGACACTCAAAAATTTTCCCAAAAGATAGACAAGAAAGCACCTTTGAGGGGCGCCTGGGTGGCTCAGTCGTTAAGCGTCTGCCAGGGTCCTGAGATCGAGCCCCATATCGGGCTCCCTGCTCCTCGGGAAGCCTGCCTCTCCCTCTCCCACTCCCCCTGCTTGTGTCTCTCTTTGTCAAATAAATAAATAAAATCTTTAAAAAAAGAAAAAAAGAAAGCACCTTTGACAGTGGCAGAGAACTTCCAAAGAAAATCATGTCTAGAATAGATTAAGGAACTCTCACCATCCTGTCTTTTCAGCCATGACTTCTCTAGGGATAATTAGGTATTGTCTTTGAAGAACCCAAATGAGAGAATGTGTATACAACCATCTAGTTCTGTGCCCAGAGCACAGTAAATTCTCAATGGATACGAATTCCATCGGAATCCCAGACTTGAAACTGTAATCCAATGACGCATGTCAAAGACCTTGAGAAAGAAAACAAAACTCTCAAGGTCATGTCACTCCAGCCCCAACCTCGGCGGTCTATTTGTCTTCCTCTCCACAGCGCTTGGGTTTCAACGCCTCCAGCCCCCCCAAACAACATTTTTACCTGGAAGAAGCTTAGAGAGGGTTTTAATTTTAGAGGGGCATTTATAAAGATCATTTGATGCAAACCCCCTGCTTCCTACTCCTCAAGGTCTGCTTACTTTCAAACGTGCCCGCCTGGAGCCATGAGTGTGTTTTTGTGTGGTCCAGTTCCCGTTTTATGGATGGTTCCTGTACTCTGGGATCCCTGGAATACTTCAGTTACGAAAATTACCATGTGCTGGGTCCTTTCGGGTTGACAAGACTGCTTTCCTTTCTCTCTAAGCTGGGCTGTGTTTGTTTACATAGGAAATGTACTCTTTCTGAACATTCGGACTGTTTCAACATCCACTTAGATAGCCCCATTAAAAATCGGAGGTTAAGAAAATTAAGAAGGGAGGCAAGAGAAGGACAAAGAAAATACATCCTTAGATGCTAACCAAGAATTTGGTTTGGAGCAAAATTAGAAAATCAGAGGGTGTTTTTTTTTTTTCATGAATGAGACAATGCTCTGCTTGTTCTCGGAGGCAATGAGGACTACCCCACTTCGGATCGCTGGTGACTTTGTGCAAAGTGGTTTTCCTGTTTAAACCCTGTGCTTTCTTATATGTTATCTTTTCAAAGGCAAATTAGATAAACCTCTGTCCCCAGACTGTATCCTATTTGTTTGAATAGGAAATGCTAATATTTTCCTACATGTTTTGCTAGGTGTCAGCGATAACTCAGGCTGGTAGTTAAGACAGGCCTCTTTCAGCTCTGGGAATTTCACTGGCTGTCTTCCAGGAGCCAGAAGGTTCATGGTGATTTTGAATAACAATCTCCATAGCTCTACGAATCATCTGTATTATTTAACAGGAGTGAAAGAAAGTTAGATTTGCCTTTTCTATATGTAGTTAATGTATCTTTAAATGTGTCATTTCATGAGGGTTTCTCTTCTTAATTTCTCTTTTTACCTCCACTCCCATGTTACTTTTGCTTTCCACCCAGCCCACTGCCAAACCAACTTTCCAAACTCCCCTCAACCTCTACTTAAAGACTCATGCTTGAGTAATTGTTGCCCCCAAGGATCCTTGCCTGGCTCATCTGTCTCTACACTCTCATTGGTCTAAGGCGATGCTGTCACAGCACAGCCCTGCCCCTTCCCATAAGTCCCTGAATGTGTTCAGGCCCCTGTTTCTGACAGGGAAGGAAGCAGGAACGGTAGCAGAAACACATTTCTGAGACAACAGATTCTCCATGCAGACAACTCTGTGCTAGGACACAACAACCGTGTCTCCCATAGCCAGCACTGGCCCATCCAACACTTTTTTCTATAGTTTTCAGAGTACAGATCTTTCACCTCCTTGGTTCAGCTCATTCCTAGACATTTTATCATTTGGGGTGAAATTGTAAATGGAAGTGTTTTCTTAAATTCTCTTTCTGCTACTTCATTATTGGTGTATAGAAATGCAGCTGTTTTCTGGGTATTAATTTTGTATCCTGCAACTTTACTGAATTTATTTATCAGTTCTAGCAGTTTTTTTCTGGAGTCTTCAGGGTTTTCTGTATATAGTACCATGTCATCTGCAAATAGTGAAAGTGTTACATCCAGCATTTTTAAGAGTGAAGCTTGTCATTAGCATCCCAAACTCCATTTTTCAATACCTTCTTTTCGAGAAGTGCTATCTTGCTTCCCCTTATGAAAACCTACTCCTAGAAAATCTAGCATAAGGCATTTATATCTTAGTGTAAATTTACGTTGGTGTGTTCCCTCTCTCCGGAGAACTTAGATTCTGAGCCCCATGTCTAATTAAAGAATGAAGCTTGGTTCCCTCTTAATCATGTGTCAGCCATGTGCTCAGATGGCAGAGGTAAAATACTTGAGGCAATAAGACACATTCATTGTCACCAAGACAAACACACCACATAAGTGGTTTGCTGCTCTACCAGAGGAAGTAAGACCTCTCCTAGAAACCTTACCATGTCTGTTTAAACCCAAAGCTTCAAGCCTGAGAACCTTCCATGCTAAACGGTAATACTCCTCTTCTGCCACTTGTTATTCAAAACCAATATCCTTAGCTGTATACCTGGCAGATATACAAATGAGTAGCATTTATGCCCACTGTTAACTGAAGTGCAAAACAGAAATGAGCAGAGGCAGGCTAACGGTGCCACCCCAGGGGCCTAAGCTTCAGTGCCCTTCCAAGGCCCAGAAGAGCACCTAGCAACTTTATTGTGATTCTATATTCTTTTTAAAGAGGGCCCCCAAATTATATAAGCTTCAGGCCTCACAAAACCTAGACCCACCCTGTCATGGACTGAATTGTATTCCCCCCAATCCCCAGTGTGACTGCATTTGGACATAGGGCCTTTAAAGAGATAATCAAGGTTAAGTGAGGTCCTCAGAGTGGAGCCCTCATCCAATATGGCTGATGTCCTTCTAAGAAAAGGAAGAGCCAGCAGGAATGTGTGCAGACGGAGAAAAAGCCATGCGAAGACACAGCAGGAAGATGGCCGTCTGCAAGTCTAGGAAAGAGGCCTCAAGGGAAACCCAACATGCCGACATCTTGATCTTGGCCTTCTAGCCACTAAACTGTGAGGACATAAATTTTTGTTGTTTAAGCCAGCCACAGTGTGGCATTCTGGTATGGCCACCCTAGAAGACTAATAAACACCCGTGGAAGTTAGGAACCACTTTTTAGCTTTTGACTAGCAAATTCTATTAATGATAACATTCAGTGCTAACCAAAGTGTGGCAAAACAGGTAATCTTGTGCATAATCAAACCTACATTGCTGACAGTGCATGATTCAACACAACTTTTGGAAAAACAAGCTTGAAATAAGTATTAAGAGACATAAAAACGCTTATTCTCATTGACCTAGTAATTCCTCTCCTGGGAATCTATCCTAACCAAATAATTCAAAAGAGTTTTAAAAAATATACACAAAGAGCAGTATTAAAGTATTATTTACAATACCTGCCCATGACTAGAAGATCCCCCGCCTCATAAATCACAAATGGTGTGGCCCTTGGATTTCTGCCAGACTTTTGCAGATTCCCAAATGTGATCATACATCTACATATGAAATAGTGGTAGTTAACTTGCAAACAATATCTTTTTCTATTCCAGTATGCATTGCCTCTTTGCAATATGATATTGCTTCTCTGTCCATCCAAGGTAAAGTCTATTAATGGACTTTGATTTGGGCTTGGCCATATGGCTTTCTTTCTCCTATGGAACATTAGCAAATATGATGCAAGCACATTGAAAAATGATTGAGAAATGCTTGCATGTGGATTTTGCTTTCTTTTTCTGCACTTAAAACCATGGGACCACCAGCAGTTCGCTCTAGAGAGGTCACGTGCTGAGTAGGCCAAGCCACTCTGGTCAACACCCCACCAACCCCAGATACGTGACTGAGTGCATCCTAGGCCACCCAGCCCCAGCGAGTCATCCCAGGCCAGAATTCCCCCAGCCTTTTCAGCCAACCTTAGCATCATGAGCTAAATAATAAATGTTTGTTGCTTTAAGCATTTAAGTTCTTAGTGGTTTGTTATGCAGCAAAAACTAATACAATAATTTCCCATAAAATGCATATGGGACAAACAGAAAATAGAAAAACTACGTTAATATCCTGATATTGGGCAATCAGTTCATGGACTGGCTGGCTAGCTCCTGGACTCCGATCTTATGATTCAAATTCCCCCAAATGCTTCGATAAAATTACTAATTATTACTTGCCTTGGGCCTTTGGAATTGCTTGAGAACAGCTGAAATCTTGAATGATAAATCTGCAAATGCCCATGGTCTAGTTTACTACAAAATTGGAAGTGAGGTAAATGCTCTGCATTACTTGCTTTCCCTCAATTAAACCATTTAAAATTATGGCTATGAAGACAATATAGAAACATGGGAAATGTTTTAGTGCAATATTAAATGAAAAGAATAAGATACAAATTTGTCCTTAAATTATGATGACAAATATGTAAAGAAAAAAAGATAAATAGTTACACTGAGGGAAAAGACTATAAAGAATTATACCAAAATTCATTAGAGGCTGCTTAAGGGTATTGTCTTATGAGTAATTTTTTTTCTTTTCTATGTTTTCTGTAAGATAATTATATTACCTTCATAATTTAAAAAAAAATTAATATACAATCATTTTTAAAAATTGAAATCTGGTTAGGGATAGAACTCATCTGTTTGCTTTATAATTTTTAACCTCGCTGGCATACAAACTCTCTCTGCCGGTTTAAAATTGTAATATCCTAGAAGATGAAAATGCCTATAGTTTTCTGATTTATTTGAATCTTACTAATATTGTGCTGGAGTTTTGCATAAATCTGTTTAAACTCAATTTAAACTACCTTTGGAGACCAGCACAAGCCTAACCCCACTAAATTATAAATTGTTGAAACCTCCTGGCTGAGGCCCAATTTGATTCAGCTCTAAGCTGAGTGCAGAGGCAAAAATCATGTTGCCACCTTCAGAGGCCATAGCTACTCCGAAAAATGGCTCCCAACCCAGTTATCCAGCTTGGAATGAGTAGACCTTAGTCATTCTCCAAAGAAAAGCCTAAAGCTTCTGCTAACTAGTATGTATTTATACTCACAGCCAGGAAAGCCTTGTAAAAGAAAAGATAATAAAATCAGACGTTCTAAGTGTGTTTCTGTGCCCTCCCGCATCAGACAATCTCTTTACGGAGCAGCTCCTTTGACGTCGGGCCTCTGCAAGTTCCCGTTTTCTGAGCCAGTCTTTCTTCCCTCATCTCACATCCAATCATCCTGCAATGTGTCCAAATGAATGAAAACGTGAACTTCGTCTCCAAGAAATGTTCTTGTGAAACTGAAACAGAAAAGACTCTGGTCAGTCTCTACTCCAGCCTCCCCCAGAGGATCACCGTGGATTTCCCACATCACTCACTCAGTCAGCTTAACATAAATTCTTACTAGAACCATGTCAGTCTCCATTAATAAACATAGTTCCAACATACAAATTCAATCACATTATGAAATCTCATATGTCAAATGGCAAAACTGTAACACAGAAAGTTTATGTAATTAGAATATTAAACAACTGTCACTCAACTCTAATACGTTCAATCCCGCAACAGCAAATGGTCCCATTAATATGGAAAGGAGCCGAATTCGGTCAGCTTTATTGCTTTGTCCATCAGCCACCCATGGAGTGGTTCTAAGAGCTGAACTTGATTCCAGGAAAAGGTCTGCCCTGAGGAAAAAAGGGGAAGAGAGCTGAGCTTATAAAACTTCAAGCCAGAACTTTAACCATTGGCCTGCGGCCAGTTGCCCTTTTCTATCTGTTAGACGCTGTACCTCCACCAAACTGAGTGTCGGGACTTCAGGGCTGCAGAGGTGGGCCAGAACCTTCCAGAAGAGGCTTCACTTGCACACTATTGGGTCTAGCAACATTATTCCCAGTAGCCAAAAGACAGAGACAATTCAAATGTCTGTCAACGGACAGATAAGCGAAATGTGGTATATACATACAATGGAATATTATTTGGAGGTAAAAAGAAGAGAATTCTGATGGATGTGACAACATGGATGAACCTTGAAGACATTATACTAAAAGAAACAGACACAATAGGACAAATAGCATATGACTCCACTCACAGGACGGACCTAGAATAGGCAAATTCACAGAGACAGAAGGTAGAACAGAGGTTGCCAGGGGCTGAGGGGAGGGGAGACGGGGATTTTTTTGTTTAATGGGTAGACTTGTTGTTCAGGATGATGAAAAAGTCCTGTAAGTGAAGTGTGGGGAGGGTTGCACAACAATATGAATGTGCTTAATGCCTCTGAATTCTACACTTAAAATTATCAAAATGACACATTTCATGTTACATATTTTTTTACCACAATGCAAACATTGGGAAAAAAAACCTTGAAAGACACATACTGAGGATAAAAAGAAAATGAATACCACTGACACAGTATTGTAGGGCACATCTCCTCCTTCTGCAATACTTTTCTCATCTTTGCAAGCTTTATTAGCAGAATTTCATCCAGGCCTCATGCAGTATCGCTTATGTGGCAAGTGAAGAGACTAAAGAAGAGTAAATTGCCCAAGGTAACCACCAAGTTGGGTACATGAATGAAGACACCCTCGTTTCCATTCTCTTTTTAGCCCAATGAACTGTATCTCATCACTCCAAGGTTATGAGACACTTACCTTGTGCTATAAAAAAAGAATATGTGTTCCTAATTTAAGTTTTATGTCTCTGCTTTCCATAGAGCCAAAGCCCACAGAGTGAAGAGACCCTGCCATGAGCATATCACCTGCTCAGTTGGCAATTTTTCAGCACTCAAAGCAATTTATTATTCATATATCAGATACCATGCTAGAAGCGGTAGTTCGTAAGTTGAATCTGAGAAAGACACCATTCATACAGAAAGAGACATAAAACAATCTGATGGGGAGACTCTTGATGTTCTTATTTGAAGAAACATGAATGATAACTCCTTAATAATGGATTATTTGAGGGGGAGAAAAAAAGATGGTTGGGGGAGGGATGGTTCCTAACAAGATCACTGATATCCATAAGGATCAGAAAGCATGAGAACTTAAAGTTTATTTTCCAAATCTGCTTTTTATAGGACTTTAGGGCTAAAGAAGTGTTAGCTAATAAAGGGGCATTGGACTTGCTGACGTGGGAAGGTTTTAAAGTCTGGCTCTCACTCATCGAAACATGAGTTTCAGAACTGTATATACTCCACTTACCCAGACTTTCAAAGAAATGTCTTTCCAGAGGTTAGTTCTAACACCTGCAGATGGAGCAGAACAGCATTTCCCGAAGTATTCTCTGGGGAATTTGAGATGTACCTCCAGGAAAGGTCCCTATGGCCAATTAATTTGGGTAAATCTGTTTAATAAAATCTCCCACTTGAAGATTTACTGTGCGCATGAGCATTTTAACATCTCCCTTCCCCATACGAGTATAATCCACTCCTCACTTTTGCTATGTTTGCATGTGGGAGGAGATCACTTCTTGGCCTCATTGGGAGGCTTAGCCGTGTGACTTGCCTTTGTCAATGAATATGCATAAATGTTATATATGTCATATCTAAGCAGAAGCTTCAAATGTGCTTGAATAATTTGGGTCAACCTCTTTGTTCCTGCCCTCTGCTATGAGAACAGTGGGGGACTGGTCCTTCAGTCTAGCTCTTGGAACGAAAAGAAATGCAGAAATCACCAGTGCCAAGCCAAGCCAGAGCTGACCTATAGATCTAGAGGCACGAAGTAAGGTCGGGAGAAAATTTCAGGTCTGAAGATAAAAGAGAGTCTCAGTGGTAGTTCAGGGAATCTGTTCCTGGGAAGTGACTTGAAAGTGAGCAGGACAGCAATGGCAACCTTGAAGAATCATTGCGGCGGGGGGCGGGAGTTGGTGGAGAGAATCAGAAAAACAGACAAGAAGCAGTGTTGCCTGGATATGCAGCAACGAAAGCCAAGAAGGAAGTAAGAAACTGAAGATAAGAAACCTCCGGAAACAAACAAAAAAGTAAGACGTCATGGCCACTCCCAGTCCACCCCATCTCCATCATCATCAACATTATCCGTTAAAGATACTGAACTGAGGCACCTGGGTGGCTCAGTCAGTTAAGTGTCTGCCTTCGGCTCAGGTCATGATCCCAGGGTCCTGGGGTCGAGCCCCGTGTCGGGCTCCCTACTCAGCGGGAAGCCTGCTTCTCCCTCTGCCCCTCCCTGCTTGTGTTCCCTCTCTCGCTAGCTCTGTCACTCTCTGTTTCTCTCTCTCAAATAAATAAATAAAATCTTTAAAAAAATGTTTTAAAAATAAAGATACTGAACTTTATTATAGTGACAGAAAATGGTGCTTTCGATTTAGAAAACTCACCCACCAAATGCCTAGGAATAGAAAAAAAATCTAACCAATTGCATATAATACTACTGTCAGAAGGAAATAAAAATGTAAACGATATTTCAGCTAATAAAAACTATCCCCCAAAATCCAACCATGAAGCAAAAGATGCCTATAACACAATATGACAAATTGAATTATTTTCAAATAAACATGTAACTAAGTATATCCAAAAACTAAGAATAAAAATGGACAAGAAACAAGAAGACACATAATGAGACTTAATT
Organism: Phoca vitulina; assembly: GCF_004348235.1. NCBI lineage: Eukaryota > Metazoa > Chordata > Mammalia > Carnivora > Phocidae > Phoca > Phoca vitulina. Next base: position 42,508,578 of record NW_022589707.1, on the reverse strand, counting down.
TTACCAAAGGAAGAAATAAAAGGAAAGACAAAACTATTTCAGAAATTACAAGATGCCCAAGGGAGAACAAATTCAAATGGAAATTAAATGTGTTATAGAACTGATCAAATGAATAGGTAGGATGTACTGTTGAGAGTCAGGGTTCTATGTGTAAAGAAAAGAAATACAAGGGGCGCCTCGGTAGCTCAGATGGTTAAACGTCTGCCTTCAGCTCAGGTCATGATCCCAGGGTCCTGGGATCGAGGCCCACATCGGGCTCCGGGCTCAGCGGGGAGCCTGCTTCTCCCTCTCCCTCTGCCTCTCCCCCTGCTCTCTCTCTCTCTATCTCTGTGTCTTAAATGAATAAATAAAATCTTTAAAAAAAAAAAGTTAAAAAAAAAAAAGAAAAATACAGGGGGCTCCTGGGTGGTTCAGTCGTTAAGTGTCTGCCTTCAGCTCAGGTCATGATCTCAGGGTCCTGGGATGGAGCCCCGCATGGGGCTCCCTGCTCCATGGGAAGCCTGCTTCTCTCTCTCCCACTCCCCCTGCTTGTGTTCCCTCTCTCACTATCTCTCTCTCTCTCTGTCAAATAAATAAATAAATAAATCTTTAAAAAAAAAAAGAAAAATACAAAAAATGGAATGGGGAAAGCAAAGAAGAACTTATGGGTTTGGATTGGAATTGGAAGTATCAATATCTATTCATGATATCATTAATAATTTTTAAAACATCTTTAAATTCTAAAAGCAATTACACCTCAGTTACCTGCCAGCACACCTACCACCCAGTCTCGGTTTCTAAATATCATCTCCAGCTGAAAGGAATGAGGCCTTCTTACAGAAGTAGCTGATGCCAGAGCTGAGGCAAGGAAGGTAAAGATGAATCTGGAATTTTGTGCTGTGCAGAAGGAAAGGAAGTACTTACAAAAAAATGATAGAGATATGTCAAAAGAACCAAGGAACCAGCTTGAAAGGGCTCCCACTGGCCAAATCTGGGCCAATCTGAGCATCAAAACAAATGTATTATAATCCATTTAATAAAACAAGGATGCACAAGTAATGGATAAAAAAAGAGAGAGAGAAAAGGAGACAGGTAGTAGAATGCAGATGACTCAATGTGAAAGGGGCAGGGTGCACACTGGCCGAAAGCCTCCATTCCCATCTTTGCCCAGGCAGCCTTGTCCGGGCTCCAGTCTGCACACCTATAAACTGTGGCCTGGGGAGCAGAAAGAAGCACCTTCTGGGCCAGGAGTGTCTAAAGACACACTTCTCAAGAGAAGTCATTACAGTCAGAAGAGCCAAGAAGAATAGATGAATATAGGAAAGGGGGGGAGAAAAGTGAAGTAACCAGAGGAACAGAAGATGAGACGATGCTAAGACCCAGCAACAGGAACGTTGAGCCTCAGATCTCAGAGCTGATAACAAAGCAACAAAAAACGACTCTGCCATTCAGAAGCCCTGGAAGCCACAGAGCAAGAATCAGAATTATGTAGTGGAAGATACCTAACCTCCTCTCTGGAATCATCACACACACCAGTCATGGGTCATGGAGCTTTTTTCCACTGCCCCTAGATGTATCCTCAGAATCTTTCTCAACACATCAGCCAGCTGGCTTTCATCCAGGGCAAAGGACATCTTCTCTATGTGTGTGAGAGTTTATGAAGCTGGCGGTAGAAAGTGGAAGAAAACAGGAAGGAGAGCCTCCAGTGCTGGGTCTCAGTTCGGCGCCCATGTTGGCGACAGACCTAAATCGGGGACTTTCATGCTAAGAGTATATAGTACATTTCAGAGAGCTTTTGACCCAAACAACTACTACATTTTTAACAATCATAGCAATCTGGTGCCTTAGAGATTAATTCTTCCTCAACTATAAAGAAGAAGAATTCTTTCTCTAAGCAGTCCAGAAATTTGAATTTAACTATGGAACGCTAGAACAAGCATGCTTAACTTTTGCTAAATTTATGTATGGGACTGGAAATCTTTATAGTCATCCAAACCAAATGCGAATCAAAGACTTGTGTTGAGCTTTTATACCTCCATTTCAGAAATCAGCCATTTAGACCTTGAGGACTCCAGGGCCTTCCGATTCTTCCAGTTTTGCCATGTTGCCAAAATCACGGGAGGCTAGACTGTTGGCTACAGGCACTAGTGTCTCAGGGAACTAGAACCAGAATCATGCCCAAGGGTTTGAAAGCTTCATGATGAGGCTACACTGTGGCCTCCGTGTCTCAGGTCCAGCTCTCTAGGCTTCAAAGCACAATTAATTGCAAGGCTTCTCTAAGATTAAGAATCTCCTACTGAAAGCTCAGTCTGGTGATTTCTTTCTTTCTTTCTTTCTTTCTTTTTTTTTTTAAGATTTTATTTATTAGAAAGAGAGAGAGCACAGAGGGAGAGTAAGAGGGAGAAGCAGATTGCCCGCTGAGCAGAGAGCCCAATGTGGGGCTCGATTCCAGGGCCCTGACATGACCTGAGCTGCAGGCAGACGCTTAACCGACTGAGCCACCCAAGCGCCCAGTTTGGTGATTTCATATGAAAATTGCCATCCGGCCATATACATTGGAGCAAACTCTCTCTGTAGAAGGCTAGATAGGAAAGATTTTTTAGCTTTGCGGGTCATACAATCCGTCTCGGCCATTCAGCTCTGCTGTTGCTGAGCCAAAGATCCATAAACATTATGTAAACAAATGGGTGTGGCTGTGCTCCATTACAGAAGACTTTATTTACAACAGGCATTGGGCTGGATTTGGCCCAAGGCCACAGTTTGCTGAGCCCTCAGGACAGTTTGCTGAGCCTGAGTCCGGATGAATTGCAAAGCCGTTTTTCAGACGCAGGCTGCCAATTTCCACCCCACCCCTGGTGTGAGACCTTTCCTTCTGGGGGTTCCTAACACACCCAAGTGCTATTGGGTACACAATGCCTCCTGATTTCTCATTTCTGAAAGGTTATGGGGCTACTTAAGAGTTAGCTTACCAGCAACCTCTCAGCTCAAGCAGAACCTGGAGGCTCCAGTGGAAAGGCTCGTACTGCACAATTAAATGTCATCACTCGAGAAGCATTGTTGCACCCTGAACTTGAGTTTGCTGCAAAAGTTCATATTTGCCTTTTCATTCTTCACCCTGCGTTATGATGGCTTTGGGCCTTTAGCACGGGCCATATTTAAATTGTCAAGAGATGTCAACAAGTTGTGAGGGACAGCCTCACACTGGCAGCAATTATGAGAGGGCAGTGATCAATGGGGGTCTTTTGTTAGCATTGCGAGATCACCATTGACTCAGGAAGTAAGCGTCCCGGTGGTTTAGGCGAAAGCTGAAATGGACAAGCAGTTTCACCCCGGCTGCTCACAAGCCACAAACCTACACTTACTCCATTAATTATTCCTGCCCGAAAGACAGGGGCTGTTACCGTCCACCGTCTGCAGTCTCCTGAGAAGCGGGGGTGGCCAGACTCACAGAGGTTCTATTTACAGCGCCAGGAAATGCATCCTTCTTGCTTTCCAGGAAAGGGTGATTGCCTTATTCCACTGTGATTTCTTCTGTAAACAGATAAAGGCCATGTGATAGCCATTTGGAAATTGAGGACTTTGAAACTTTGGTCCTGTTTTCAGTTTGAAATTCTATTTATCTGGCACGATGACCTGACAAATTATTCCAGTGCGGAAGAGATGCTCTCTATGATCCGAAATGCCCATGTCGTCAACCTGCTCTTTGTCTTTGCATTTTTTATTTTTACACTTTCTTGCTTTAAGGCCACATGCCTTATGACCAAAAGAATCTGAAGTTGGGGGATGAAAGAAAGGCGCATTCTGATCATCACTAACCCTAGTTTCCATAGAGAATATAAGGACCTAGAATTATTCTTTAAAGGAACATAAAGTCAAAATCCCATTCCCAGCTTATGTCACCTTTTCTGGATCTGCCCACAGTATTCACCTAGTTAAATGCCATCTCCTTCAAGAAGTCTTGCCCCACCTAAAGGCTAGAAACAATCTCTCTTGATTTTGACCTTCCGTGGGAATCCTTCTGCACCCCTGCAACACACCACATTCATGTTTTCAGATGCACAGTCCTTATCCGCCCGACCTCATCTCGGTCCCATCCATCTTTACAGTCTCCACGGCACCCAGAACTGTGCTTTAAATGAAGTCAGGGCTGGACAAGTGTGTCATGAATGAACAAAGCAACTCTGGCCTCTAGACTCTGGGACTCAGGGAACCAGCAGAAGCACAAATATTTGGCATTATAAGTCACGATATTATTGCACGGGGCTTCCCTTCCAATTCAGATTAGAAGAGCACAGAAGACTTCGCTTCCTTGATAATAAAAATTGAGACAGAATCAACGTCAGAGCTTTTTGATGGACAGAATTCCAGAAAGAAACAGTGTTATTGCAAGTAGGAGAAGAGAATGCCATTTGCAAAATGATCCCAAATTAGCATCTTGCTTGTACACGACAGGATGCCACATCAGAACGACAGCAGGCCCTAAAGTCAGCTGGAAGATACGAGGAAGACAAAGCAAGTTGGCTAAACAGAGATCCCTCCGGTCTCTTCCTTGGGAACTCCACCAGAGACCTCTCCGCATAGTGGGTCCGTTTCTCACCCCCCAGAACACCCTTCTCACAGGAGAATTCCATATGGTTGGGAAGCTGGCATGCTGCCTCAAGATGAGAACAGATAATGATGAATGAGGCCAGTTTTCGGGGAGGCTTTCATTGAGGGAGTTCGCTTCTGAGCACTGACACTTTCTCCTTGATCACTGAGCAGCACTATTCCACTGGGGCCCCAAGAAATGGAAAGAACATCCAGCCAGAGGAATGTTTCCCATTTAGAAATTGGCTTTGTGGAGAGGTAATTATGTCCTAAGGTAAATTTTAAATATAAGAAAGGACAGCCATTTCCATACATGAAATTACACCATTTAACTTTATAACCATATCTTTCCTCAAGCAGTTAAGTTAATTTTTAGATGAAGGGCTTGACTGTCTCCTTTTACTACACGTAATTTGGTATTCTGTAACCTGCACAGCTATTGGTCTTCGTTTCTGTGTGAAAAATCATGGAGATTATCAGGAGTGTAGTTTTAACCATTCAGCCATAGCTAAGAGTCTGCAGATTTATGACAGGAGACAGACACTTCCTCCCCCACAGAGTTTGTGGTAACTGGATTCCTGGGGCCACTGCATTGGAGGAAGTCCCCTTTGTGATGTTTTACTTGGCACATGGGTTTGGCATAACCTGAATTGAGAGTAACTATTTCTGACTCTGTACATACATAATAAATATGCCCTCCTCTGGCTCAGTTTGCAAACCTGTAAAGTGGAAATAGCTGCATTTACTTATGTCATGAGAAAAGCTGCAGTGTACGGTTGGCACTTTTATTTTGTAATTATGAAATTAAATGCTGAGAAGGCAACATTGTTATAATAATAGCAAAGACACCGAAAGAACGCGAGGGGAAACAGGATTTGTGTATGTGCGGAAGAGAGGACTATGCCCCGTGGACTTCATTCAGGAAAAAAAAAAAAAAAGTAGGAAGAGTAAGGGGAAAAAAAACCTTTTTTTAATTAATAGAAGGTGGAAGAAAAACAGGAGTGACATACAAACTTTGCCGAGTCCTCCTGCTTCCCGGGGACCATAGGAATTTCCCCCAGATGGGTCAGCCTCACAAATCACATGCCTCCCTCTCCCATTTCTGACAAAGTGACTTAGACTCTGTGAGATATTTATTCTCCGGTAGCCCTATCAGAGACAGCAGTTCTTGCCCTGTTGGGTCCAAAGCTCCTTCTAAAAATCTGGTAAGAATCTGTGGCTTTTTATATCCATTTAAATTTCACATAGGCACATCAAAATAACAACAATAGTTATAATAACAGCATCTAATATATAGAGAACACTTTGGGGCCAGGCATCGTGTTAAGTGCTTGGAGTGTGTTTTCCCATTAACCCTCACGCTAACCCGATGAGGCCAGTATTATTTTCCCCCATCTTACAGATGCCTAAAAGAGCTTGGAGAGGCTGCGTAACTTAGCCCCCCATGCAAGTGTTGACTTATGATTGCAGGGATTCCCAGACCTTGGTGAGGCCCACCCACGGGCCACTGGGCCTCCACCCCAGGTTAGGAACCTGCCCTTCACAGATAGAACAGGTGCACACAGGGCTCTTCAACATGGACGGGGGAGGTCTTAAAGTCAAAGCTCATTCTAAAACATCCAAAAGCAAGACAGACGTGTGTGTATCCATAAGCATACATATATATGTACGTATGCGTAGATCACCACGTCTAAGAATCAGCCATTTTTATTTTTGACGCAGCTTTCAAAAGCTGATTAAGACTGATGAACTGTTTCATCACTATCCAGCTCTGTTACCTGATAAGATACTAATATCCAGTGTTTACAACCCACCCCCCACACCTACCCCCACACACTCCTCAAACAAAAACTGCATTCCAACAGCCATGGGCCTCTGCACTGACCCTGGAGAGGTGTCAGATAAAGTGCTACCAAACCACAGACAGATTCACAGCTCCACAGCCAACATTGATAATGAATAAAATATTACCCTGGGCCTTGAAACCCCTCTCAGACCCATTACTGATGACCCTCCCTGTCACTGGGTTGCTGTTCGAGCTGGTGTTTAATCATAGGCATGCAATGACATCAGAGGTCTGGCGCTGGGCTTTTGAGCGGGTTCTGGGGGGGGGGGGGGTGGTTGATGGGAACGAGGAATCCTGGGAGCAGACGTCCCAAGGGCCTGCATCTTTTGGCGTCCAGGTGAGCAGGGACCTCCCGAGAGACATCCCCACCGGCCCTAAGCAGCTCGGACACACAGACTCCTTCAGCATCTCATCCATCCTGCAAAGGGAGGTTCAACCTGAAGAAGCCAACGTTATCCCCCAGACTTCCCGGGCATCTGCTCGATGGCAAAGCAGCTTCCGGGTACTGCCCCTCGGGGTGCAGGAGACTTTGAAGTCCAGGTGATAAGCCAAGACTCCTCTCTGCTTATCAGAAGTTGTCAGATGGTATCCAGTCCTGCGACTGTGGGCATCAGTGACAAGCTGGCTGCCACCTAAAAAGATGAGTTTTCCAGCTAACGTGGAGCCGAGCTCTGTGTCATACAGGTGTGCTGATCCCCTACCAAAATTTAGTGGCCTGACACCCGGCCAAGAGAAAGAAGCGAAGTCGAAGAAAACTCAATTAGAAAATATCAAAGAGACACAGCATCACAGAGTTTCTTTAAACTACAGTGAATGAAAGGTGTTTTGGGGTCCACCATTCCAGCCAGCATGAAAAACAGAATAGCTGCATAAAGCCGAGATCCTTTTCCAAAACACCATCCTGGAGTTATTTACCACTCTCCAACTTCCCAAACAAATCAGTTGCTGATCTGTTTATTCGTTATAGAACCAGACACATACGGCTGCTGGAAGCAATCAGATGGTGGTGGGGACGAAGAGAGAATTCAAAAATAAATCGATCTAAAGAGCACAACATACTGCAGAAAGGCTCCGGACCCAGGTACGCCTTCCAAGTCGTGTTATTCTATGCTATTCATACCACTTTCCTTATTTATGTAAAACAATTTTTGTTTTCTTTTCCAGAAAGAATGCTGCCAATCGCCAGAGGCAGACATGTTTATCAAGCTGTGCATCTTGAAGTCTGACATAAAATCTGTGGCCTTTGGTACAGCTGAAAAACACTCTGTCAACACCATGGAGAGTGCAAGCCCGTGGCGCTGGCCTCGACCCAAGGCGTGCAGGGGAACGGACAAAAACTTGACACGGGGCCAAAAATTACAAGATGAGGGAAAGTCAAACTTGAGGCGAACAAACCTTTTCCATCGAGTCTGTTTAATATCTGGTGTAAGCATCCAAACCACAAATCGGTCAGTGCTTAGGTGAAAAGACAAGTTCTTCTCCCCTTTGCAAAGCTATTTTGCTTAAGCTCCTATGAATACATCAATTATATTAGCCCTGAAAGTGTCTGTCAGTGCAATGTTAAAAGGTCCACTATTTTACAGACTGCCCACTTTAGAAACAAAATACCCTTCAAACTCCCTGCCCTGAACTGCTTGGGCCAACGAGAGCTCCAGAGGGGGGAGGGAAAGTAGCAGCTCTGCTGGACTGAGAAAGAGAAGAGCCACCGGTTTTAAGTAAACTTATATGAATATTTGCCAGCTTAATAAAATCCCCCCAGCACTCGTGTGCTTGCAGATTCTTCAACAAGTCAGGAGAAATGCTCTTTTGTGGCAGAAGGTGTGAGGCCAGAGACAAGGGTGTCAAAGAGCCCCCACCCCCTCCAGCCCCACTGTGCTCAGAAGTTTGGGGAGCCATCATTGGGAAGAGAATAGATGTGTTACAGGAATCCTCTGTGCTGGGGTTTCCCTTCAGGGCAGGTCTCTGGCTTCCCAGATGAGAAGTCTGTCACATCCGGATACCACCCTGAATCAGGATTGTGTCAAGAGAAGCAAACTGTGGTTGGAGACAGTCCCCAGGCCTTTGCGCATATAGAGAAAAAAGTAATCGTGGCCGTCCATAATGGTGCTGTTTCCAGTGGACTTTATTATTACCTGGTGATCATCAGTCAACTGCAGTCACCCTTGGCTAAACTTCCAGGAGTGGCGTAACCTCAAAGCTGTCGTTGTCATATATCATAGATTCTTTCCAGAGTCCCTCTACCCCTACCTCTTCCCGTCATATCTGTCCCCAATCTCCACCACCCTCTGTTGCTTACCTTGGCTAACCCGCCTGAAATGGGAGAGCTTGAATCCTTCATGCTATGTGCATAGCCAACATTCCATAAGATTTATGTCACAAAAGCCTGTGGAAAGGACAAATGGTGGGAAAGGGGGCCAAAAGGGGAAGCAACAATAAATCCAACTATGATTCAACCAAAGGTGGCCCAGTACCTGTACCTAAGGGGTCCTGTGATATCTTAGGGGGCATGCATTCAACAAGACAGAAAGAAAATGCTATATGAGTACCTTTATAACGTTCTTGTTTTCAATTCAAAATCTCTTCAGAAAAATTGAGTTTCTACCCTTAGGTCATAATCCAAATGCGTCAAATTTGGGTGGGTGACTAGGCACAAGAACAGGAGATTCTTTTCTAAGGTATTTACACCCATTCTCTAAAAAATAAGCATGGGGGGGACACCTGGGTGGCACAGCCAATTAAGCAACCGACTTAGGTTCTTGAGGTCATGATCTCAGGGTCATGAGATCGAGCCCCATGTCAGTCTCCATGCTCAGTGGGGAGTCGGCTTGAGATTCTCTCTGCCCCTCCACTCTGCTCTCTCTCTCTCTAAAATAAATAAATAAATCTTTTAAAAAAAAAAAAAAGCATGGTGTAGAAAGCATTCTGGTTGCGTATAGTGAGATAGTCATGGAAGGCAAGCCCCCGCATATGAGGGACGAGGATGGCTACCATGTAGGGAGACTTTTCCATGAAGTAGTCTCTTTGTCCTGGTCACTATATAATGAGCACACTGCAAGCTTTACTCTACCAAAGTCACCAGCTTTAGTAAACTATGGCCCACCCATCCTGATGCTAAAAATTATTCTTATGAAGAGCTTTTAACAACATATGGAGATGCCTCTGATATAACAGTAAATAGATAAAAGCAATATAGATAAGTACATTTTCAGTATAATCACAGCTAGGGAAACAATCTGCATATAAGGACAGCAATGCCCCAAAACTTTGAATGGTAGTTATCGATAGCTGGTAAGATTACAGACGAGTTTTATTATTTTTCTATACTTCATATTGTCTAGGTATTCTATAACAGGTAGGGATTTATCTTATAATTAAAAATAAACATTTTAGGGGCGCCAGGGTGGCTCAGTCCTTAAGCGTCTGCCTTCGGCTCAGGTCATGATCCCAGGCTCCTGGGATCGAGCCCCGCATCGGGCTCCCTGCTCCACGGGAAGCCTGCTTCTCCCTCTCCCACTCCCCCTGCTTGTGTTCCCTCTCTCACTGTGTCTCTCTGTGTTAAATAAATAAAATCTTTGAAAAAAATAAAATTAAAATTAAAAAATAAAATTTTAAAATAGAATAAAATCCATGAAAGGCATCACCCACTTCTTTGAAACACCAGATGTTCCTCGATTCATGGGTTGGGGCTTAGGACTCTCCTTTTCAAAGCTAAAAGGACATTGTTAAAAGTATCTGAACCTATTGTCTTTGGTCTTTTCTCTGATAGTGAAGAGTTCTGTTGACCCTAACAGAACTGTGGGAGGAAATCCGCTATCGACTTTGTATGTGTATCCAGACTTTCTAGAGCTAGAACTCTCTAGAACTGCATTGTCCAATCCTAACCGCTAGCCACACGTGGCTCCCGAGCACCTGAAATGTGCTGAAATGTGAACTGAGATGTGCTCTGAGTGTAAAGTACCTACCAGATCCTGAAGACATGGGAGGAGAAAGAGAATGTAAAAATCTCATCACTGACTTCATATTGATGATACATTGAAAAACTGCTTTGGAGATATTGAGTTAAATAAAAAATGTGACAATAATTTTGTTTTTGTTTTTTTTTTCAAATGTGGCCTCTAGAAAATGTAAAAATTACCTATGTGGCTCCCATCGTATTTATTTTGGACTAAAATGGACTAGCATAAAGTTCAGCAGAACTGGATTCAATTATCCATCTACCATCTTTTAGAAAGATACAGGATCCAAAGATGTACAGGCTGCCTGTCCAAGCTGTATCTCCAGCCCCCGTAAGACAAACCTGCCCACCCCTGTTCTGTTATATCGCCCTTGCCGCGGTCAGAGAACTTCAGTTACTGGCCGGTGTGGATGAATGGAGGCTGATTGCGGGACAACAACACTTACCAGCTGCCCTAAAGGGAACCTACTTTCCTTCGGACTCTCACAGCCCCATGGCTCAGCCCCTGTTCCCATGGATTTGCTTGCACATCTGTGTAACACTTCATTCGAAGGGCGCAGTCGGCGTTTGGGACAACCTCAGATATTGTCAGCCACCAAAAGGCCACGCCTAAAGGCCTCCCTTGATGTAGTTCTAGGCCATCTCTTAAAGTGCCCCCGGTGCACACAGACTGGAAACCATTGCTCTTCAAAAGCGCAGGGAAAATATGAAAGGAAGGATTATATGTGCCCGAACTGCCAAACCAAACTCTGAGAAGCAGGTCCTCCAGAGAGTGACTCAGAGCCACATGATGTTTTCCAGGGACGATGTCTGCATGGGAAGGGGAGCTGTACATTCAGCTCTCGGGACAAAGGCTACTCCAACTTTAATAGCCAGCTCACCCCCACAGCAAGCGTGTACCTAGGGTCCCTTGTTTTCCTTGCTCTGAGCTGCATCCTGTCTCTGCAGCAGTCACTGGAATAGTCAACACGAGAAGCAGAGGACATACTGTCTTTGCAATACGGGGCGGGGGGGAGAGGGGTGCAGATAAGGGGATGATGGAAAGAAAAAGAAAAGAAACAAGTAACAAAGCCTGCCCGGTGCTCAGTTCCCATCCCTCAAAAGCAATGAGTTATAGTCTTTCAAGAGGACCTCTGTCGGAAAAGGCAAATCTGTGTTCCCCGTGCCCTCTAGGACAGAAGGAAAGAGCTTAACTCTGGATTTGTCGCTTAGCGTAGCCTTCTCCCTTTAGTGTCTATTGTTTAAAAGAAAGAAAGAGAGGAAAGGAAGAAAGGAGAGAACGTCTCTAGAAAGAGGGCAGACCTGGGCTGCCGCAGGGGCCACCCCACTTCCAGCCAGTGCAGGGGTGCGGGAGACACCCAGAAGCTGCAGATGCTGGTTACTGCGTCAAGGCTCATCAGGCTGAACTGAGTTAATGACTCCCGATTATTCCCTCAAAGATGACTAACACACAGGCCTCATCTAGCGGTTGTCATACTTTCAAATAATTTTCCATAGAATTCTCTTTAATCCACCTCAGCGGATTCAACGGCTTCACAAAACTGAAGTCCCTTTCATGACAGAGGAGTAGCTTAAAGCCAAAGTTTCCTCCAGGGATGAGAATCCCAAATCCTAACTCTGTATGTGTCATTCTTCTGAACTGTCTTCATTTTTCTGTCTGAAATTTTTTGGCATGGCTTACAAATCAAAACATTAAAAGAACTGAAAGTATAAACATAAGGAGAACAATGAAGATCATGATTTGATTTTTACATTCTTCTTCTTAAGATAGAAATTTAGGAAGCAAAAACTACACTTGACTACTTTAAAATATACCTCCGAAATCACTGCATTAAAGGGTGTTATTATAGGGTGACATTGTAAGAACATTTAATTGACATGATTTGGGGGAGAGGGCTGACAGCACACAAGGAAGAATTGAATTTGAAAGAGAATTTGTTAATTTTTAAATGTCATCCAAGTAATTACAATCATTATACCCCCCATGTGCGGCAAAGAAGTAAAAATACCAAGCTGTACCACACATTTTCATATATATATATATATATATAGTTAAAACATACACATGTGCACACAAACACATACAGTGAAAACAGATTTTAGACTTTAGCTCTTGCTTGCCAAGGTTCACCCTAGAGCAAATATTTACTGTGAGTTACAAAGTTTTCCTAAAGGAGGACCAAAATGGAAGCGTTTACATATGCTGTACTTTATATGTGCAGGGGCCACGAGAAAGATATAGTTTAATAAAAACATTTATGGGCTTTGAAAGCAAACACAGTCCAAGAGGCTTGCACATGTGGGAAAAGATGATATTTCAGCCTAACACGTTTTCTCCTGAAGATCCTTTGGCTGTCCGCAGAGAACCAGCCCCAGTTTCCACCGAGGCCCCGCTAATCCGTATTGTAAAACATTCGCAGGAAACAAATAAAAGAACAATCCGACACTGCCATCGGAGACAGGGGCAGGGAGGTGGTTCTTCTCTCTCATTCGCAAACAGAATCTTTCTAGAATTTACGAAAGTCGAAGATGAAGGTCTTTGCATTGGAGTTTTCTTAAGCTAAACCATCCGCATCTCCTCAGCCACCCTGAGAATATCTTTCTGTTTTCCTCTGCATTCTCCCACCCTATCAGCCTACCCTCATTCGTGATCGCAGAATAAACTCAATATTTGCAAAAGATCAGGTAAAAAATTCACTAGTGTGCATCCCCACTGTTCCAATGCCTTTGGCCCTTGTCTCCACTTCTTTCTCCGAGCCTGAAAGCCCACTTCGTGTGCCTGGCATCAGAACCAAAGTTTTGCACTTCAAGTTAGCATTTTGAATTCACTCCATTTTGCTTGGTCTTGGGGGGAATGCTAGCCTGTTCTCCGTTAATGCTGTATACTTCATGCCCCATGAGCCCCAGGCTGCATCCATCCACCTCAGCGCTGACCAACTGAGATCTTAAAAGAAAGAACTATGCGCCATTTACAAGTCACACAAAAAGAAAAAGGAAATTTGACAAACTTTTGCAAACAACGTGTGCAGGCTTGCGGCTCTATCCTTGGGCTCTATCGCCCCCTGGTGGCTTCTCCGAAAAGAACATGGCCAGGGCTCAGCTCCTCAAAGGTTCGAGGGCTCTGCCCCTGGGGGCCGGGGCTGCTCTCTGAGACGCCCAGGTGCCAACCCGGCTGTGGGGAGGAGGGGGCTGGAAGAACAGTAAACGTGGAGGGAAAGGGAACTTCTGGAAACCCAGCCGGAAAAACCCATCCAAACAAAAGAACATTAGACCTGAACAACAACAACAAAAAAAGCAAAGACCCTAAAACAGCTCTTTGGTTTTACAGACGGGAAACTGAGGCCCAGAGAGATAATGGGACTTGCTCGGGGTCCCTGGTTGCTATTGACTAACTCCCCCCCCACACACACACGCCGCCCAGTTACACTGCACTTTCTGGGACGACGGGGTTTGGGGGTCCAAGCCGCCGGAAAAGACAGAGGAGTTGGCCTCGTTCTGTTGGAAGGGGCAAGGAGTGAGCCGCTGCGCGGGAGATTTGTCGCAGACCCATGACCCCGGTTCCTGGGTGGGACGGGGTGCGGCGGCTCTCTGGCCACCTCGGCCCCGCGTGGGAACGCGCCGCTCCCCCGGACCCCGAAGCGGCCGGGCCGGCCTTCCCAGGCCCCGGGCAGGCGGGCGAGCGAGACACAAAGCAGGCCCTGCGGGCGGCGCTCCGACCTCGGGCAGGGCGGCGTGGGCTTGATTGATGGATTCACGCCGTTTAACCCCCGCCGCGTCGCCGGGGCTGCAGCTCCAGCTGCGGCCGCGGGCCTCGGGTGGCCGCGGGCCCGGCTCCGCGCCCCCTGCGTCCCCGCGCCCCCGCCTAGCTCCGGAGGGCCGCCGGGGCCGGGTGCGGGGGGTTGATTTACAGCCGCGCCGGACCGACTCGGGCGAAATCCACTTCAACCGGGAAACGGACTCCGAAAGCTCAGCCCGGAAGAGGCCCTGAAAGGGGACAGGAGGGGGCGAGGGCGGCGGGGCGGCGGGGGCAGGGGCGAGGGCGAGCCAGAACCGCCCGCGCCTGCCGGGCTTCGAGGAGAGGCGGCCGCGGCCCTTCCCGCCTTTGCCCACATTTTCGCGGGGAACCGAGCTCCCGGGAGTGCAGCGGGCCGCGGCGGCCCTCTCCCCCGGACCGCTGCCCCGCGCTCCCGCCGCTCGGCCCCCGCGTCTCTTCCACCGCGCGCGGCCAAGCCCCCGAATGCAGCCGTCCCACCGCGCGGGGGGCGCCAGATTCGCACCTTTGGGCCCGATTTTATTGCGGGGAAGCAAAAGAAACTCCGAGATTAGGAAGAGAAGCTGCTAGCTCCCTGAGGCCCTAGGCCGCACCTCTGTCTGTTTAAACACAATTTGCTCCTTTTTTGCAGCGCAAAAAACAAAACTGAGAGCAGCGAGACTGTGCTTAGAAACCTGAGGTTCTCTCTTAAATCGCCAAGAGTTTACGTTGCTGTGTTCTCTGCTTCTCCTCATTACTCTTCTTACTACCCAAGAGAAATAAGCGCTCCCTAAAATTTTTACATTGCTCTCCGATCATAATTTTGCTTCGAAAGGAGGGAAAAAAAGTGCAGCTAGTGAATAAAAAAAACGTATGACTCAACTGGAACTAACAAATCCGAAGTGGTAGTTCTAAAGTAAAAAATAATCTTATTCAACTTTGTATGTGTATGTGACTGGGTGTGATGAGTTTTCCTACCTACAGTTCCTGAGGCTGATCACTAGAAACCGGGATTGGTCAAATGTGCAGATTCTTGTGCTGCAGGCCCTAGGGATATGATGTTAGGCCAGACAATTACCCACAGTTAGGAAGGGGGGGCGGGGGGAACGTGAGTCCTCGTGGACACCCTAACCACTACTTTCTGGCTAAACAAGTCAACAGACAAAGCACAAGCAACAAACCCAGTGAATCTGCCTTTTTGTAAGAGGAGGGCTTAATGACTAGTTTAAAAAACCTTTTTTTTAAAGTAATAAATATGCCCATTTAAGATCTATTTTTAACTCCTGACTGCAAGTTTAAGAAGCATAATTATGGAGTAGAGTGATCAAAAGTAAATGTACAATTATTCTGCTTGTAAAAATGAGTGAAGAAAACAAGAGATTTCCCAAGAAGAGAGCGGTCAACCTCATTAATGGCCTTACTCGCCGCTTTTCTTGGGTATTTCCTTCTTTCTTCCCTTCTCCCCTGTGCAAATACCATTAGCCCTTAGTCTGGTCTTGAGGTAGGGGCGGCATGAATCCCTCTCTTCCTGACAAATTCAAACAGAAAAACAGATATATTCATAAAAAGGAAGGCGGAGGAGACGTGGGAGTCAATCCTTTCCAGGCCCCCTCCCCAGGGCCGCCGCCCGGATTGGCAAAACAAAGGCATTGCTTCTAATGACAGTGATCTCCAAATGGAAGCAACGTCTTCCCTATCTGTAATCGGGATCCCAAAATAAGCCCCTAAAAAAAGCGACCCTACTCTAACAGCAGCTCGATCCAACCTCGGACCCACGCGTCCAGCCGAACTCCGCTCCCGGAGAAGACCGGTCGCTGGGAGGTTTAGCTTCACCCTCGATCTCATTTTAATGTCTTAAGAGGCCCTGAAAGGACACCCTCAGAAACCCAGCCGCTTTCTACTCTTATCTTTTTTAACTTGCTTGGAGTTGTGCTTAAGGTGAACACTTTGCTTTAAGGGAATGTGTTTGCAAACACTTTCTCTGGATGAGTATTTTATTCTCAAACTTTCCCGGGCAAAATCTCAAGAGTAAGTTTCACACTAAAGCAACAACTAACAAAGCTTATTTTCGTAACGTGTAACTCCTTAATAGTGCGAGTACGTTCTCACTTCATTTAGCTATAAAATATAAGTGTTTGGTTTTCAATTTTTCTAATTACGGGGCTCGGGGGAGGGGGATGGCGGGGGAGGTCGGGGAGGTACGGGGACTGGAAGGAGATCCTTAATGCCATCTGGTGGTGCCATGCGGAATTTCGCTGAAGAAGCCAAATACATTGACCATCTGTGCCTAGAGCGGGTTTCTCCCGGGAAAGGCTTTGTAAATCTCCTCCTTTTGAAATCAAGGGGGGAAACAGCCTTCTTCACGGAGGATTAATCTTAAAACATTCCCTGTGTTGGTGGGAACGGTGAGGGAAATTCTGTGCGTTGGAAGCCCACAGTTACATAGATTTCTAGCCTAAACCATCATATTTGTGCACGACATAGCTCTTATATTTTGAAAAAAAAAGGATAAATTTATATTCCATTGACATAGAAGTTTGGGAAAGGCCATGACGAGCTGTAGAGTTGAACATTTTGGGGCATTTATTCAGAGAACCGTACGGGCAACTGTGCAATATCCACCACTGAACACCGGAGGGCGTGCTCAAGTGTCTCTGGCCCCTGGTAATTCGACACCTTCCTTTATTTGCATGAATTGCCTTGATTGGATGTTAGGCTTTTAAAACGTCAATTTTACGTCAAATCGTTGTCAACCAATAAGCAACCGACTCCAGCGTGATTGGTTTCGACTGCAGGTGTCAATCATCTGAAATTTGCATACCAGTCCTTCGGTCGCTAGGAGCCTGTCAGTCGACTGTGGCAGCTGGACAGGAAAGAATCCGACGGAGAAGAATGAAAAATCACTTTGTTCTAGCAATGCGAAAGAAAAGTATTATTTTGCTCGTTATTTTAAAATAAATTTAAGCGTATATTTACCTAATGAAATAAAGACATCCAATTAAAAACAAGCAACTACCAAAGCCTTGTTAACTAATTTTATTTGATGTTTGCTGCTTTAAAATATTGATAAGTAGCCAAAGGCAAAATAAAAAGCAAAGAGAATATTAATGCTAATATTTTTGTGTCGTAAATGATTATTTCCAAATTTAAGGTGAACATGAGGCTTCTGAATAAAATTACTGTGAAAGTGTTTTTAAAAACACCTCTTTCAATACTTAGGCAAGCTGAAAGCACTGCTTCAAAAGAAAAAATGCAACAACGGGGAAATTTAAAAGAAATTTATTTTGCTTTTAACAGTCACATATTTCTATCACTCTGCTTTTTATTTATTTACCGTGCACTCACAAACAGGACAGTACTTGAATGGAGCCTCTGTAATACTTTTATTTGTACTTTCCTTCCTCCCTCCACCACACACTCCAAAATGAAAACAAAGGGGGAAAAAAATCTCACGGCCTGCTAAGAGGTAATTGCCAGTTTTAAATCTCAGAATTCGTAAAACCGAAGCCTTGATTTGCTAGCTACAAAATTCGTCCAGAGCTACTGTAATTTAAAATATGTTCAGCGCTATAAATCCTGTATTATCTCCCTAAAATATATGCAAACACGAAGCAACGACCTAACATCTTGTGATAGGAAAACACTCTCCAGCCTTCCTGCCCAGCTCCAACACGCCGAAGAAACTTGTCCGAAACGAGAATTTGGATGCAACAGGGCAACGGAGCAACGTTTCTCCTCCTCTCTGCTAAGCCAGCCCTCGCCTCTGAAGAATTTTGTACTAGGCGTTAACAACAACAGTGCAATAAGCTGGAGTTGTTTCTACGACATTAGCCAGATTGGGAAATTAATTTTAAACTTTACATACAATAACTAGCGGATTTTTTCCTTTGGTATTTTATTTATTTTTGACACCCTATTGTTGAACTGGTTGCTACATATTTCTAGTTTTCTTTTTCTTTCCTCTTTCATTTTTTCTTTTCTTTACTTCTTTCTCTTTTCTTTTTTTCTTCCAGTTAAGGATTATCACAGTGTTCCCGGTGTTTTGAAAGTTCGTCCTGATTTACATGACTACGAGAGACTAAGATGTGCTTGTGCCTGTGACTGCAGGGGTACCGGACGTGGCTTGGTCGGAACTGAGAAAAGGTGGGGAAGAGGTGTGTGGTGCATACGAAGACTGGGCTGTGATTTAGTGTGTGCTTTACAAGAAATGCACAAATTGACAGAGCGGTAAAATTAAATCTCTTCCTGGGTACTTTTAAAGTATCTTCTTCAGACACAGTAAAGCATGCCGTCTACTTCTCTTTACTCCCTCTCCAATTAACCTACTGCTGGAGACCCTCCACAGTAAATCGCTTCCAGACCGTCTCCAGAGCCCGTGAGTCCCAGGCTGTTAACTGTCAGCTCTTCTGACTCAGCGGAAAATGCCCGCGAAGAGGATTACACCCACGGAGCGGGCAAAAGCAGCCTCAATTCGAGCACTCATCGCCACCGCTATCACCACCATCACCCCCACACTCCAGCACCCCACCGCCACACACTCTCGCGCACGCGCGCACACCTCCCCTTGCTGTCAATCACACACTCACGCCATAGGGAGCATGCGCACTGCTGGACTCCTGCCCCTACCGACGCCACGCCCTTTCCGTACGTCATCCATCCTCACAGGCCAATAAGAGGGCGGATTTGAGGGCCGGGCTACAAGGAAGCAGCCAATGAGAACGCGGTTGGAAGTCAAGGTTTGAGAGGAGTAAATCCTTCCGTGGTCCACGTTCAGTCGCGCCCGCGATGATTTATGCGTTCCTTTTATTATTTGTAACACTTTGGGAAGTTATTAAAAGGAAGATCTACTGCTTCCTCTTTTTTGGGTGGAACTGGATGGCAATTTTGTCACTGGCTCTTATTAGGGAAGAGTGAGGCGCGGGGGAAGGCCGTTGGATGCTGGGTTTGTTTGTGTGAGTCCTGTTTTTTATTACAAGACAGATTATCCTTTTCATTACAAGCTGTAGACAGGGCCAACTTAGAAGGTCCTCGTGGCCGAATGATCTTCGATCTCAGGGAGCTGAAACCTGATGCCTTTCGACTTTCTTGTCTGTACTCTTGGCGTTGGGAAGAGTCCCTCGGGAAGGTGTTGCAACCTTTGGTTGCAAGAAAAAGAAATAAGCAAACTCCCTCCACCACCACCACCTCTGCCTTAACACCGAGTAAACCTCGGCCTTTTTCCGCTTGGATGCTCATTAAGAGTTAGTTGACTTTGTAGCGGATGCAATAAAACTTGGATGGTTTCAGGCCCCAAACAATCCTGGTTTCTGTTTTTCTCTCGCCCCAACCACACCCCCAAGGAAATTGCCTTTTCAGCAGGCGCCTGCAGGGAAAAAAACCGCAGGAGACAGATTCCCCTTGGAGACCTGCAGTTTGGGGGATGGGGGGAGGCTGGGGGGGGATTTTGGGGGGTAGGGAGGGGAGTCTGGAGGTATGGAAATAAAGGGGCCAAGGTAAGAGTGCCAGGCGGCAAGGGAGGTCTTTCACTTCTGGATTTGAATTTTCTGGTCAACTAGGGGAGGAATCCACAAACCTGCAGTACCTGGAGGACACGCTGAGAAGTTAGTGGTCACCCACAGAGCCACTAACCACCCCAACCCTGGCTGGGCTAGTGCTCTGCGAGGGAAGATCAATCCCCGAGAGTGGAACAAGCAGGAAGGAGCCAAAAGGAAAAAAAAAAAAAAGTATTTAAATTTACTAGTCCCGACCTCCAAATATAAATAACAGTTTCAAACGTAAAACATGATTCCAAGAAGTCAGTGGGGACAATATGTTGCCTCTGTTCACTAGGTCACAGTCAGGAACTTCAGTCGCTGGTCTGGAGTTTTTCTTTTTTCTTTTTTCTTTTTTTAATTATGAAAATCCATACAGGTAGATTTGCTGGGGGATAGGAGTGGGGTGATCAGAGACCTAGGGAGGAGTTGGACGAGGCGGGGAGAAAGAACCAAGAACTGTTTGATCGCAGGGCTGAGTTGAAGGAAAACAAAACCGTGAACTTCAAAGCTCAAGCCTAATCCCCTTCAGGTTAATTTCTGCTTCCTAAAAAAGTTGATCAGGGTCATAAATCACCTGCCCCGCCCCCGCCGGTCCAGCTAAGTTCCCCAGAGGTTCTCCCGCGGCCGCCCGCCGCAGGGGCGCGGGGCGAATCTCCAGCAGGAGGTCGTCTAAGGCCTCCTGGGACAGGAGGGCTCCTGGGGCTGAGTGGGCGGATGGATGCGCGGGAATCCGCTTACTGGAGGAGGGAAGGGTCTCAAGAAAAGCTGGAAATGGTACAGACCCTCTGCAGATGCAACTTCCATTCCACCGGGCCCTAAAGTAAAACCCCACCCTCAAGTGTGTCTGGAGCACTGTTTGGAGAAGGTTACAGCGTGTTTAGAGATTTGCAAAGCTCTGCCGAGCAGTAAAGATTAGAAGAAAGGCCTGTCTGAGATCTGTCAAATGACTTCCGGTAGCAGAGCTCCCTTTAAACTCGGACGAGCCCTGCAGCCTCTGATCTCGGCTAGGTCCCCGGCATGTAACTCCACGCTAGACAGCGCGCTAGTGGCACCACTGGCCCAGGCGAGCAGTCTGGAGGGGGGCCTGCTTTGGGGTGTGATGGTAAAAGTCAAGTCGAGGCTTTCCCACCGACTTTTCCGCGCGAAAAGCTCCAGATGTGGACCAAACAACTTGCAGTTGACTGTTAGACTGGGGGAAACGTCACCTGAAGGCCGGCCCTCTCTAAGTGAAAGCCATCCAAGGGGAGGGAGGCCGGGGAGCCGACCTGCCCAGGAAGGCTAGGAAGGTCTTCATCATAAAGGCCCACATTCCCAGCAGCAAACTAAACAACTTTTCACAAAATAAAGCCAAGCAACATTTTGTCAAAAGTCTAATAGGCAGTGGTCCTTGCAGTCCCGGTGGTCGCTTAGCGGGCTGCAGGTCCTAGGAATTCTCGGCTTTCCGGGATTCTTCCCAGGCGGGCGTTAACGCGGGATTTCTTTCCTCCGAGAATGACAGCTTGTTCTTCTGCAGGTCCTAGGGCTGCGCGTCAGATCGCGCTCGGGACCCGACTGTCGGAGAACCCACCCACGCGGCTCTGGTTTACATAGAGTTTACAGCTTGGGCTCACCCGGCTTAAATAAAGAACTAAGGAGACTGGGGACCAAGAAAAAAAAAGTAAAGAAAGAAAACAAAAACAAGAAAGTAAGGAAAGAAAAGAAAGAAAGAAAGAAAGAAAATACGAAAGGGCATCTCTTGTTGGATGTAAGTGAAGTCCCTCCACTACACCGGAAGAGGTGTTTTGTTTTGTTTTGTGAATGTTGTTAATGTCTCTGAATATTAGATGCGAAGAAGTATCCGAAAATGAAAAATCAAGCCTAGAGGAAATCGTTACTCTAGATGAACAATTAGATTCACACATGCAAATATTATTTTTTCTATGGAAGGGAGATTAACATGGTCGGTCTATAATAAGACACACACACACACCAAGATTATATTTCCATTTAAAAAATACATAATAATTCTAAAGTTGATCAGTGATGGACATGTTTAACGGTTTCAATATTTCATGATGGAGGAGTAAACGTAGGATTAAGTTCCAGGAAAAGACGGGTTGGAGATTTGATCATTTTCCCCACTTCTGAGGGGAAAGTTATCCTTTTCCAAAATAAAGCTACACTACTGATAAAAATAGAAGGTATAGAGGACCTCAAGAGACAAATAAATTAAAAAATATATATTATGTGGTGCATTGAGGCATACTTAAAGATCAGGAGCCAAAATAATGAAATTCAAGGGCAAATTAAAAGAAAGCAATGAGCGTTTATTTGAGGGACAGCCACCATTATCGGTGGAGCAGTCACATCTGTTCCAGATGTCAGACTCCCCTGCAACTTGCTCCATGCGTTTTAACTTCGGTTTCTGAACCCAACTAGGAGTGCTGGGAAGGGCGCGCCTGCAGCCCCCAGGGCAAAGCGGGTTTCGCCTTTACCTGCTTGTGTCAACTCTGCCCAAAGACTACGGAAGGAGAGCCCAGGACTCACTGACCCTGCTTCCCAGCCCACAAGGAGAGGATGACAAGAACAGAGTTTTCTCTCTCAGTAATCCCAACCCGGCGCGGCCAAGTGAAAGCAAATATTCTCGACAGCTTCGGAATTAAAATGATTTGCTAATAACCACTGCTCGCACTTTCTGCGCCCCCCCCCCCGCCCCGTCTAAACACGTATTTACATGCCTAGAGGCACCGGTGAGGAACTAGCACAGGCGCTGGTGCCCTCAGCGCCTACGGCCCAGCCTCCCAGCACAGGGCAAAATATTTTCAAGACCTGCTCCCCTCCTCTGTGAAAGACTTGGGGGCATTCATCAAGTCTGCAGTGCGTTTATTCATTGCTGTAGTTCAGAGCTTTCTAAACGAATATGAACCTATTCTTTACATCCGTTCCTTGCACAGATATTTATTATCTGTAGGAATATTTAAGGGTCTGTATTCGGCCAGCCACCTTTGACAGGCGCCGTCACCTCACACTCCCAGGTAATGGACCACACTGTGGCTGCATTTAATTTATTGGGGTGAGAAGTTACTGCGGGAGGTTTCCAAAGAGGGCCTTTGCCACGAAGAGAGAGGCCGTGGCCCAACCCCGTAGGTGCTTAGAAGATTATATATATAAAACACTGAAACACAACTCAAAATATGAGAAACATTTCCTTAAGGTGTGGGTTGTTAACTAGAGTCCAGGATGCTTAGGGGTCTGTGAACTGGAGTTAGAACTCCCTGAAATGAAAAGCTAAATTTGGGTGGTGGTTATGCGGCTCTTTAACTTTTTAAAAATTAAAAAAGTTTGTGACCACCGCCCACAGATAAAGAAAGAAATCATTAAGGAGCCCTAAATTGAAATTTACACAAAGAGCTTGATGCTTGCATTGGGCCTGAATAGACGAAATCTGAGAAGCTGGTATAATTAGCGAACTAGGCAGGATTTTTCGCTTGCTTGAAGGCAATAGATCAAAACAAGCAACACTAAAATTCTTTAATAGCCATGCCATTGTGATAAACTCAAGAGAGCTCAGGGAACTGGCAACCGGCTACCTGGTGTTAATATTAATGCGTTTTTAAGCCAGAATATTTCAATGACTCCATTTTCCCTCCTAACTTCAAGGCAGCCAAGATCTCCTAATATTGTCATTACCACAGCCGACAGAGGGAACCCGATCCGATGTGGTTCTAAAACAAAATGGGATATTAACCGTGTTTGTTTTCACTTTGATCCATAGGAAATAGGTCCTGCGCCCTGTGACCCATTAAACTAATAAGATTATACACATCAGCAGAGCGGAGGTTCTAATTGTTTCCATCTGTCTCAGATCTTTGCATTTTAAAAACTGATGAAAATGGGACTTGAGTTACAAAAAAGAAAATATATTGAGAGCGAAAGAATGACAAAGCTGAGCCGGTCGGACCACACATGAAATCAATTACCGAGAAAAAAAACATAGGTGTATATGGTGTGGCGCTTTTGAGGAAGAAAAAAATGCGGGAAACAATCCTTTAGGGTGAGGTGTTCACAGGTTTCCTAAAGCTAACACGTACTTGAGAAAGCCAGCCAATCAGAAGCGCTTCCGGAAGACACATTACACCTCCCTGCCTCTTCATGAATATTTAAACAGCTAAATTTGTAGATTTCTCATTTAAATGTTCAAAGAAATAAGATGCACAGGCTCGTCTTTCATTGGGTTGCTCACAACGAGGTGGGGCAAGAAGGAGGAGCTTCGTAAGGAGAAGCGTTCGCCCGGAGCTCTCATTTGCTCAGATGGCCCTCTTTTACGTCATCGTACAGCTAAGCCAATCCGTGAAGCTCACTTTGACACGCTCCTCCGCCCCTCCTTCCTGAGCGCTTAGCCAGCCTTAGCCAATAGAATGGCAACATGTAAATGAGAGAACGCGAGAGTTTCTCGATCCGCCTACTTCCCCGCCTCTTCCTGGGGCGTGGAGAACCGGTGTGGGAGGGGCCGATTGAGGGCGGGGTGGAAAGAGGGCGGTGGGGGGGCGGAGTGCGAATAAGGAAGAGGCGGAGAGAGCCGTGACACGTGGGACTGGGTTTACCTCTGAGCTTCCTCCTCCTGGCTCCACCTCCTGCCGGGGGAGATGCCGTTTGGTCATTGGCTGGATTAAGGAAAGCGAGGGCGACTTTTTTCTTTTTGCATAATGAGTGGGCGGGAGTCCAGAGCTCGCAACCCGAGAACCGAGTGTCCCGCCCCTTTTTCCGGGGGGTGTGGGCGGGTCGGGGGTGGGTCCTTACCAGCCTCTCCCAGTTTTAGCCTTGGACTTAGTTAAGGAAACAAACGGTTTTCTGAGAACCGTTTTAATTTCGTTTTAATTCACCCTTTGAAAGGAATTAAATATTTCCAAGTGTATCTTTTCGTTTATTTTTACAAGTCATCCGGGGTTGTGCCATGAAATAAGAAGAGATTACCAATACATCCAAAAAAAAATTAATTTCCTTTCAATCTGCCTAAGGTCCACTGCTCTTGCTGGCCCTTTGTGGGGCGAACAAAAAAAACGCTTTTGTAATAAATTACGCTTTCATTAGAATTCATTTTTGTCTTTACTATGAATTCCCTGTCTCCCTAATTTTCTATTAGCGGATATAGGGAAAGCCGAGTTGAAGTGTGTAAAAAGCTGAGAAAGGATGGAAATTTCTTGCAGGCTAAGCATTTGTGAATTGCTTGTGAATGATGCAAGTGTTAAAATTGTTTCCAACAGTAATATGCCCCAGGGATACTAGGTTGACATTTTTTAAATAAGAGAATTATTTTTGTGATTCATTTGGTTTTTTTCTTACGAAAATTTCCCTTCTGTTTTACGTCCAACTGAACATAAAGTTACCTTTTCATGACTTGTGAAATAAGCTGTCAGGTGACAAATAATTGGAAAAGGAAAGAACAAACACGGATTCCAGGAAACTGAGTTTTAAGACACCAGTTGTGCCTTTACATTGGAGAATATTTCTTACAGCTTTACGGTAGTTTGTTCTTTCCAAACTAAAATTTGGGAGTGTTTGTTCCTTAATGTAGATTACTCAGTAACATCTGAATAGTCAACAACGCCCTTTGATGAAATAAAGACGGAGAATGGGTGGGTTTTGGGGGGAGGGCGGGCTTGCAGGGCTTATTTAAACAGAAAAAATCAAAATTCATAGCAAAAACGAATATACAGAATCCCGTCCCCTAATTCTGTCTTTATCTCTCTCCTGGAAGACAAATGACATCTTTCAAATTCTCCAATTCCTAGTCCCCCGGCGCAGAAATAAAAAGATTTCCAAATAATTTCTACAGTAATAAAAACCTGAACGTTCTCTCAACAGAGAATAATGGTTCCAGAAAAGTTAAGATCAAGGGGAAAAGAAAAGTTTGGTAGGTCAATGTGGTCTAACTTCTTTCTTTGAAACACTTTCTCACCTGTAATAGAGGTAGAAATTTTGCTTAATTACTGCCTTCCTGGAGTTATATCAGTGTATTCATTACATTTAACTCAACTCATATTTAATTTTGTAGTCTCAAAAGTAAATGGCTTGAAACATTATTTTATGCCTCCTCAATGAAATTATATTCAAAAAATTATTCCATTGCTAACAAGTAATTTAACATTAAAAATACATGTCAATGCCTACGATATTCCAAGCAATTAAAATAATACAAATCTACTTTTAAGCCAAGAAGCATGTCAGTTGATAACTTCTCAAAATTGGTGTTTGAAACTGAATCCTAAGATTAATAAGACATTAGCACTTTTATACACTTGATTCTTCTTAGTAATTATAAGTGGTTAATTTTACAGCCTAATGGCAAAAAAATTATATGTTCAGATTAATCAGTTTTAGGAGTTAGCTCTATATGAGTATGTTGGCTCCGTTTTAATAAACTGTGTGTGATGAATAAAATGCCAATTTAAGATACCTAAATGAAAATTTATTTAATCCAAGCTATCACCTTGGATTTTGGGGGAGATTTTATTCTTTTCTTTATGAATAAGGCTTATGTAATTCTGAAGTCATATATGTTCCTTAAAAAATCCTGATAAATATTTAAAAGCATAAGGGAAAAAAACAAAATGTATACAAATTCTCACAATCAAGAATTAAATTAACATTTTCCTATGTGTCCTTCCTACCTTTTTCTATGTATAAGTACTAGGATTGTTCTTTTCTTTTGTTTTGTTACAAAATTCAAACTGGGCTCTACATTAAGAACTCACTGTTCAAAGTTAAGATTTATATTGCTTTTATTTTCTGCTTGAACCTATCATTTAAACTTGTAAGAATTCATTGTTTTATAACATTCATACTTTTTAAAAACTTCATTTTATTATAAAAAGTACACACTCATAAAATAACCATTTGTAACTACCAAAAAGTAGAACTAAACTATATATAAAATATATAAGGATCTGTTCATAAATAATTCCCATGTCACTTGTTTGCATTTTTTAAAAAATACAGTATTCTCACTTTTAAACATAATAGGACCTTTAGGTTAAAAACAAAACAATAATTAATGACTTGTGAAATTATCATTTCCTGGAATCCG
Organism: Phoca vitulina; assembly: GCF_004348235.1. Taxonomy (NCBI): domain Eukaryota; kingdom Metazoa; phylum Chordata; class Mammalia; order Carnivora; family Phocidae; genus Phoca; species Phoca vitulina. The sequence continues at coordinate 42,481,860 of NW_022589707.1, read as the reverse complement.
TGTTTGTTCTTTCCTTTTCCAAATTAATTTCCCTTTGTGCATACTTTAAAAAATTATTTGCTAAAGTACCATTTTCATATTCTAATCTAGCAAAAGCTGATTTGAGAATTTTCTCTTCTGCAGCATATGCCAGCAATTCCAATATTGTTCATACATTTTCTGAGTTTTACAAAAATTCTCCTTCCCTATATTTTCTATTTCTCTTAAGATGTATTTGTTGATTATTCCTGTTTCAAATCCTGCATGAATGCATAATCACAGCAAACCAACACTTTAAAGACATTGGTCTGTTTCCAAATTGCAAAATTTTTCCTTTAGCCCAATTATGTTTTACTAACAGCATCTGTTTCCAATCCACTTGCACTTTTAGGAATACTGATTTTTATTAATGGCACCTGAACATACCAGCAAGCCACAAAGGATGTGTAATTAAGAATATCATCAAGCAAGTGTTTAACCAAATGCATGATTAGCTATGTTTGTGGTGTCCTAATTAAGCAAAAGTACATATCTCACCATTTCATCTTAGTCGTAGTGCTATTTACATCTTCCCCATCTTGATATTATGGTTCCAGGAACAAAGCAAATAGAACTGTTAATCATTAATTCATAAACTCATAGCAATACAGCCTTTATAATGTACCACATAGCCTTTAAATTTCTAAGCCAAATTATTTCACTTTGGTGGCAGATGGTTATGGAAAGAAATCTGTTTTTAAATCTTGGTTCCCTTTAGTTTCCTGTAATACCCAACTCTAACATATTCAAGCAAAGGTTCAAGTGATAGAAATTAACCTTGTTCCACATATATAGACCAAATTTCCAAATGTGAGAAAGTCAAAGTCTGTGTTCTGTGCTACTTTATTTTATTTAAAATTATGGATTGTGTCACATGGATAATTTCATCAATCTTTCCAGGGTAGTTTTATAAGAAAAAGCCATGGAAATTGATATGCCTCATAGAAGAGCAACAGTTTAGGCCACTCTTTATGGAGGCAAGAATCCAAGAATTGAATAAGAATATACAGTGGCATTTCAAAATCTCTCTGAATAAGAACTGATTGACCAATTACATGTTCTCAGCTGGAAGGTGCTTGTCCTATATACATTTTAAAAGACTGCATTTGCCTTTGTGGATAAATACCATCCACAAGAAAGGAAATTAAGAACCTGGTAGGGAGTGTTTGTTTTGTTTGTTGCAAGTTTCTTTCATCATGAATATATATTTTTAAAATTTTAACAGCACGAATTCACCATTGGAAATGGATAAATATATTTTTTCATGTAAACAAAAAGTGTTTTGTGCTAGAGTGCCATAATTAAGTAATGAAAACAGACTCTTGAAAAAATGAGTTGCTTTACTACTAATTACCGTATTTAAGGATCCCATATTCTATGACTGTTTCCAAAAGGTGTGAAGCAATTATGAAATACTTTAATTTTCATTTGCTATAAGAATGCAATATAGAGAGTAAAAACAAAATGGTGTCAGAATACCAACTTCTCATGCAAAGATAAAATGTATCTGAAAAGATAAAGAAACAGTCTATTTTCAAAATGTAAAACAAATTTTTTTCTTTTAAACTTAGATTATGTTGAAAATTACCCCAATTTTCTCCCTTCACATCATAGATACAGAGAGTTCAAGTGAGGTTTCAAAGTACTATTCAGCCCAAAAAAACCAAGCAATCTTATTGCTTTAAACTAGATTGTAAAATGAATTTTGTATAGAAAAAAAAATCCAGAATCCCTCATGGAGCAGTTTCTCAGTTACAGAGTTATTTGCACATTTTCATGATGGTGAACAACAGTATGCCAGGCAACATTATATTTCTTTTTAAAATTGTGAAATAGTATTTTACCTTCTAGAGGTGGTAATGGTACATACTTTGCGGGGGGGGGGGGGGAGGGAGATTACTCCTGGGAAAATAAATGTATTTCACTACCATATGTAGGCTTTTCCTCTCCATTTAGTTTATCTTGTTCAATACAAATCAGTATTACTCATAAGAATATTTGAAGGAATATTTGAAGCAAATGGATGATATCTTGATGACAAAATTAAAGTATGAAATAGGCAGATAACTTAGTACATCTGGGATTGGGTTGTCCTGATTTTAAAGAGTCATCCATGGTTGAAAATTACCATGTATGGGCTAATGCATTTTCAAAGTATACATATATATACTTGTGGTGTGTGTGTGTGTGTGTGTGTATATATATATATATATATATATGTATATATTTCAACCAAAATAACATACATGCATTGTAGAAAATTTTAAAGGCACAAAGAAAGAAGTAAAATTCACCCATAACCAAAGCAAACCACTGCTCAGATTTAACATGTATCCTTGAAATCTTTTTCCATGTATATACTTGCATTTCAAAAAAATGAACACTGCACATGCTGCTTTGGAAACTGTAGAGGTTTTTTGCTACACTTAATAAATAATGGGAATCTTCCCATGGTCCAGAATTCTTCTACAAATTATTTGGACTGGCTGACAGATCTACTTTCAATGATGATAACTAATATTTGACACATTTTACATCATGAGCCATTTAAGTTGTGTTGAATTTTCCGACATTATAAACACTGCTGTAGTACATGACATTGTATCTTTGTCTGCAGCTGTGACAATCTTTGTAGGTAAATTCCTATCGAGGCATTGCATATTTTCAAAGCTTTTTGTTCAGTTCTTTTTCATTTTTTCTTTTATTTTTCTTTCTTCTTTTTCTTCCACGTGTGTGCGAGCGTGTGTGAGTGTGTGTGTGTGTGTGTGTTGGGTTGCTTTTTTTGTTTTCAGATTGCTTGCTTGTTTTTTAATCAATAAAGTGACCCATAAACACTCTCTTCTTGTTTTTCAAAATCAAGACATTAAAAAATTCGAAAAGCTAAAGTTCCTATAGATCAGCTTCCTCCTCCTCAGTTTGGTGTGTAGCTTTCTAATCCTTTCTCTATGTATTTACAGATAACATATGTGTACATAGAGAAAATATGCCATTCTGCTACATAGCCTTAAATACTATGATAATAATTCAAACTGCATTCATTCTCAATGATGATCGTACATCACTTAAGAGGAATAGGAGGGAGGGAAGGAGAAAGAAATAGCAATTACAGGCACGGAAATCGGGCAAAACGAAGATATAAGCTGAGCTAAAGAAGCTAACGACTTCCTTATTTTCTTTCCACAATTGGAAAAAGGCTGCTTAGATTTAAAAAATAAAAAATAAAAAATCGTGACCCATTCTTCAGCTCAAAGTCAGCCCGCAGCGTGTTCAATCCACAGAGGTGCTGAGTGGGTCCCCTGGACGGCCAAGAGAATCAAATCCCTAACAGTCCTGTGCTCCTGTGTGTACTGATAAGCACCACCAAAAATTACCTTAGAAAGTGTCCAAAAGATTTGTAGAAAATGCACAGCAAGCTGGGACTTTTTTTTTTCCTTTATAAGCCACTTTAGGACTAAGCAGAAGAGAATCCCCTCAGTAAGCCCCCGCCTGCCCAGAAAGCGCGCGTGACCGCACGGAGCGTAGGGTGCTTCCTCTCTTTTCCGCAGATTCGGGGATGGCAGAGGGAGACGGAGAGCACCGGGCTTCTGGCGGAACGCAGGGGTGGCGCGGTCACCCTCGCAGCGAAGCAGCCGCGCTGCCGCCGAGGGACCCGGGAGGAAGGAGGGCTGCGGGAGCGCGGGGAGCGCCCGGGGCAGGTACCCGCCGAGCCGCGGAGCCCTGGCCCTCCCCGCGCTCCCTCCCGCGCCCGCCCGCACCTCCCCGGCGCGGCGCTCGGCTCGCGCTGGACCCCGCAGGGTACAGCTGGGTCATCGCCGTGCCGCCTCATCCTCCCTCCTCCCGACCTTCACACAGAGATGAGCCTCCGGCTTCCTTCCTTCTATTGTGAGATCCACCGTTACCCGTCTCCCCAGCGGGGTCACTCTTGCCTAATATGGGGGGGGGCACGGGGCGGCCACGGGAGGGGAGCAGATGAAAAGCAATGTAAATAATAAGAGTAATCTGTAACTCCATTCATTTTTGTGTCTTCTCGAATTTTCTCGCAGGGTCTAAGTCAACAAAACCGAACTGACTTTTAAACACAGGGGAACGTAGAAGTTGACCAATTACTCCCTTCGCATTTCTGAGTGTCAAACTGACGCTAAAGCGCCCAGAAAATAAACTTCCTGTCAGTAAAAGCACAGGCTTACAGCTTATGGAAAATACTTTAGAGTCACACTAGACATCAAATAACCGCTACAAAACATTCTGATACTTCAAGCCTGGAAGTATCAGAAACAGATGGGTTCACTTCCTCTCAGTATTTCACGCAAACTCCAAAAAATAAAGGAAGAGACTGGAAAAAAGAGAAAGAAGAAAGAAAAGAAAGAAAGAAAGAAAGAAAGAAAGAAAGAAAGAAAGAGAGAGAGAGAGAGAGAGAGAGAGAAAGAGAGAAAGGAAGAAAGAAACCTTTTCCATTTGCTCATCTCATGTTTGAAAATTTTTAGAACACCCAACCCGTTCTAATTATATGGCTTTATCGCTCTGAGAAATTCATTATTATTGCTCCATTAGAGGTGCTGACAAACATTGATCTTCCAAAAAACGTCTGGCTCTTCTTTATGTAAGTCTCTTTTACAAAGGCATACAGTCTTTTGAAAAAAAAAAAAAAATCCCATAGAACTTCTGGGTTCTGGCATCAGAGTTGATTCCATATTGTCTACAAGCAAACTGAATCTTTGCACATGCATCCCTCTTGCAGTCTATCTCCATGGCCCAGAAAAGGGGAGATATTTTGTTATCTTCCTGATTAATATAAGCAAGCGTATTCCTAAGCAGAGGAATCCTTCCTCCGCCCCCCAAAAAAAGTCACCTGGGTTTTTCTAATTTTTGTCCCAATTTTGTGCATTAACTAAATATTATCGAAAGTGCACTTCTTTCTGAGCTATAGAAAAATCAAGGAGCTATGACTATATCTCCACCTATGTGTAGCTATTTTTTTTTTTTAAGATTTTTTATTTATTTGACAGAGAGAGACACAGCGAGAGAGGGAACACAAGCAGGGGGAGTGGAAGAGGGAGAGGCAGGCTTCCTGCTGAGCAGGGAGCCCGATGTGGGGCTCGATCCCAGGACCCTGGGATCATGACCTGAGCCGAAGGCAAACGCCCAATGACTGAGCCACCCAGGTGCCCCTATGTGTATCTATTTAAATGTTTGTAAACATTTAAATGTTTACAGAGTGTATGGATCGCTTAAATATGGAAGCGCTTGGCGTGGTCAAGTACTCCCCACCTTCCGTATGCAAATCTGGTGAAATTCCAGACCCAGTAGATTTGTGAGAAATATTTATTCTTAGAGATATTGCTCTATCTCTGCCTGCTGTCCTCTTTAAGTGGTCTTTCTGTTCCTTTTTCTGGCAAAGTCTATCAAGAGTTAGGATCAAAGATGGAGACCCAAAACTTAAACCAGCTCCTTTCCTCCATCTTCTGTTTATTACATCAAGAGTTAAGACCGGGTGAATTCAATTACTCCTTTGAAGAACACATCTTTGTTTTGAAAGGCAGATCCCTAAAAGCAGCATAACTCGAGCATCTGTTCATCTGAACAGCTCAGAAATGTGCCCAGATTATGCCAACTTCCAATTTTAAACACAATCTGGAGTGTAGGCCCTGGAGCCAGGGTGCCTGATTTGCTGGCTCAGCCGTTGGCCACCTTGTGAACCTAGGCCAGTTTTGTAAGTTTCCTATGGTTCTTTTTCCTTCATCAGTACAATGAGAATAATTATAATATCCACAGCCTTATAAGATCAGGGTAAAAATTTCATTAATACTCATAAAGCTCTTAGTGGCCTGACAGAGGAAATCAGAATTTTTTCTTAGCTAAGTGTACAAGTGACAAGTAGCCTATCTGACTAAATAACTAGAAATGCCCTTTGCCCAGAAAACAGGATATTTAGGCCTTTTTAGGAGTTCTCACAAAGGCCATTTGGTCCATATATTAAGTCGATGTCTCAGGTACCTCTGTGGGGCAATGAGGGCCCAGGGCTTCCTTCTCCACCATCTTGCTGATGTCACTTGCCATAAGCCTCTTTAAATGTTTTTCCCCCCCTTTCTTCTTCTTCTTCTTTTTCATTTTTTTGTTTTTGTTTTTGGTATAACATTAGTGCCATGCCCATGATAGGCACCCACTAAACAATTCTGTAATGAATGAATAAGGAAAGAGTAGACTTATGACTTCATTTTTTAATAATGGGGGGGCAGAGTAGGGAGCGTGAGGTTGTAATGAAGCTTAAGTACCTCCCTTACCACCTGCTGGAAGTTTGGATTATCGTGAAGGACAGGAACTGAGAATTCTGAGTCCAGTGACCAAGGAAGGAGGTTCTAACGACAGAGCCGGTGGCAGCAGATAGAAGCAGAGACAGCTGTCCCACAGGAGAAACAGCTCCTGGGAGTCATGCTGTTCCTAAGCTTTGGCTCCTCCAAAAATCGTGGAATGTCTGCCATGCCTAGTATCCGCCTCTGGCAACAATGGGGATAATAGAGCAGAACTTTCCTTTCAGGGTCCTGGCCCCACCATCTACTATTCTGGGCAAGTCTTGTACCACTTGAGCCTCAGTTACTTCTTTCAAAAGGAGGCTAATGCAGCAGGTTCTGAGTATGCAGCAGGCAAGTGAGTATGTCTTGAAAGTGCTTTGTGATCTACATAAAACAGGACAAAAAAAGGAAGTCAAGGGCATTGTCATATTTGAATTAGGAAAGAAATGAAATTAGGGTTAGGCCGAGGGGAGACATCCCTAAGAATGTAGATGGCGTAAGACCAGACCAGGTTTTAAAAGGAGATTATGGACTCTCCATTTGGGGAGGGAACTTGCAGGAAAGGAGAGGAAGGAATATCTTTTGAAAGGGGGAGTATGTAAAGGGCCCCTGAAGGTTATTTTTAGATCTTGGATTTCATAATTATGTGGCCTCTAAGAACAGGCACTGTGGTACCTGAGAGGTGCTCATGACTGAGTAGGTGTCCCCTTTCCTGTTTTGTCGAGAGGCACAAACTAATATGGCCTACAAGTGTGCTGGGATGTGAGAGAGGATGGCATCTGGAAGAAATAGAAAAGCTGTAGACTGGGCTGGCTCTACAAGATCTTGTTTGATGGGTAATTTCTTTAGAGAGGGTAGTCTACCTGGGCGCCATCTTGTTTTTAAATATCGCCACCAGGTTTTTGGGGTCTGAAGCTTATACAATTTGGAGGCCCCTCTTTGAGGAAAATATCATGAAATTACAAAAAAAAAAAAAAAAAAAAAAGCCAAAATGAAGCACAGGGTCTTGAAAGGGGCCAATGCGAATGAGGGGCCCTGAAGCCTGAGCTTCAGTAGCTTCCTGGCAAGCCAGCCTTGCCTACCACCACATTATTACCTGTGCTTCCCAGTGTGAGGAGCTGGGGTTCAGAGAAGTGAAAGAACTTGCTCCCGGTGATGCAGCTGACGAGAGGCAGAGCTGGAAGCAACTCCCAGTCAACTGGTCTCCAAGACTCTGCGGCTGTACTTACAAGTAGGGTGGAGCCTCTGTTCTGACCTGTGTACATATGGGATTGCTGGGGCCTCTGCTTCCTGAGAAGTGTTTGCTCCTGACTCTGAGACAGTAGCTAAATGCTGAACATCCTTGTGTGTGAGCATTCCAGAAAACCTAGAGGTTTCCCAGGGCTCAAAGGCTTGTAGGTTTGATGATGGAAGCCTTCAGTGAGGGTAACCAACAACACTGATCATCTGTGAGTGTTAAAAGAAACAGTGTTTAAGGCTATGATAAAATAGGTAGCTCTAGTGTCCACAGTGGGAGTCGGCAACATGGTCGCAAAGGTGACCCGAGAATGATGAAGATACCCAAGACCCAGCCTAGCACCATCTTTCTCCAACTGAAGATAAAAACTGAGGCCCAGAGAGGGTCAGTCTTGTCATAGGCAATGATCTTTTACAAGTTCATAAAAAGGACATGAGAAGATGTCCTTCACTGACACTGAAACAAAAGGGGGCACGGGAACTTTCTGATGCAAGCAGGCAAGCAAGTGACTGCTCCCCTTGTTGAAGGTCACACAGATTCCAGTGGCAGAGCTGGAACTAAGAATGTGCTCCTGGGGTTCCAGTTCTTCATCACCCACATCATCACTGGGGTTTCCGTTCCACAAAGCATCCTTTATTTACTTCCTCAACAAGGATGGTAATGCTACTTTCAGGAGTGGAACACTTAACCATGCGTTTTGACTTTTGCCTAATCTTGGTGATAAACAAAGCAGCCTCCATGTATTTTTCATCCTACAAGATGCTTGGGAAAACCTTCAATCGTGATCCTTGCAAAGAGAGAGAGAATTTTCCACAACTCTTCACCTTAAGCCATTTAATTTTATTTCCTGATGCTTTCTATAGTTGACCAAAAAGTTAACCCCATCGGGGATATGGGTGGAAAAAAATTAGCATGGCCTTTTTCTTTGGCTTCCGTGAAGCACATATTTTCACGTCCTTTTTACTAAATTTTAAAAGACCATTGCCCGTGTCAAGACTTAAGATGGTCCATCTCCAGTAATCTGGCTACATCATTACCACGATTTCACCAATACGTAAAGGTTACTGATGATGAAGGAGTTTATCTCTCCCATTCCCTACCTTCCTCCTTTTTTTTTTTCTACCCTGGATACTTCTCGAAAATGCTCAAGATGGATCCCTAAAGCTGTGCTGTCCAATAGAACTTTTTGCTATGATGGAAATGTCCTAGATGGGTACTGTTCAATATGGTAGCCATTAGCCACATGTGGCTACTTGAGGATTTGAAATTTGGTTATTTGGACTCAGGAGCTAAATTTTAAAATTCATTTTATTTTAATTAAGTCTAAATTTACATAGTCACATGTAACTGGTGGATACAATGTTGGACAGTGGATATAGAACACGTCCACCATCAGAGAAAATTTTGTGAGACAGCATTGATCTAAAGGGTTTACCCTCAGGCAAGAACCTTGAGACTCTGTCCCATCTCTGACTTTGAGCTAGGCTTCATCTTTTGGGCTCAGGTCAAAGAGAGGCCTCCAGGAGGGCTTAGTGAGAGACTCTGCGGCATCAGGATGAAAAGAGTCAGGGCAAGGTGGAATCACCTCATTGGTCCCTATACAATAAAACCCTAGAATATATAACAGAGAAGGAATCTTAGAGACCTCTACTCCCTGCCCCTCTTTACAGATGAGAAAACTGAGGAGCAGTCAATTAATGACTTGGCAAAAGTTAACACAACCACTTAGTGGTTCTTCCCTGGTCAGGTGCATTCGAGTTCTGAGAGGTCAGGGCAAGTCATTCTCTTTTCGTTCTTTCAAAGTGTGCATATTGTGTCTTTTCTCTGTGGAAGGATTGATTCTTGGGGGTAGGACCAACAGGGTGGGAGACATGAGTTGGGGCCCCTTGGTGGGGGAGGAGGGGCTGGCTGTTCATCAGCTGATCTCAAAGGGCTATACAGTGGACCGGATGGAGTGACAGCATCTCAGTTTGCCTGGACAGACCCAGTGGTAGCACTGAATGTCCCACAGCCCAAGAAGCACCTTAGTCCGGAGCAAATCAGGATAGATATTCACCCTAAGCCCAATACTAACAGTACTGATATTCCAGAATCCAGAGGAAGCAGAGAATCAAGGCAAGTATTACACTTGTGTGGGTGGCTCATGCCTTTGTTTTATGGATTTGAAGAAAAAGAAATTTCCCGGGATAATATCCTGGTATTTCTCCTTTCGTCTGCCTTCAGTTGTTCTCAACTAACAACCCATAAGCAGCCCCGCTTTTTAATGGACCGTGGCTCCTGGCAGAACATTACTTTTCAAAATATATCTTTAAGAGACCATAACACAATTTAAAAACAGAGATATGGACTGATTCACCCACAATGTAGAACTCTGCTCTGGAGGCTGAGATTGGCTGTTACAATGTGAAAGCGTTGATCCAGGCAGCATTCATCTGCACCAAACCCTGTTTTAGTGCAGGTCTGGGGATTCCTTGCGGCGTCTTTAAGAACATCGTGCCTCCACTCCAGTTTGTCCCAGACAGAAGCATTATTCAGGTGCTTCTTCACCACCTGGACACAACATCAATTGTCCAAAGCCCCAGGATGAGGGTGACAGCAGTGTACCAGAAAGGGTCCACGGTTAGGAGACTAGAACCTGGGTTCTAGTTTTAAATCTGCCCTGACCTAGGTTGTGTGCCTTTGGGAAAATCACCTAAAGGCCACGAGCTTCAGTTTCCTCATCTGCAAAAGAGAGATTCCAATGCCCATCCCGACTGCTTTAGCAGAGAGAGGGTAGTCCATGTGAATGGGCTTTGGAAAGTATAAAACACAAGGACAAAACATGTAGCTCAGGCCTCTGACTGGTGGAGCTGACCTTGGAAAAAATGTCACTGTAAGTGGAGATCAAGCACAATTACTGGGCCCCAAGATGAACCTTCACTTAACATCACCTGCCTCCTCGAAGGACAGGAAAGGAGACAGATGAAGGTAGGAAAGGAAGAGCACAAGTAAGCGCTAGGCAAGGGAGTTTATCAAAAGCCTAGGGAAGTAAAAAAAAAAGCCACATTATCGCATTCTGGCAAGCTCTTCTGTAACAAAGACTAACTGCAAAGTGGGTCATTTAAAATAAAACACCAGAACAAAGGCAAGACCCCTAAAGGCAAAAATATGCGTAAGACTCATATTCTATTAATATGTATTTATGTATGGAATCTCTAGTCTTGGAATCTATGTCAAGATATTTCTTTCTTGCTATTCCTGCTTGCATACAGAACATCACAACAATTAGATTGTCCTCATCTGAAGCCTAAATCAAATTCCTTTTCCTAGAATGTTTTTTACTGGAAAGCCCCTAAGTTAGTTAGCTTTTACCACAATAATTATCACATAATAAACAATCGCCAAACCTCAGTGTCATGCACCGGTAAAAATTTATTTTTTGCTCATGAGTCTAAGGGCATTTCTGCTGACCTTGTTTGAGCTCACTTACGCACCTGTGGTCAGCCATGGGTTGGGCAGACAGATGTGCTGATCTTGGCTGGGCTCTCGTATACGTTTAGGCGTTCGCTAACTGATACAGAATAGTATCTTCTCTCACCCGTGCAGATAAAATACAGGATACCAAGTTGAATTAGAATTTCAGATGAATAAAAAAGGAATTTTTTAATGTAAGTATATCCCCAAGTTTTTGCTGGAAACCCAGCTGTATCTCTCATTCCTCTAGCAGGTGAGCCCTGGCCTATCTTTGTCAGGTAGGGAAAGAGCAGTGGAAACATGCATAGCTCCGTGGGGTCTGGGCTCAGAACAGGCACATCATTGTGTTCTGTTGGCCAAAGCAAGTCACAAGCCCAGCCCATATTCAAGGACTGTAAAGTCACACTGAGAAAGACATACGAGGAAGGTGAAGAATTGGGGCCATTTTGACAGTCAATCTACCACAACCCCCAATGGCAAAGTCACCACCAAAATATGTTGGTACAAAACCCTACAAGAAAAACCCTACTCAAATGTCACCTTTCCATTCTGCTAAAATACAGAAGAGGAGTGGCTTGATGACGTGGTTAGGGCATTAATTATAGGGGAGAAGGACTGGGTTCTAGTTTGTCTTTGTAAATCATTTATTTCCTTTGTTTTCTTGGGCAGATCACTTTTTCTCTGGTGCTCAGTTTCTTCATCTATAAAATGGTAAGTTTGCACTCTTAAGGCCATGCTGCTCTAAGATTCGATATTCTTGAATATTTTAACTCAAGCAACTTGCCTTTTTCCATCATTTCCCTACAGCAAACTCTTCTAGCCTAATCGACTTCATGACTGTATTAGCAATACTATAACTTAAAACCACCCATTATGGTCCTCATTGACTGCTCCTGTATTCAAAGTAAATTCAATCACCAAAACATATCCAATAAAAAAATGGAAATCTCCAGGCCAAGGGGACATCAGCTCCTGGCAAGGAATAAGTCTCTTGAATAAATAAATCTGCTTTGCTCAATATTTCCCCCTCTTGATTTGAAGAGAGACAGTAACCCTTTTTCTGTCATTGAATTAATTTGCTAGAAGTGGCTGTAATTTCTGTATAAATCCTGAGATTGTTTCTAATTTACATGTTATATATGAATGTTTATGCATGCAGTGCTGGCCTAATGTTCTCCAGGGATCCTCATAGAAACTGTATGAATCATGTAAACAAAATTAGACGGAAATAAAAAGAATGTATGATATTTTCTTCACTAGCACTAATTTTTTTCTAAGTTTGGTTTTCTCCATAATGGTCTTCCTGCTGACTTTAATTATATTTATGGCACAATTATCCTGTGCTGGGTACATCTCCTGTGCCCGCAGCTCATTTGGCGTCTGTCTGGTTTGGGAAATGCCCTGCAGACAGAGCGGTGGTGTGGCTTGTTCAGCATTTGTCCTCCTGGGGGCTGGTGAGGAGGGAGGGGGGAGAGAAGGTCTTACAGCGGCATCTCCATGGCTTTTGCTCCCTGCCTCATCCCACCTCCTTTCTTTTTTTAGGAGGATGGATTCAAGTCGTGGACAAAACAGAAACCACGTCCGGGAAACTTCCTCTCTCTGTGGCCTCCCCGGAGTGCTATTTGAAGACCATTACTGCCGTTAATTAATGATTTGTCAGCTGTCTGCACTAATTTTATGGCATTTATGTATGCACATGCATTGCATTTTAGTCCATTTTCACAGACTAAACCAAACACAACGAGCGTGAAATATGAATTCAAGTCTCTGGTCTGTTTTCAGCAAGAGCCCCGCTTAGCTGAACTGGTCCTATCTGGTGGGATCAGAGGGAGGGTATGCTCGCCTGCGGCTCTGCTTTGCTGGGAGGTCCTTCCAGGAGGAAAGGAGCAGGCTGCTTATTTGGGGATAATCACCAGCTTGATAGTCAAGATGCAAATGTCACAGCTCTTTTCGGAAAATTAAGCTGTTCCAGGTTTCCTGCATGTTTGTCTGAAGGAGGGGTCAACACGTCCTGAGACTCCTTCCTTGTCATAATCTCACTTCTCTAAGTAGCGAATACTGTATGTGCGATTATTTTGGTCTACTACTGGGGTCGATCCCTGCCACAGTGTATCCTAGAGACTGCAGTACTCAGAAATATGAGCCGTTTGCTTTGGCTCATCTTCAAAACTCCTCAAGCCCAGAGATTCAGAATTGTGGGCTGTTTTGCCGTGAGTGGTCTGCTTTCTCTCACTTCTCTAGGCTAACCCACATCAGACCAGGTCATCCCCATCCAAGCATTTGACCATCCCCTTCCCCAAAAAATCAAGGAGAAGTATAATTTTGCCTAGATTTAAGTAGGATACAGCACAGTGGTTCCATTTTTGCTTAACAATTCAACCACAACCACAACACACAAAAACACTTTAATTCACGCTGTGAGGTTTAGAGGAAGATACAGCAGAAACGTGACATGGTCCTTAGGCAGAAGGGAGAGCCACACACGCTCACCGAGCACCTACTGGGAGCCCAGCCTTGTGCTCTGTCCAGTCTCATCCTTACGATAGCTCTGCATATATTAGCTTTTTGCAGATGGTGAATCAGAGACTTAAGGAAGTTATCTCCAGGGGAGAAGAAACACAACTAAAGAGAGAATCTCACTGTGAGGTGCTAAGCCAGGCCGTCCCTGCCAGAAATGCAGCAGAGGCTGGGAAGAGAGAAGGATGAGCATAAGCTGGAGGAGACGGTTAGGGGAATCGCACGGAAGGTTTGGTGAGAACTGGATAGCTGTATGGGCATGAGAAAACATTCCGTCAGAGAATCCAAGTGAGGAATGAACACATGTTCTCAAGGAGCAGGGAGGGTGTTGGCTTGCTTAAAGGCCCAGGCTGGGGCAGGAGGAAACCGGTGAGTTCTAGGGGCCACACTCCAGACTGTGTTTAAAAAATTGGAAGTTGGTTATGGTTTGTCTCCCTCTCTGGTTTCGTCTCGTTTCATTTTTGCCCTCTCTTCCCCTATGATCTTCTGCCTTGTTTCTTAAATTCCACATATTAGTGAGATCATATGATAATTGTCTTTCTCTGATCGACTTATTTCGCTTAGCGTAATACCCTCTAATTCCATCCACATCGTTGCAAATGGCAAGATCTCTCTTCTTTTTTTTTTTTTTTTTTTTTTTTTGATGGCTGCATAAAAGCCTCTTAATCTTAGGAAACAAACTGAGGGTTGCTGAAGGGGAGGGGGGTGGAGAGATGGGGTGACTGGGTGATGGACACTGGGGAGGGTATGTGTTGTGGTGAGCACTGTGTGTTGTGTAAGACTGATGAATCACAGACCTGTACCCCTGAAACAAATAATACATTGTATGTTAATTAATTGAATTCAAATTTTTAAAAAATTGGAAATTGGCCAATTGAGGCGCAAGTCTGAGCTGCTCAGCGTGGTCAGAGAAGGAAGGATAGTGACCCACAGGGACATACAATCAAGTGGGTCCTTTTACCTCTTGGATGGGGCTCTGAATTTAGCCAGAGGACCCTTCTAGACTCAGTGGGACAGTTGCATTGAGCACATAAGAGCACATGTAAACACCACTACTCTCCAAAACAAGTAATAAAGTGAATGCCCACAATGTGAGTATGAGAGCTGGACACCTTACTATTCCAGATGTCTGAGAGGAAGAGCATCAACGATGGCATCAAACATATCCAACATAACATCATCACCTTTTGGCAGTTTTCCCTATTTCTAGATTTCCTTAGGACAGTGCAATTAATTCTGATATGCTTATGTTCTATTCCAATACACCACACGTACTACCTTGTTTATTCGTCTGTCTGTATGAACATGAAGATTTTGGTAAAGGTGCGAAAGAAGCAAAGTAAATTTGGGGAGATTATAAGGCAGAAACACGTTTTTTTAAAGTTTTCCTTTCCAATATTGAATCAATTTGAGAATTCAATCAACAAGGTCAAAACTAGGTCACACATCCTGACTTCCTTACACCCACAGCTTAATAATCTAAAAATAAAAATCAATTCTTGTCTGAGAGTTGTGAAGAGATCATAATTGCTTTAGAGTGAAGCTCAGAACGACTGCACCTTCTCCCATCTTCCATTTCTCGGAGATGAGAATATCATTTTTCAAGTCCAAGGCACTGTCAGTATTAGATTGCATGGTAACCAAGTAGAAAAATCTGTTCGAGATGAAATAATTCTCATCATTATACTCATTAGGCAGAAAGGAGGGCCCTTCTCTAATGTTGCCTATAAAGATGGCAGAGAAGTAATATGAAACCAATTGTTGGTTAGAAATGTTTTCCCTTAAAAAAAAAAAACGGTCTACAGTCGTTTTTCTTCCTGCTATCGCAGTAATATTTTGATTCGAGAACTCACTTTGATTTTTATAGAAAACTGGTTACCTCTTTTCCAGCTACTGCAGTTTTCTCTCTCTTTAATCTCAAGACCCAGATGTGTTCCGAGCTCTGTTACATTACGCATTTTAGCTGTGAGCCTGGCCGGCTCGGATTTCTGATTTGTTTGCTTTATTAGATTTTGTGCCATTAAATAAACCCTTGGAATTCTAGAACGCTAATGAATTTCTCATCATAGCTACACATCCATTTGCATATGTGGGCATTTGTAATGGGGACGGCTTTCCATTTTTACTAGCACCTTCTTATAGAAGTATTTAGCCTCCCAACTATCCACAGTGTTTCAAAACCAATTACCGGAGTTTTCATGAAATTTTAAAGTACCTATCAAGAGTCTTTTAACTGTAAAGATCAGCCATAAGATGGAAATGAAAGAGTCCATTAAATTCTCATTATAGGAAGAGAAATTCTCTGCCACCTTTTCTGATTTCTACCCCACAGGAATGTAACCACCCCCCTCCCCCAGCTATCCCTAGAGATGGCTCCCTATTAAAATCCAAAGGCTGGTGTGGGAGGTGTCAGTGGACTCCCTGGCATGCCGTCCTCAACCTCAGTCTCGGTCACAGGTAGCTCTGCACGCCCTGGTCTGCTGCCCCAATCCCCACACGCCACACCAACCCTGCTTGACCCGTTCTCCATCTGCCACCATCGCAACACAATGGTCTCCACTGCCTTGGAGAAGCAGAACATTCCTCCTGAGGCTCTCAAACACGATTTTTAATCAAAATTTAGACATTTCCACAACCTGAGTTCTTTTAGACCAAGCCAACTTTCTTTTAAGCCCCGTCTGTTCTGTGAGGCCAGCTAATTAGCCTGCCTGTACCAGAAGTACTCACTTTTTATTACCTTTGGAAAACAAAGCCAGGTTTGAGGAAGTGTTGGATGTAAGCTGTCTCCAAAACCTCAGGAAGGGAACCCCCACCTTCCAAACCCCCTCCTCCTCCCCAGCAAGATTTGTGGTCTGGTTAGAAGGACCATTTAGATGATGAAAGGAAGCAGTGGACAGCCCCTGATTTATAACCAGTGTGATTTTTTTTAATATCCACCAAATTAATATTTTTATGTTTGTTCCCCCATCAAGATGGTTGCTTCGGTTTGAATTTCAACGAGGGGAGCCTGCCAAGATCATGTAGTAAAACGGGAACTGGATCATAAATCCCAGCAGGGGTGGGAGAACGTAGGACAGATTGCTAACACCTTTAAAAAAATTTAAACAACAACAACAAAAAAATAAAGGGCAGGAATTTGCTTTCAGGCAGAGCAGGCCCAGGAGGGACTGGGAGAGACACGGCGGCCCAATGTGGGAGCTGCTCTGCCCTCCCAGGGCTGCTTCTCCGAGGACCCGAACCCAGAGAAAGTCACCCCGGCAGTTAAATCAGGCCCTGGGGGCTCTTCGTCCAAAGCCCGTGATGTTTCTCTGGGATGTGTGTTAGAGATAAGGCAGAAAGGCTCTCAGAGGAGCACCTTCTGGAAAGTGGAGTCCCTCTGCATCCCTCGGGAGCGGCCACTCACCCCGCTCATCAAAGTCTCCTTTCATTGGTGCCAGGCCAAGGGAAAGAAATGCGGCTGGTAAGACAGAGTTGGAAGCTGGAAGAAGAAAGCCATGTGTTTCCTTCCTGAGACCAAAGTCATTGCCCTTTGAGGAATAAAGAGCTTTTACAAACTTTCTGGATGGACATATCTCGGAGGGGAACACGTTGACTACTCTCGCACCCTCCCTGTGTACCAGTGGGGGAAATAGAAGCCCTTATTGGCTTGGTTTTAGAACAGGTTTACTATATTTGAGCATATATATGGAAAAGTAAACACCCTTATAACCCAGCTTATTATTACACCGATTCGGATAAACCACAGGTCCAATCATGTCGGCTGAAACATAACTGCTACCCAGAGGCAAGGCCTGATATAACTCAGTTGATGGCCTATAAAACAGATGCTAGTCCTGTCTGTCAGCACCGGCATTAGAAAGGCGTTGCACTAATCCGCCTCGGTGGACAGCACTAAATCCTTGAGCAATGTTGTTTTTTCATCCTGTCACTTGCCTATCTTTGGGTCTTAGGACACACAATGTGGTCATGGGAGCCAGACGACCTCCGATGAGGGACACCTCTCCGGCGTCGCAACTTCACCGGGAGCTGAGTCTCACAGAAAGCTGATTACAGACCAAAGTGCCTTTTCTCATAACACTTTGCTTTGCCCACTCTGGGTTCAGAGCCAGAGTCATTGCTGAGACTTTCAGAAAGCTTTGAGAAGCCAAAGGTGAAGATCCCCAGGGGCACCAGGTGCATATATAGACTTAACACTGAATAGGAATGCACAGAGGAACCCAGAATCTGGCTCTAGTTTTTGGTGCAAGGATATAAACATTTTTAATTTGTCAGTAATGGACATTTAATTACAATGATAAGGGAGAATTATTTATATATATATATATATATATATATATATATATATATATTACCTTATAGATATATTACCTTACCTAAATATATATATGTGTGTGTGTATATATATATATATATATATAAGGTAATATTCAGTTTTTAGTTTAATAGCCTAAAACTTTAGCAAACTCACACAAGTCCCCACAAGTGGAACACAAGTTTGGCACAAACTCAAAACAAATTTTTCTAGAAAAACATTAGGAGGACAATTCCTGAAATTGGAATAAGGTCTGTAAGTAGATAATAATATTGTAGTAATGTTGATTCCTGGATTTCATAACTGCACTCTGGTTACAGAAATGAATTTGGGAAATACACACTGAAGTATTCAGGAATAAAGGGGAGGCATGTCTACAACTTAGTCCCAAACCATTTAGAAAAGTATTAATACACACACACAGATATGCACACGTAATTCACACACACACACACACACACACAATGATACAGCAAACATGGTATAATATTTACAGGGGAGGAATCTGAACAAAGAGTATACAGGAATTCTGGGCGCCTGGGTGGCTCAGTTGGTTGAGCGACTGCCTTCGGCTCGGGTCATGATCCTGGAGTCCCGGGATCGAGTCCCACGTCGGGCTCCCTGCTCGGCGGGGAGTCTGCTTCTCCCTCTGACCCTCTCATGCTCTCTCTGTCTCATTCTCTCTCTCAAATAAATAAATAAAATCTTAAAAAAAAAAAAAAGAGTCTACAGGAATTCTTGGTACTATTTTTGCAACTTTCATGTGGATCTAAAATTATTTCAAAACTAAAAGTTAAAAAAAAGTTTTCCTATTTAGGTCCCCAGAGTTACTGTCTCTTTCGAATTTTATTTTTTAAATTTAGTTTTTAAAAGGAGGTATAGTTGACATACAACATTATGTTAGTTATTCAGATGTACAGCATAATGATTAGATATTTGTCTAGATTGCAAAGTGATCACCACTGTGAGTCAACATCCATCACCATACATAGTTACAGAATTTTTTTTTCTTGTGATGAGAACTTTTAAGATCTACTCTCAGCAACCTTCAAATATGCAGTACAGTATTGCTAAATAGAGTTACCACATTGCACGTGACATCCCCAGGACTTATTCATTTTATAGTTGGAAGTTTGTACCTTTTGACCCCCTTCACCCATTTCACCATCCCTCCACCCCCACCACTGTCTCTTATTTAAAATAAAAGCCCAATAGAGTGTATTTGTAAGTTCCTTTATTTGTTTCCCCACATCAATCTAAAAACAGATTTGATGACAGTTCTTACTATTTTAGATATCATTTAGGACCCTTAATCTTGAAGAAAACTAGAGGATAAGTGAGCTGGAGACAAGACTGGCAAAACACAGGTTGCTACCAGTTAAACAAATGTCCAGAGAAGAGGAATTCTGGAAGCAGAGGACCTGGATTCTCTAGGCCTACAGAGTTCCAAACTATGGGATATTTACCTCTGTGGCCCTTGGCTTCCTCATCTATAACGGGCATAAAGGCAGGGCCGTTTTAAGTTTCAACACAGGATGGGTTGTCCCGGTTGGGCCTGTCACCTACAGAGTGTTCAACCAACAGTGGAGTCTAGTCTAGCTCTGTACCTCTTCCCACCGCGAGTCTCCTCGTCTGGAGCAATGGCAGCCCACGGCATGTGCTAGGGGTCACGGTGGGCCCCATGTTTACTGAGTGTAAGTGCCCACACACTGAGAAAGGAGGTGATCACCAAGGCTCTGCTCCCCCATAACATAAGCCTTTCTCCGTATTTCTTTCTTTGGTAATGGAAACACCCCAACCATACTCCTTCCTGCTGATCAAATCCCATTTGGGCTGAAGGCTTGCTGACATTTATTAGTCCAAGCCTGCTTTTCAGAGATTTCCACTCACTTCGAGCTAAACATGTGGTCCCCAGCCCCGAGCTGAAAGGAAAATCGTTCTTTCTTCTTTCTCTTTTTGACCAGAAACACCATTCTGCTGCCATTGGAAATTGATGCATCTGAGTACAGTGTCTGGTTCCCCCACGCCGCAGATGAACATGGCCCAGGCTCCACACAAGCACACGTGCACACGCAAACACACACGCGTGCACACACATTCTCAGCCCATAAAAGTCAACCACACCAGTGCATGTCTAAAACCCACCACTCAGGAAACACTGTCTCCCTTCTGGAACTTTTGGAGATGTGGACAGTGTCCCGTCACGGAGCATGTGTGTAGCTTGAGCTGGCGATAAATCGAGGCGCTAATCCTGATGCACAACAGCACCTGCAGAACAGGGAAGAGCGCCTCAGCAGAGGACACACACATAAATCACATTTATTTTCATAGCACATTTAAATAACGTTTTGGCCCTGGGGATTTTCTGCCAAGTAATGAAGCATCACCCAATGAGAGTCCGCGACGTCGCCCGGATCCGTAATGCCCCTTACAGCAGAGGAATAAAACCTGTGATTTATATGGATGCCATCGGGGCGGGCGAGGGGCTTCCTCGCCTTTGCACGAGACATTGCTCTGCATCCGGATTAAAGATGAGATTTATCTGTAAAATAAACAAAGAACAGGCACACCCTCCCCTCCCCCACTTTTCTCCCTTAATCACATCAGATGAGATAGGGAACCCACACGGGCACACACGTGCACTCCCTCAACAGCACGCACCCACTGCTACACACACACACACACACACACACACACACACACACCACGGACAGGTTTATTATGAGATAGGAGAGTGAACAATCTTGATAAAAGATGGTAATTTGTACACTGATGAAGATCGGTTTTGTCAACACTTCCTTAGAGTAGGGGTCCGGGGTGTGGGCTTTCACTGTCCCTCCCTGTGAACGTGGGCGCCTGAGACCCGTCACACCATGGAGAGGAACCAGGTCTCTCCCACGCCCTGCAAGGTGACCATCCAATTCCAGTTCCCCTGCCACTTTCTATCTTCTTGTTTGGAAGGAAAATATGACCTCGTTCTAACAAGATTTTCCTTTGGCCGGTCATATGGGTGGTTGCCCCTGGCCACTTAGGATACATTGCAAACTGCTCTGTTGAAACCATCACGAGTTCTCTCTCTCTCTCTCTCTCTCTCTTTCTTTCTTTTTCTTCCTTTTCACTCTTTCTTTCCTTGGCAGTCATTTATTCTCTAGAGCTCAATGGGATTCCATCTATGTTTTCACTTGAGGCTACTACGTAGCTTGTTAAGCGTAGGTTGCTCCTGACAGAGAAATATGCAAACTACATTTCAGTGGAGCACAACCCTGTGAAAGCATGATGTATCGTACATGGATTTGGATATGCTACAGTTCATTCCACAACTGCCAAAATATTTCAACTTCATCCAGAAAACGCTGAAATGAGGACAATAACTCATGTTGTTATGGTGCTTTCCAGTTAGCAAAGGACATCCATGTGCTATGTATTATTATCACAGTTGGTCTTCACACAAGCCTGGGTGACAGGTAGGGGGGTAGGCAGGGCATAATCTTAGATGTAGTCCTTGTGCTTGGAGAAATCACTGCTGCTTCAAGGATCCAAAGGCGCTGTATTTTTTTGCCTCAGGTTCACGAGTTTCAGGATCACTGGAGAACCCAAAAGCAGAAAGTCTCATGCTTTAATACGGAAAACCCTACCATGGCTAGCCAAGGGTGGAAAACGGATGGCTGGGGGCAGCCTTGAAGGCGGGGATACTAAATAGTCAGTTTCACTTGAATCAACTTGGAGTTGAGGTCAGAATTTCTGGATGCCACCTGGCTATTTCTAAATGAGGGCTGTTTCCCAGGAAAACACATTCTCGTATTTACTGATGTATATTCCATTTTCTTTTTTTTTTTTTTTATTTTTTATTTTTTTTAAAGATTTTATTTATTTATTTGAGAGAGAGAATGAGAGACAGAGAGCATGAGAGGGAAGAGGGCACAGGGAGAAGCAGACCCCCTGCTGAGCAGGGAGCCCGATGTGGGACTCGATCCCGGGACTCCAGGATCATGACCTGAGCCGAAGGCAGTTGCTTAACCAACTGAGCCACCCAGGCGCCCATGTATATTCCATTTTCAAGCCAAAGGGTGAACTTTTCATTTGCTCAAATCTGACTTTTGTGAAATGGAAAGGGACTATAATATTACTTTGTGCAAAGTTTCCCACGCCTCAAGGGAAGGTAAGTACACTTCCAGATGTTGGTCCAGGTCACAAGCTTGGAATAAAGGAACACTACAGCCCATTACTCTTTGCAGTGGTCACCTTAAAGAAAGTCCAGAGCGATCCCGTATATCTGCATGTAACTGTACTCTTTGCTTCTTGTCATTTTAATTTCTCAAATTTGTTCTGAAATTGTATCTTAGCCATCCATATAGCAAGGGGTTTTTAATGTATAAAGGTGATTGCCCCAAATTAACATTTTAAAAAAGGCAATTAGGAAAACATCATTGCCTGGCAAGACTAAGCCCAGTGTTGGAGAGGGGCTTGCCCCCTTAAAAGTAGGGTAACCGCCCATGGCAGCTTGCCTGGGGCAGTTCTGGCTTATGTTATCATCCTGGCCTAATTATTAATGGCCTCTTTTTCAGCTTCACGACTGTCCCAGTTTGGATGCTAAATTATATAGTCACCCTGCCCAAGAATGGTAGGAAAATCCAGCTGAAATCGTCTTATATTTTTAAGGCTTGGAAGCAACCTGAAGCCCAGGAAGCTGGGGGAGTGAAGAAGAAAAAGAGGAATTTGTGCAGTCAGTTCGATTGTTCAGGCGTGGAAGACTTGGTGAGATTGTATCTGTTTTGCTCATGTAATTCTAATTATGAACCAATAATGTGGAATAGAACTAATTTCATTATAACCACTAGTCTGCAATAAAGCAAATGCACAAAATAATTTGTTGAGTCATGAGGCTCAGATAGAGCTGAACTCCGGTGCTCGTGCGGGTGCCAAGAGGAAGGCCATCCCGCACCATCTCATCTCACCGAGCAAGGGCAGCGGGCGGGTGCAGGGAGCTTGTCTGTGCCGACTTTGGTCAGTGAATTGCAAGGAGATGGAAATGTCATCTTAATTAGATTCTGGACAGTGTGAAAGCTGGGCCCATGGGGCCGCGGGAGCAGTGACCACAGCACGCCTCTCTGCCTGGCCAGCTCCATCTTGTTCTCCAAGACAAAGACCAGAACCTTCCAGGAACCTTCGCTGACCCTCCCTGTCCTTTATTTGCATCCCCGCCCCAGGGTCTCCCCACAATAAGCACTCAGAGAGTGTAGAGCTATTCCTCCGAGTTTCCATATCCTCCCAGTCACATTGGGCCCAGAGCACTTAACACCTTCAGTAACAGTGTTTCCTCCTCTGTCTCCCCTTCTGGAGCCTTAGCTGCTGCTGCTGCTTCTTTATTTTTTTAACATTAATTTCTTTTTTTTTTTTAAGTAATCTCTACACCCAACGTGGGGCTTGAACTCACAACCCCAAGATCAAGAGTCGCAAGCTCTTCCGACTAAGCCCGCCAGGCACCCTGAGCCTCAGCTTCCTGAGGTCAGTGACATCGTTCCTCGCTGCACGTCTCCAGCCTTGCCTGGTGTCGTACATAGAGGCACTCGGTCCTTGTTTGTGGGATGGGCGTATGAGCGGGCTGAGCCCCACTTGAAAACAAAAATAAGTAGTATAATAATGGGTACAGGATGTATATCAAGCACTTAGTACATGGCATGAGATAAATGTCATATATACATCATGTATCTCTCCAATTTTTAAAAATTGTGGTAAGAAACATATAACATAAAATTTAGCATCTTAACCATTTTTGAGCGTACAGCTCAGTGCTATTGAGGACATTGACATTGTTGTGCGCCAGATCTCTAGAGCTTATTCATCCTGCAAAACTGAGTGACGTTGTATATTTCAAGTGCTTTATAAGCATCATCTCATTGAAACCTCACAGTACTAGAGGTATTATTAGGGATAATTATTATTAATACAGGCACAGTGCATACTTAGTATTCCCTTTTTGAGAGGAGAAGTTAGGTAACCAGCCTAAGGTCACACCGAAGACAG
The DNA here is from genome assembly GCF_004348235.1 of Phoca vitulina. Lineage (NCBI taxonomy): Eukaryota > Metazoa > Chordata > Mammalia > Carnivora > Phocidae > Phoca > Phoca vitulina. Next base: position 42,458,009 of record NW_022589707.1, on the reverse strand, counting down.
CTTCGGAATGCGTACATTTTCCTTACATTCCGCTCCGTGGTTTTACACTAAGTACAAATTCCATAAAACTGTGGATGTGTAGAAATTGAAGGTTTTTATTTCACTTCTGCCATGTCTTTATCTTTTGAAAGTGTCTTTGAAATTTTACTGGAAAACAATATGAAGAAGTCCGTGCCTTTCCGTACAACTTCTCACGATGGGCACTGGGTGATATGTACGGTTGTTGGGTCACTATATTGTACGCCCGAAACTAATGCAACACCGTATGTGAACTATACTGGAATTAAAATTAAAAACTTTTAAAAAAGTTTCATATGAAGTTCACTATCAGGATCTAAGAAAAGTGAGACCAGTTTACTGTAAAAATGGCTGCTGTAGATGGTTCATAGAATTTTGGCAAAGAAAGGCCCTTGCGAGGGTAGTTGAACCTACTGTTTTATAGGTGTGGGAACCAAGGATGAAAGTCACAGAAGTTAAGGAAACGTCAAGGTTGGAGCACAGAGCTCTCACTCTTCTCTGATGCTCGTTAGAAGACATCTTGGCTTGAATGGTTATGATGTTTTCTTTCTGGTTAACATGCATGTCAGTCCCAGCAGCATTTTCAATTAAGTGTGTTTTAGTCTAGGGGCACCTGGGTCGCTCAGTTGGTTAAGTGTCTGCCTTCAGCTCGGGTCATGATCCCGGGGTCCTGGGATGGAGCCCTGCATCGGGCTCTCTGCTCAGTGGCGAGTCTGCTTCTTCCTCTCCCTCTGTATTCTCTTTCCCTTTCGCTCTCTCTCAAACAAATAAAAATCTTTAAAAAATGAATGAATGAATGAATGTGCTTTAGTGTATTTTCCTCCAGGGTCTCCACTCCTGTCTGAGTCAGGGGCCCTGCCCTAACCTGTCCCTCCAGCGTGTTGCTGACCTTTTACCATCTCTGCCCCCCATCAATGGTCCTTACCCTTTACCCCTGACCCTACAGCCCCTTTTCACAACAGATCTTCTGTAATACCTTCCTTTTCACTCCAGAAATGAAATTCAAGCATAACCTACCTAAACACATGAGTTCAATATCAACAGCAAAGAAAGCAATATAAAACCCCATCTGTAATATCAAGGAAAAATGAAAGTAATTTGTGATAAAATACATAGAGTCCATAAGTGAATGTTCCAGCATGAGCGCAAGAAGACATGATGTTGCAGCCAGCCTCACCTAAAGCCCCCACAGACCCTGCAGCTGGAAGCCCCACAGGCACACTCTGTAAGTGACTCGGATACCACAGGCTCTTTGTCCCATGCAGCAGAAAAAGTCCCAGTAAGGCTCTGAACAAATGAAGTTCAAAGTTCTCTTCACCTCCGTGGTGCGAAATTTAGAGTGCCAAAAATAAAAGTTTAACAAGTTAAACCTTCCCATTTAAATGTAACACTAGACTCAGATCATTATAAATAGGTTTTTCACCTGCCAATGACCCTCCTGCAGAAGGTCGCCGTGTGTGTGTGTGTGTGTTGTCTGAGGCATGTGGGGTCTCCAGCAGCCCTGCCTCTGTCCGTTGAATATTTTCATTGCCCCTCCATTTCTGTGACCATCCAAACATCGGTTCAAGTTTCCAAAACACCCCATGGAATTGACCCCCACGACTTCTGAGAACCTCTGCACTAGACCCTGAGCTCCTTCAGACATAGACTAGGCTTTGCATCAGCAGCATCGTCTGCACAAGGCAAACCCTCTATCATGTTTGATGAATGGAAGGAAGGAAAGAGGGAAGGAAGGAAGGAAGAAAGGAAGGAAGGAAGGAAGGAAGGAAGAAAGGAAGGAAGGAAGGAATGAGGGAAGGAAGGAAGAAAGGAAGGAAGGAATGGGGGAAGGAAGGAAGAAAGGAAGGAAGGAATGGGGGAAGGAAAGAAGGAAGGAAGGGAGGAAGGGAGGAAGGAAGGGAGGGAGGGAGGAAGGGGAGAATGAAGGGAGGGGGAGAGGGAGGGAGGGAAGGAGGGAGGAAGTCATTGCATAAAGGGTTAAACTACACCAGAGGTTGCTCATAAAACACCCCAAGAGACCAGAATTTTAGTCCTGGCACCAACACAAGATTGACCTGGGAATGTAATCAAACTCATTCAGTCCCTCCTTATTGTCATGTATGCATAAAAATAAATAAATATATTTATATAGAAAGAAACACAGTAATGTACTTATTTCATGAAAATACATATAGATATATACATACATATATTCAAAGAATGCCATGTGAAACCTGAAACAGCACATGGCAAGTATTAACTAATTACGACTTTATCTATAACTTCCATCTAAACACTGACAAGTTTTGATGTGAATTTAGTTATGCAAAAGAAGTAACTGTTTTTAAGACTTTCTTTTTACCATTTAAAGCTGAACACTGGACAGTCTGTCTTCCCTGCAGAGAATAAATGTGGGTACTACAGAACAGTGAACCAGAATCTGAAAGATTTTTTTTATCAGTAATTCGATGATCGATAATAACAGGTGTGAGTGTGTTATGGGTTTTAAATGGATTAACTTGTTTAATCCTCAGAAGGATTCTGCTAATAAAGCATCTTATCCTTACTCCGCTAACGAGCAAAAGGAGGGGCGGAGAAATTTGTGGTGACATTGGATCTCCCAGCCAGGTCTTCCTGCCCAGGAAGCCAGCTCTCTCAGCCCCTGCTCCGTCCTCCCACCTGACTGCAGTGAGGATGCTAATGCCCTTAATTCGACTGCAGTTATCAGCCCCAGAATCATAGGGTTCTGGGAAATATTGCCCCAGATGGAGGATTCCTTTACCATTCTTTAGTTTTGTCACTGCCCTGCAGGATGGCTCTCCAAACATTCTTCTTTGTCCTTCATTTGATGGCTATTTTTTTTAAGATTTTAATTTTTTTAAGTAGTTTTAGGTTCACAGCAACCTAAGAGAGGAAGGTGCAGAGATTTCCCATATTGCCCCTGCCCCCAACACGCACAGCCTCCCCGACCATCAAGTCCCACACCAGAAAGGGACATTCAGTACCATCAGTGAACCTACAATGACGCATCATTATCACCCAAAGTCCACAGTTTCCATTATGGTCCAGTCTTGGTGTACATTTTATGAATTTGGACAAATGTCTAATCACATGTACACATCATGATGATATCATAAGAGTATTTTCACTGCCCTAAAAATCGTCTGTGCCCCCGCAAGCCCCTGGCAAGCACTCATCTTTTTATTGCCTCCACGGTTTTGCCTTTGCCAGAATGTGTGTCTTCTTTCCAGATTGAAATTTTACAGACTCATACAGTGTGTCTTCTTCCCAGATTGGCTTTTTTCACTTAGTAACATGCATTTAAGGTTCTCCATGTCTTTTCATGGCTTGATAGTTCATATCTTTTTAGCACTGAATAATAGCCCATTGTTTGGATTGTCATCTTGGTTGCTTCCAAATTGTGGCATTTATAAATAAAGCTGCTATAAAAATCCACGTGTAGGTTTTTGTGTAGACCCCATTTTTGACTTCTTCGGGTTAACACCAAGGAGGGCAATTGCTGGATTGTGTGGCAAGAGTATGTTTGGTTTTGTAAGAAAGTGCCAACCTGTCTTCCAATGGGCTGCGCCATTTTGCATCCCCACCAACAATGAATGGGAGTTCCTGTTGTTCCACATCCTCACCAGCATTTGGGGTTGTGTGCTGACAGATTTGGGTTGATGGTTATTTTTAGCACCTGTGGTGCATCTGAAACGTGGGGTGACTGAGGGGCTTACAGGCCAGAAAAAAGAACAAACACCAACTGTATAATTATATAGATCTACATAACCACACGCTATGGGATGGCTTCAGGAAGCTGCGAGAACGCCCACAGGGGCCCGGCTTCGTCTGGAGCCTTTATGATGTGAATTGTTCTCACTTTAACCAAACTTAAGTACCATTTACGGGGCACCTGCAATGTGCCAGCTCCTAGACCAATCACATTCCTTAGACCAGGATTCTCCAATCCTGTCGGGTGGGTATTATGCCTAATTTACTGGTGAGAGAAACTGAGGCTGAGAGAGAGCAGGAAGCCTGCCCAAGGTTGGCAGGGACCAAGCCAGGGTTTGAATGGGAACAGTCAAGCTTCAAAGCTCCTGCCTTTTCTTCACCCTGAGCTCCCTCCTCAGATTACAAGGATCCCCATAAGCACTAATGACTGTTCTTGCAAGGGAGAGAATTGGAGATGCCGCACTTGTTCCAACGAACGTCTGTCTTCTGCCTCAGCTGGTTCCCCTCCAACCCACCCTCAATGGGCTACCAAGCTGCTCACGTCCTTCTCTTGCCTAAACCCTTCGGAGCATCCCAGGACTTTCGGTATACATTTGATCTTAGCCACTCTTTGGCTTGGTATAGCACGCCAGGGATCCTCTCGAAGCTTATCCCTCCTTCCCCCCGCACATCCTCACTAGACGGAAGTGCCACACTGACTCCTTTGCCATGCCCATGCCTGTTCTTATCATGCTCTTGACCCTTATTCCCATCTAGCTAATTCCTGTCTTCCAAGGTCATGTCCTCCAGGGAAGTGTCCCCGATTCCTCCATCTTTAGAAGCCTGTCCTTTGTGCTCCTTCTCTAGCCCAGCATTCATCCCATAGATTGGGAATGGTGGGTGTTGCCAGCCTTTCTCCCTCCTGGGTCTGAAGCTCCGTGAAGGTCAGGGCCTCCACTCTGCCCGGTCAAGCAGTGCGGGCCCCTGGAGCTACACATTACATATCCACAAGCTGAAGTCAAGTGACTTTCATCATCACAGAGAAGGGTGGAAGAAGAAAACTCCTTTCCTCCATTACATTTCACAAGTTTGGCTGCAGCATTTAGAGTTAAGCCAGATTCATCAATAGACCATTAACAACCTTAAATTCACCACGTTTCCCTCGCCAATTTTTACTGTAATTTAAGTGGCTTCCCTTTCCAAGGAATAGAAATATTCTTATTTTAAAGATATATATATATATACATATATATATGTATATATATATTTAATTTTAAATGAGCTGTACACCCAACAACATGAAGCTCGAACTCACAACCCTGAGATCAAGAGTCGCATGCTCTACCAACTGAGCCAGCCAGGTGTCCCTGGAATAAATTTTGACATTTTTTATGACAAAATACTGTCTTTTACAGTATTTTAATTTGGTCTACAATCTTAATTCTCATTTCATAGACTAGCTTTTATTTAAATGAATAGGTCTTGAGAAAAAATAAAGGATGGCTCAATTATTAAGTGTGATAATTAATCTCTGATATTAAAAACTGTCCTCTGTCCAACTGATTTACAAAGAACCTTTTAACGGACAAAAGAAACTGCTTAATAATCTGCCTTCTGAAAAATAAAAAAAAGCCAATAATTTTTTTGCAGGTCAAAGAGCTTCTCTTCAAGATAACACATGGTTCCAGTTTTTAAATCTTATATAAGGTTAATGTACTAATTATTTTTTACATTGTGGTGGTAACCCATTTGAAAAAGGGCTGAAAGAATGTTTCCCAGTCTTCTGCGTTCCCCGCTTCCCCTCCAAGTAGGCCTGGCCCCCAAAGTCCCAGACTCATGAATAAAGAATTATGCAAAAAACTCTAGCAGGGCACAATTACAGGCTTTGACAATTCCACCAAAGAGACACCAGGGGGCACTCTAGGACCACGTTTTGCGATTTTAGACGCCATTTTACCCTTGGACTTGGGAAAATAATTTCTTGAAAAAACTGTTAACCTTCTGAGCCCCGGACGTCATTTTATTTATTACTTTCATCATGCTATTGACACTCATCTTAACTAGCTGGGCTTGGAAGATTATTTTAAAAGACAGTGCCCTAAAAAAAGATACAATCAACCTTCCTCTTTGTTTACCTCTCTCTGGAACGTCTCTCTGGAATGTCTCTCTGGGGTGTGTGTGTGTGTGCGCGCGCGCGCGCGCGCGCGTGTGTGTGTGTGTGTGTGTGTGTGCGCGCGTTTTATTGTTAGCTTTACAACTGAAGAAGAAACCTTTCAGAGAATCCATAACTAAGATGCAGGGGATTTCCCCCCACAAAATCTTGATGTTTCAGGCAAAGGGTTTTTTTCATTATTATTACCTCTGTAACTATCTTCACTCACTTATTGATTCAATATCAGCAAATATTTATTGAAGCCCTTAATGTGCCCCTCTCTGGGCACACCATGAGACAGGAGCCACGTCCCATCCCTCAGGGTCTTAACCATGATGAGAAGGCAATTCTTTTCACTCCCAGGAGCCAGATTTACTCTTAGAGGACCAAAACTCATAAGTGAAAGGGGACACTTTCGTTTCGATCGTTTTTCTTGTCACTGCTTTCCAGAAATATATTTTTTTCACAAGAAAATAATAAAATCACTGCTTTCTATATGTGACGGTCTCAGACTGCGCATGAGAGATTAAAACCCTCTTTCTGGAACTGCATGCAAAGTGACTGAATTTTTATTAATCCAATGAAATGGATGCCTGTGGTTTTCTGGATTTTTTTACTTTCAAAGTCCCATGTCGATTAGAATGAATTACAGTATTCTGAAATTCAGCAAGAGACCGAGGAAAGTGCCCCCACTCTTGGCACCTAGTGGAGCATGTTTTCTGGACTCGGCTGGGCCCTGCTTGGCAGCTCTGGCACCCAGGCTTGGTCAAAATGGGATACGAGAAGTCTGCCTGTTTCCTCCTCTTCCCTGCTCCATCTAGTCCCAATGGCTTGTAAAAACAAGGTGAGAGTACTGTGACACAGACATGTTACGTCCCCTATCTCATTTAATGCTCACAGTGACCCCACAGAATACCCCCATTGCCCCAGCTGAGCAAACTGAGATTTGTGCCCAAGGCCACAAAACCAGTATCCAAACCCAAATCTGTCCAGGTCCCAAGGTCACGTGTCCTCCACTACTCAATATAAACTTCCCAAAGACTGAAATGACACTGCCATGTGCTTACACAAACCCATCTATTTCCTTGCTTTGCACACAGCTAGACTACATATCCCAGCCTCCCTTGCAGTAAGGTGTGGCCTCATGAGTGGCCTCCAGCCAGGGGAATATGGGTAGAAGTGAGGGACCCCACTTCCAGGCTTGTCCATCTCCTACACAGTCTTTCACTCTCCCTCTCTGCCTGTCTAAGTCCAACAAGGAACTTCTAAGCTGCCGGGAATGGAAGACCCACAGAACAAAAGATGCTTGGGTCCCTGAATCACCGCATGGAAGGTGCCCACCTAACACTGACATTAAACTGGGTCCACAAGCAAGATATAACTCCCATTGTGTTGAGTCACTGTGATTTGGGTTGTTTGTTAAATAGTTAGCCTTCAACACAGGACATGCAAGGAAAGATGATGGCATCAATGAAGACTTCCATTCACCCACCCGGGGGCCCGGGGGCCTTGCTCTAGTTGTGTGATAAGGAATTTGTCACCATCTTCCTGCTCATTAGTAAAAGAAGGGCATAGAACCATGTGACCTCTAAGACCTTATCTTGATCTGAGAAAGTCTTATAATTCCTCACGCACTGCAGCCTCTGACCCCCACTACTCATCCTTCTATGTAGAAGCAGGAAAGACTCGGCCCAAACTCCTACCCACCCAGGAGTTTTCCTTTTCATATAACACCTTTCCTCCACCTGCTGGGCAGCTATAGACAAATACATCCCTCTCAACCATGGCAGCAATGTGAGATGTAAGTTGTACCATCAGGGGGATGGGCCTGGCATGACCTCCCCTGAGCCCTCTGTGGTCTGCAAGGGAGTAATACACACCTTCCACCCAGAGTGGGGCTGACTGCAGACCAAGACCTTGAAAACTGTTGGGCATGAGGAGAATAAATAGAAGGCATTCTGGCTCTTTGAAAGCACTGATTCTTCAAATGATGTCACTTTGATATCTATAAAACATTATACTTAAACTATTAAGAGTATCTTCTGTGGTTCATGTGATATCATTTTCTGTCACTGAACATGATGTGCTCAAAATGGAGGTAATGTTAATATAGAGAAAGATGGAACTGAGAATTTTCATCACACAGACTCCAAATCAGGAAAGGAGCATGTTGTTTGCAGCTGTGTAATTACAGCTGGGTCCCCTCTGCTGAAACTCACTCCGCCCTCTTCTGGCCTGCCAGGGCACATCCGGAGAAAAGATGTGCCTGCCCAAGAATTACTCCACGGACTGCAGCATCCCTCCCTCCATAAACTCCCTGAGGGCAGGGAACTTGGCCTTAGCATCCCTGTCATGGGCCTCACAGGGCCCATGGCAGGCATTTGTTGAATTGGATACTACTGAGGTTTCTAGAAAGCCAGTGAGGGTGAAAAGCTGGGTTTTTGAGAGTTGTGATGAACTGCGGGTACAGATGTAAAAATCCCAAAGTCGGTTACATATGGTGGCAGGAATTGGTTGTCCGGATGTGTCAGAAAAGAAAGGGGCAGAGCACACGCTCTTATTATTAAGATATAAAAACTTAAAATAAATTGGATTAACTGTTATGGTGGACACTGTGTGGGGGTGTCCTCTCCCACCCTCTTCATCTGTAACAGATTCCTCCCTCTGTCATCTCGGGAGGAGGAGTTGGGGTGGGTGGGGTAAGTGCCCAACTCAGACGTGGCCATTCAGAAGAACCCCTCCTTCTCCATCACACTCACGGGCCACATAAAATCCATCCCTGGGAATTTTCAGCTAAACCATGCCCCCTCTACTTCTACCCTTCCAAGTTATTTTTCTGTGCCTTGTAAACGGAAGAATCCTGCCTACCCAAGCTATTGACGGGACCCACAATATGTATTGCTCTAAGACGCTGGCCCCTGGCTCAACCCAACTTACAAATTACCATAATTACCAAGGGCAAAACCCAAGGTTAATGATGGTACAAATTAATGCATACTTAAAATATATAAAAGTGTTCTATAACTACTACAAGATGAAATAAGGTTAATTAAAGTAATTTTCAAAATATTAACAGAACCATAGTTCCAGCAAGTGCAGGAACATTATCAGCACATTTGAATCATTAAAGGACTTAAACAATTTATAGAGCCATAGATAGAGCATTTATATTTGTGAAGGTCAAAAAAGGATAAGCTGTTTAGCTTTCTTTGGTGTGTGTGTGAGCCTATTTTGTTTTTCCATGCTGTAGCATTCCTATATATAAGATTTAAACTGCTCTAATATTGTTTGTAGATTTCTATTTATGAAAAAGGGTATCTTGCCTATAGGAAAAATAATTGATTAAGTTTAAGCATTCACAAATGGACAGTTATTTGTAGGTACTTAAACATGAAGATCTATCTGAGCACGGTAATTTGTCATTTTTAGTGTTTATTTGACTGGCTGTAAGAGCACAATTGAGTACAAAATGGCGATGTTTTTGTGGTGTTGCTGCTACTTTGATTGATAATGAGAAGATACGGCCACCATTTTTAATTTTTAAAATGCAAGATTATTCTGGAGTAAATTAACCTAATCACACAGCTCAAGTAAATTAATGTCAGTTCATTACCTAATAGCAAAAATAATATTAACCTAAAGAGTCTAAATCCCCTTCTGACACATATTCAATTTTTATAATGTTACGGTGACAGTTTTTTTCTGGATTATATGTTGTGGTTTCCAGCATTAGCTTCTCTGCTAATTGGAAATGTTGAAAGTGAGAACACAAATATTCCCATGGTGTTGAAGAAGGTTGCTTCCAGAATTGATCTAGCTATATTATAATTCGGACACCACTTCACTAAAACACCGTTGGGTATTTTGCATGGCAAGCCGGCTATAAATTCCCCCAGCAAGAAGGTCTCAGAGCTTTCGCTCCTGTGGCCTAAGTGCATTTTTTCCAAGGCAGCCCGGCGGCTCTCATTTGGAGAATTCAGGTTTTCCGGCCATCGTTCCGCCCCCACTGTCTGCTCTGGGAGAGTCCACAGTGCTGCCACTGTCTTCCCCCGCACCCGGAGGGCTGCTACCTAGATTTTCCCGAAATGGGGCCACACGTGGGTCACACAGACTGGAGGGAAGGCCCCGAGCTCACGAAATGTCTCCTTGGCTTTAACAGCTTGCAAAGTTGGGAAATTTATGTTCCAACCTTGAGAAAGGCAGAGTAAATACGGAGCACGCCAGCTATTTGTTTTCCTGTTGATGAACTCTGCGAGTTCAGACTGGAAGCCCTCCAAGCACTGAAGGCTCCTCAAGAAGCAAAGTGTTAACCCTGAACGCTGGGGCTGCTTTTCCCGCGCGTTCTGTACTTCTTTCTCTCCCACCTGGAAAGTTCCAGAATAGCTCTGCGCTTTTGGCTTGCGATTTCTCTTGCTCACTGATGAGTCTGTTCCTCTTTTTATCACCAGGGCCAAAGACAGTGAAGGAAGAAGCCAAATGTCCACATGGTGGAAGACGGTGAAGAACGTCTTGCAGAAAGGCTGCCTAGAGCCTGGCTCGGACGTGTTGAGCACAGCTTGCGTAGACCGGGGAAGTGAGTCAACTATTTAGAGCCAGACTTTTCTAGCTTTAAATATTTACCACACACTCCATTGCAGTTGTGGTTTTCATGTTACGAATCCTTACGTTTCTCCTTGGAAATGTAACAAGTTAGCACTGCTTTCATTTGTTGTTTTCGTTTCTCCACGCCCCCCACGCCCCCCCAACCCAACATGAGACATGCAGTTTATAGACCAGTCTAGGTATAATGATGATCTTAAATCCCTTAATCACTCCTTATTTTTAAGGTATAATCCAGTGTTTTTACCATTTTACAAATTTTAAATATAATCATTCTAAGTATAAAATTACTACATCCTCTCTATGGGAAACATGGGAAATGGGTATAAAATTTTAAAAATATTATGTGTCATCTCATCACCCACACTTAAGCATTGCTGACGTTTTGATGTGTTTGTCCCTCTCCCTCTCTCTCTCTGTCTCTGCCAGTTACACTATCTACAGGCTGATTTTTTTCCTTTGATCTTATATCATAAATATCTTCTCAGCATTTATTAGCAATCATCTTCAGAAATGAGATCCTTAATGACTTTGATAATATTCCATCATTGGAATGTACTTAACTAATCTCCTATTGTTGGATATTATAAGTAGCATTCCAGTAAACTCATTTCTATGTAAGTCTTTGGCCACAACTCTTAATAATTACTTATGATAGATTCCTAGAAATAAAATTACTGGGTCAAAGTATAGGAATAGTGTTAAGTTCCTTAATACAGTTTGCCAAACTACTTTTTCTAAAGAGTGCCTATCAATTTATGCTCCCATCGGTAGAGACTGAGATGCCTTGGCTTGCTAGGTTCTCATCCACGTGGAGGATGGCTGTTTTTCATCTTAGCCTGTACAATAGATACTTCTGCTATTGGCACAGGTGGTGTGGCCCGTGGTGGGGAAGGGGCGGGGACTGGGAGTCGGACACCTGGGCTTGGATTTTGGGTCTTCCTTTAGTCCGCTCTGTGACTTTGTGGAAAACCCTTTGCGGGAAGCATAAACACTTGGAATGGTAATGACTCCCCCCAATGAGACAATAGATACAAAAATGTCCTGTAAATGTAAAATGTAAGGTTTTCTTATTACTGTAATTTATGATTACTACCCATTGCTACTAGTACCTAAGAAAAATTAGGAATTGCATATGCAAATTATAAACAAAAAATGAAATGTATAGAAATGTTGATTTAAGGTTTTCTTTTAAAAAATAAGAGAAGGTGGGCACCTGGGTGGCTCAGTCAGTTAAACGTCTGCCTTCGGCTCAGATCATGACCCCGGGGTCCTGGGATTGAGCCCCACAGGTTGGTCTCCCTGCTCAGCAAAGAGTCTGCTTCTTCCTTTCCCTCTGCCCCTCCCCCTGTTCGTGCTCTCTCTCTCTCTCTCTCTCAAGTAAATAAATAAAATCTTTAAAAAAAAGAGAGAGAGAGAGAAGGTGACTTTCTTATTAGCATATTTTGTCACATTTCTTTCTGAGCTCACACACAAAAGATTATGCAGTTTCTGAAGTCTCAGATGAGCCCAACTGTAACATACGAAATAAAGTTGGCTATTGTCTTGGATCATGCAGACTAAACCACTAGCTCACACGTTTATGGAAGGTGGATTCAGGTGTCAGTGGTCGTTAGGTGGAGATGGCAGAAACTCAGGAAAATTTTCAGTCTTAACAGACACAACTCAGTACGAAGCCTTCCCTAATCAGGCCACTCTGCTCCCATCATTCCACCATGTGATCCACCATCCACGTTCTGTCCCTCTTCTCCCCATTGATCTCTAGCTGCTTATCCCTTGAGATTTGCCCAGGATCCCCTTTCTCCTGAAGTCTTTCCCAGCTACCCTGGGGGGTGAAAGCTTTCTCTTTTCTAGATTCTTCCCTGTGAACCCCCCCCCCCCAGGCCAGCTCTGGATTGCCCACTGCTTTGTAAACGCCTTTCATCATTTCTAGTGTGTCAGTATTTCCTCCCTGTCTACACTGTCAACAATTCGAAGAGAGAGATTCTTCCCTTGCATTTGCAGCTCTGTGCACACTCTTGGCCCTAAATCAAGTTGCCCCTGAGGTTGACAAAGACAGAAAGTTTTACCCGGGGCCAAGAAGTCACTTTCCCAGTAACTCCCACTGGGGAAACTTGCTCTAGACCTTGTCTCTCTTGGCGTGAGGGGCAGGGAGGGCAGATCAGTGCCTCCAGCCACATTGCTTCTGGGGACTATTTTCCCTTCATTAATTGTGCTGACAGGATAAGAATAGCTCACAACCCAGCAGCAAAACTAATGTGGACAGTTTTATTCTTCCCTCATTTTTTTCCTCACCCTACTCCTCCTGAGTCACCTTCTCCCCTCCTTGCTAAATATATATCTCCTTTCTGATTAAATGTCACCGTTTTGTTTTGTTTTTTAAACAAAGCTAAAGAAGAGGCTGGGTTTTGGTGTAATCATGATTCCAAAAGAAATATTAGTGTTCTGAAGGTAACAATGGCATATTCACGTTTTGGAGAGGCGACGTATGATCACATTTCAGCGTCAATTCTAGATATGTTCCAACTTCCAAAGGCTTAGTTAGGGCATGTGTGATGGTAAGAAATAGAACACACCCCAGTTACTCCAGTCAGAGGACTGAGTAGAGGTGGAGGGAGCCACACCAGCCTTTCCGGCACATCAAGCTTGAAATGTGTGATTTATGAAAGAGAACCCTGGTTTTAAAGGCAGTGAGAAGGACTGTGCTTGACGAAGGAATTGTTACCATGTAGAGAGGTAAAATTCTTTGCTTCCCGTCAGGCAACTGGTAGAGTTCAGAGAGCCTTTCTAGTTTTGAAGAGCTGTGAGAGAAGGGCTGCTGATGCCTGCATTCAGCTCTCATGGGACATAAGGACTGCAACCATGTATGTCTACAATTCGGGCATTAGGTCCTGGGCAATGACCCAAGACAACTTTCCTCAGACTTTACAACACAGTTACAAAAAGAGCATTTGGCAAGTGTCCTGAGAAGAGGTTCTGAGAAAGAGCTCAGCAACCCAGCCAAATATAATCGCCTCCCAAAATTAGGTCAAAGTTGTCAGCATTAGTTGAAGACCTGGAGGCTAAAGTCAGAGCACTCACCAGTCAATCGGTAAACAAATTCATCATTGGCCTTCTTCAGAAACCAGTCGGGGGGATCTCTTCTGCTTTACCGGCAAGAACGTTTTAAGAAAACATATGAGAAGGACAAGTTGAAATCTTTTTGTTGTTGTTGTTGTTGTTAAAGATTTATTTATTTGACAGAGAGAGACACAGAGAGAGGGGGAACACAAGCAGGGGGAGTGGGAGAGGGAGAAGCAGGCTTCCCGCAGAGCGGAGAGCCCGATGCGGGGCTCAATCCCAGGACCCTGGGATCACGACCTGAGCCGAAGGCAGACGCTTAACCGACCGAGCCACCCAGGCGCCCCAACAAGTTGAAATCTAAGTTGGCCCTCGCCACGACCAAAGGGAATCATTCCATAATCCAGAACTTCCAACTACTTCTTTCTTTCCATGGCATTTCCATGCCACTTCACATTTTGTTTTCATTTTAGTGCGCTTTTATTTTTAGAATCCTTTCCTAACTTTTTTCACCACCCCTGCAACAAAGACTCTAATAAGGGTGTGAACAGCACCCAGCACGTGGTTTTGCACAGTTTGGGGAGCAGTAGAGCTTTACCTTGGCTCCCAGACTCAGCCCTGCCAATCCCATGCCACCCACCCACCGCCTTCCGGCCCCCAATCTTCTCAGTCTCCCTAAACACAGGCAAGATGGAGCTGAGCCTATCTCTGACATCATTAACAGTGAGCAAGAGATGAAGTAGCAGTCCACCAAGACCTAGTTCCAGGCTTAAATTAATACTGCCTCAGACTCTAATCCCGTGTGGTAGATGAGTCCCGGGGGTTAACAGGATACACCCTCCTTACACCGTAGACCTTGCTTCCCAGGTCCCGTAGCTGTTGGACTGGAGGAAATGAAAAGGAAGTACAGCAGTCCTTCTGACCGTCAGATTCTCTTTCTGTGGCAATCGGATGAGACGAAGTCTGTGAAGGGACTTTGAAAATAATACAGGGTCAGGAGATGTGAGGCCATAAAAGAGAGATGGTCAGGGGCCATGTGACTACCTCTGGCCCCAAAGCTTGTACAACGCAATACACATGATCTCATGTAATGCATTCAATAGGTCTGCTGCGCCTATTGCAGGCAACAGTTGACTAGATGCTGTCACTAACATTTTGAATTCCAAATTCAGAAGAGAGAATTAAAGTCAAACCAAAATCGGCCAGTAAAAGAGGCAATGGGGCTGTCCAAATGGCCCGGGCACTTGCGGACGTTTCCAGCCTCTGAGAGTTGGTCCAGGGGCCATGTGACTACCTCTGGCCCCAAAGCTTTACGAGCAGAAGGGCTGACGGTGTGTGCATCCCTGTGGCCTAGGGTGCTTATCAACAGAGTGAGTCCCACCCCACCCTCGCCTACTTCTGCTTCACTGTCCCCGGACACCACATATTGAGAGGGAGGGCACTTGGATCCCTGAGTCCCTGGATGGAGGAGTGCCTTCCCACCTGGAATGCAAACCTTAGTCTGAGGGCTAAGCCACAGAGTCCAGTGGTCATTTATTACTTAGTATAATAAAGCCAATCCTTTAAAATACATTGATTTTTTTTTCTTTTTAATTACATTTCTTCAGGAGCTCAGTGCTCTTAAGAGATGCTCATGAAGAGGGTAAGTGACTGTAAATAAGTAGCTTTTGCACTGGGTCTACACCACCAGAGATCTAGGTGTTAAAGAAAAATGAGTCAATCCTAAATCAGATAATGCTTTATACAGTGAAATAAATAAATAAATAAAAACTTTTAACCTAATGGTTCAGTGGATTAAATAAAACAGCTGACTTTGGCACTCAAAGGTCTTATTCTGATACAGTCATTTATTTTCTCTAAGACCCTAAGTAATTTAATCTCTTCTCTGCATTGGTTTTAAGATGGAGAGAAGGACCTGCCTCTGAGGGTTTTGGTGGGCAATAAAAATAACCGTAAAGCACTTTTCCGGCACAAAGTGCTGCATAAATGCTTAATGATTTCCTTTAATGATATCATGGACATGGGCACTGTACTTTTAGGTGAAATATTTTCATTTGAGTTATAGCGTGTAATACTCTAGATGTCGAGGCCTGATGGATGGCTGAACTAAGGATCTTTTGTTTTTCTGGAGTCTGGATAATTTAATCATTCTTCTTTATCTCCAGAAATTACATCTAATTAAACATATGCAGGGCTCAGATCTCACAGGGGAGGCTAATGATCATGTATAGAGAGGGGACTTGGTCAGACACCATGAATGAGACCGTCTTCAGGCCATCAGTTTTGTTCATGAATTCTGCTTTTGAAGAAAAAGATGCACTGGGGCACTTTTTTTTTTTTTTTTAATAACTTACTCTGATTTAAAAAATCACAGCCTTATATTATACTGAGTCCAGGTTAGAGTCTCAAAGGGCGGGCATTTACTCTCTCACACAGGTGGGCATTTTATTCTCTAGAGCCAGAAAGAGAGCATTTGATCAAACATACCCATCTACCATGGAGGAGCCACTTTCTTTTCTGTAATTATTATCCAAAGCAAAAGGTAAGAAGGAAAAAGGCAGTGACGATTTTTTTTTACAAAAATATAGGTATGAGAGTGCCTGGCTGGCTCAGTCAGCGGAGCATGCGAGTGACGTCGATCTTGGAGTTGTGAGTTCCAGCCCCATGGTGGGTGTAGAGATTACTTAAAAATGAAATCTTAAAAAAAAAAAAATGTAAACATAAAATCCTTTTATTATTTTCTATGTGTGTCATAATCTAAATGAGTTTGAGAACCTCTACCCTACAGGTCAGTTTGTGAACTTTTAAGACTTCATTCCCATCCATGCTTCCCAACTCCGAGTTATTCCAATTTTCAAACACCAGCTGTGCCTTCTCCCCTTTCCCACACATCCTCTCTCGACAGCTCCCATCTACCCATGCGAACCTTGTGCCAGATTTTGTACAACACAATACACGTGATCTCATGTAATGCATTCAGTAGGTCTGTAGGGTGGGAGTTCTTTATCCCATTTTTCAGATAAGATAATGATGCTCAGCGAAGTTAAATAATTAAGCCCAAGTCATGCAGCTAGTAAGAAGCAGATCCTGGATTCAAACATGGTGTAGCTGCTCCTGAGGTTAGGTGGATAAGGCCCCTCCCCACCCCCACCCCCAATGTGCCTTTTCACAGAGCTTCGTCCTTAGATGGTGAGGAAGGGAAGGCGGAGGATGGAGAAAGGAAAGTGCACAAAATTACTGTTCCTTCTTAGAAAGAAAGAAGGTTTAGTGCTGGAAACAACCCTTCAGATTTTCCAGCTACTTTCCACGCTTTTTAGAAAAGGAAACAGATACTCAGACAAGTGAAATGGTTTTTACAAGGTCATCCCCGTACCTTGAATAAATAAAAACTAAACACAGTATGTGGGGCTCTGACTCAGTATCCAGGATTTTCAACTCCCAGGTCTATTCTTTCCACCATAGTATCCCCTGCCCCGCTCCACCCCTCATTTAAAAAAATAATAATAATAATAATAATTTAAATGAGTGAATTTACCTCTTAGTAAAAAAATACATATGTAAATAGTTGCAACTGTTACGATGACCTGGACCAGCCATCTGTCATATACACTTATGTGTAGGGAAAGGCCAACTTCTGGATTCATTCATTGTTCATTCAACTCATGTTTTAGAGCATTTCCCATATCAGAGCTCTGTGTCAGGGTCAGGAGACAGTACCAAACTGGGCTGATTCGTCCCTGCAGATATAAGCAGTTTTTAGCCTAATGAATGTAAAATTTGAAAGATTTGACTCTTCTATCATACACCATGGGTCAAGAGGAAAAAATAGTGAAATTGATCCAAAACATTGATTCTTATCATAGTGTTCTTTTAATACTTGAATCCTTTGCCTATTTCTATAGTAACTGATCCATTTTTAAATATGGCAAAGGAAAGTGTTTCATTTATTCAATGAATACTTGTTGCATACCCACTGTGTGCAAGGAAATTTCTAGTCAGTTAGTTAAACAAAATAGACAAAAATATCTACCCTCATGGAGATGACATCCTAATTGGGAGAGACAGGAAAGAAAGAATGACCACAATGAATAAGTAAATTATATAGTATTTTAGAAGGTGATGTGGGTTAGAGAAAAACAAAATGTCAACGGATAAGCAGAGTTTGGAATTTGGAGGGGAAGTGGGGCAGATTGCAATTCTAAATAGGATGGCCAGAGCAGGCCTCGCTGACGATATTTGAGCTTACTGGAAGGTGAGACTGTTAGGCTTGTGGATTTCTGGTGGGGGGAGAACATGACAGCAGAGTGAACAGTCAGTGCCAGGCCCTAAGGTAGGAGCACTCAGCAAGCCGTGTTGCTGAAGCAAAGTGAGCAAGAGGGAGAGCAGAAGGAAGGAGGTCAGGGAGCTAAGCAGGGCGGGCATCGTGGCTCAGGCAGGGCCTCGTAGCCCACTGTGAGGACCTGGCTTTACTCTACATCAAAGGGGGAGTCCCTGGGGGACTGTGGGCAGATCAGTGACAGGAAGAGACTTGGGTTTCCAAAGACCATTCTGGCTTCTGTGTTGGGAACGGACTTCAGAGGCAAGGGTAGAGACAAGGAGACCAATGACAAGATACCAGAGCATCACATGGAAGTAATCCAACTGAGAGACGAAGGTGGCCCAGGCCAGGGGGCTAGCAGAGGAGAGGGCAGAAATGGTTGGATTCTGGATATATTCTGAAGAAAGAGCCACAGATTTTCCTGGCAGGCTGGCTGGCATGGGGAGGGGATGAGGGAAAGAGAAGAGTGCAGGCCGATGCCAAGGTTATTAGCCTGAGCAGCTGGAAGACCATTTCCTGGATGGGGGAGCCTGGGGGGAGAGCCAGTTTGCAGCAGTGAATTCAGGAACCGGGGTGGGGTCATGTGAGGGGTGTGAACCTGTCTTAGGAGGAAGGTGTCAGTTTGGGAGTTAACCCCCTGGGGAAGCCGGGAGACTGGACAAGACCACTAAGGGGCTTACGCTATTTGGTAAAACTGATGAGAAGGACCCGCTCATCTAAACAGAGAATTTCATTTTCCCAACGATGTAAGAACAGGGAGAGATGGTTAAGAGCAAAAGGACTGTTTGACAATGATTTATTTTTATTAAATAGCCCCTGAAAGAAAAACAAAACCAGGGAAGCACATTTAATTTTTAAATTTATTTTTTTTCTATTATGGTCACAGCCTTTGGCCAGGGGGCCGAGGCGTCTGCACAGAAAACTCAGAAATGTTTCGGCGAGAAGCAAAGCATGGAATTTCTTGTGTGCATGAAAATACTGACATCAGACAAAACCAGAAAGTGCAGTAAAGTCCCAGAGCCCGCTTTCTGTAGTTACTGTCACCGGAGGACTGTTTCATGTCTGCAGGGCCGGCCCCGTATCCAAAAGAGAGAGGGCACACGCGGGTCCTGAGGGAGAGAGACCCCTAAGTAAGCGCCGGCAGATGCTTACATAAAATTTTCTACCCTTTTGAAATCTATCACCATTACCATCGTGAATGAGAGACTGAGGCTCTCCCACTATTCTAGAATCTCATCAAAATGGTAAAAGAAAAAAGAAAAGAAAAAGAAAGAAAGAAAGCCGGGATCGCGAGGTTCCCCGTGCCACGTCATTTAGCACGGCGCTCGTCCCCTAAGTAGCGGTGGCAAGTCGCCTGGGCCCCTCCCTCCGTGTACCGGGGAGAAGCGAGCGCCCTGCAGGGGGGCGGCTGTCGGGGGGCGGGGGAGGCCGCTGCACGCCCTGCTCTGCAAGGGAACCGCCTTCTCGGGCGGCTGCCCGCTGGCCTCACCTCTGCATCCTGCCATCCCACGCTGCCGACACAACCGGCGGAGGCTTTGTGGCAAGGACTCCAGCAACACGAGGCTTGCCCTCCTAAAGTGACTGTGCGCTCCGGAAGTCACTCTCCCGCCGCAGTGAGTTGTTACGAGCCGCGGGCTCTGTGTCGGCCGCATCCCCGGAGTTGCGCGGCCCGGGCAGTGCGCTCCCAGCCTTCTTCAGCTTTGCAGGCTTCCCCAAAGAGCACTTCGTGCTTCCTTCCCTCTACGGTGCTCCAGTTGCTACATATCAAAACGATCTCTCTTTTTTTTTGGTCAGATTACACAAGCCCAAGGCGACGAGTGCCCAATAACCCAGATGTCGTGTGG
Organism: Phoca vitulina; assembly: GCF_004348235.1. Lineage (NCBI taxonomy): Eukaryota > Metazoa > Chordata > Mammalia > Carnivora > Phocidae > Phoca > Phoca vitulina. The sequence goes on along the minus strand of NW_022589707.1, from coordinate 42,438,328 downwards.
CGCTGCACCAATCTCCTCTCACTTTGTGACTTTAAATTCCCCTGTAAGCTATAGATGGGAAGCCCGTGTGTATGTATCGCCACAAGCCAGTGCTCTCATTCCAAGCCATCCTCCCAGGAAATTCGTATTCTGCCGGCACCAATGCGGCCGCTGTAATTGCTCGTGAAGCCATCCATGGGACTTTGTGGCAGGCGCCTTTCCTAAGCTCTGTAATTAATTCTTGGAAAGCCATAGAAGGCGCTTGTTCAGAGCACTGTTAAATCAAAAGCAGGCTTCCTGTTGGCCTGCTCAGATGGAGCCGTCGTAGTTTAAAGCAGATAATGAACCAGGCTGAAGAAATCTCCTAACAACCATTCATTCTCCAGCTGTGGAGTCTAGGTGCCACCCAAGACGGAAATAGCGTGCACGCGCCATATGCTGATGCACAGATCACCGCTCTTCTGATGCACAGAGGACCTCGGAGCATGAGCTGTAACTATTGGCCAGACACTTGTTTGCTTACATTGTTTTCTTTAACTCATTGGTTTGCTTGTTTGTTTGCTCGCGGACACGGAGCTTGTTTTGATAAAAACATTTCAGAAAGCCGTGTGGGTGGGTCATGTATCATGAGCTGAAAGTGCAAACTAGCCAGGCTGGTCGATGGGCCCTGGTCCGTATGCATGAGCTCAGACTGGATAATAATACTAAAGCTGCAGTTTATTGAGTGACAGCTACGTCCAAACAGTCTTTGACCCTTGTGCATATATCCTCCCAAGAGCCCTAAGAAGACAAAGTGATTGCCACTATCATTTAGATTAGAGCCTGGTGTTACAGCGTCGTTGTGTACCTCCGGTGATTTCATGAAAATAAGGCAGATTAGAGCTCCCCTTCTCCATGTCTAAATAAAACTGCTTAGGTAAAAGCACAGTGCCTTATACACATTAAATACTCAATAAATGTTCTTACTGACTCAGTGAAACTCACACTTAGTCACTAGTTTTAAAAGGGAACTGGCCAATTTTCTATAGTAGTGGTTCTCCACTGGGGGTGATCTTGCTACCTAGGGAACATTTGGCAATGTCTAGAGACATTTTTAATTGTCATAGTTGGGGAGAGGGGCTTTGCTACTAGCAACTAGTGGGTAGAGGCCAAGGATGCCGCCAAACATTCTACAAGGCACAGGACAGCCTCTCCCCACAAAAAATCATCCAACTCAAACTGTCAGTTGTGTTAAAGTTGAGAAATCCCGGTCGATAGCTAAAGTCAACCAATAGATCAACATTTGTTGATTAATATTTAAATTATCAAATGTCAACCCCGCCCCCCAAAATGGTTAACCTCAGAGGCTGATGTAGGATTGTATAATAGAACTGGCCAAAGATGTGTCCTTTACATTCCAAAATCTAGACAAGTATCTAGCACAAATATTAACTCCATACACCTTGGTTTGGGAGACACCTGAGAAAGATCAGGATGCCAAGCTCAATCTTGTATATGGGAGTTAATTTTGAACTATCATGTGAAATGAAAACCCAGCCACTATACCAGTATAAAAATGGGCTGCCCCTAAGACCCGTACCAACTCAGAAGAAAATTTCAACAAATTCCGAAGAACCAATGACATGGAGACCAGGTTGTGTATCCACAAGAATGTAAAAACTATAAACCAAGGATAAACATGAAAGCAAAAATTTTAAAACAATATTTTTAGAAAAGAAAAGATACACATCTAAATAATTCTTGGATTAAGGAATAACTCATACTACTTTTATCATTTGCTTTTGTCACTTAATAATCTATCATACACATTTCTCCCATACCTTTTTAAAAAGATTTTATTTATTTATTTGAGAGACAGCGAGAGAGAGAGCACGAGAAGGGGAGGAAGGGCAGAGGAAGACGGGGAAGCAGACTCCCCGCTGAGCAGGGATCCCGATGTGGGACTCAATCCCAAGACCCTGGGATCATGACCTGAGCCAAAGGCCGACACTTAACAGACTGGGCCACCCAGGCTCCCTCTCCTATCCCTTTAAAATCTGTTCTAAAATATGACTTTTTGGGGCACCTGGTGGCTCAATCGGTTAAGTGTTGACTCTTGATTTTGGCTCAGGTTATGATCTTAGGGTCGTGAGATTCAGCCCCATATTGGGCTCTGTGCTCAGTGCAGAGTCTGCTTGAGATTCTCTCTCCCTCTCCCTGTTCCTCTCCCCCTGCTCTCTCTTTCTCTCAAATAAATAAATAAAATCTTTTTAAAAAATAAAATAAAATATGACTTTTCAGGGCAGCATGATATTCTAACACACGGATGGCATATAATTTATTTAACTAATCCCTTATTTAGGCATATTTACATTATTTTCTATTTTTAGCTATGATAAATCATACTATCATGAACATGAAACATTAACATTTTTACTAAATTGCTCACAAATATATTTTGCACCATTCAGTTCTTCTTATGTTGCTTAATTAGAATATTCCCAGCTGGAGGCCAACTGTACAACAACTTTATCTGAAGGAAGAGTAACCATAAAAGAAAGAAATTGAGAGAGAGAGAGAAAAAAGAAACCCTGCGTTCTAGATCTTTCCACAACTATGATTGCTCAAGGAAAACATCCAGCCAGGTGCGAGTGGTTTGTGTCACCATTTGAAGAAGAACAAGGCGAAGGGCAGTACAGATACTGCATTATCATGTGCCGTCGTTATAGTTTGTAGATCTCACAGGTTCACATGTAAATAACAGATGCCAAGTGATCTCCTCCACAAGCTGCCTCCAAATCGAACTAAAAACGCTATCACTGAAGCCAGACAAGCTAGAACAGCAAGGACAATACTTCAAACGATGATATGAGTTTCATTTAACACCGAGAAAACAAGCATTTCTAGATAACTACAGATCCTGTAAGACAAACAATTCTGGAAAAGGGGAAATAGATGGGTGAGACAAAACTAAAAGGAGGAAAACGGGATGCAATTCATCAGGACTGAAAATACCGGCAGTCCCAGCGCAGGGGCATTAGCCGAGTCATCAGGTGAGATGCATGTGAATGTTGACACGATGCACACTGCCTGAACTCTGAGGGAAGCACCGGGCAACGCCTGTCAGGAGCCCACACTGGCTTCACACTGCCTTGGCTCGCTTGCGGTGGTAGAGCTGGGTGGCTTTGGCCAAGTTCACCAAGCCTCGGTTTCTGTATTTCTGAAGTGGCTGTAATAACATCCTCTATCTCACAGGGATGCTATGAGAATTAAATGCAAAATCCCATGTCAATAAAGGGTTTAGCATACTGCCACGCACATTCGTATGTGTTCAGTAAGCAGTCGCCATCATTACATGAACTTCAAAAGATTAAGAAAAGCCAGATGGCCAGTTGAAAAACAGGAACAGGAACTAGAGGTTGTTACTATGTCTCTGTAGTAAACCCCGTAGTTCTTTTTAACACAAGGACATAAATGTAGTTCTACGAACCGCTTTGAAAACATTCTAAATTCTAAATTGGAAGTGCTGTGAAATCCGTGTGTGGGTTTCTAATACACTCCAGTCATTAAAATAGATATTTAATTTATCTTGGCAAGCCTGCCTGTGGAACTGAGACCATTAGGGCATGAATGCTGGTAGATCAGCGACTTTAAGGGACACGAGCGAAATCAGGTCGCCTGGGGTCACCTCCCATCGGCTGCCTCTGATTGGAGGTTGATCGCATTCTTTTATAAGTGGTGAGGATACAGACCCACGCTCCATGATTTGGCAAAAAATAATAAAATTTATTTATATTTGCCAAATGCACTCCCTTGATAATGGCTGGATGCCAAAACATTGTTTTCTGTTTTGCTTTGGTTTTGTTTTGTTTTATTTTATTTTAAGAACTTGGCTTTGAAATATGGAAATTCCCATGATGAGAGGCCACTCAGTGAGAACTGATGATCCCAAAGAATTATCAGCTACTGAGTGTTCCTCTCCACTGAGTCCATAAAACCCTTCCAACTGGAGATAGCTTTAATTTCCTTTCAGTGAGAACGCAGCCTATCTATACTGGGCCTTTTCTTGACTTCATCATTTCCCCGGGTTGTATTTCAAAGCTTCTTATTCATTTACAAAATTAAACAAAAGGTAATCATCTTTCCCTTTTTAAAAGCAAGTCTGACTTCTTTGTTCTAATAATCCTAGAAATTACATATGGGCAAGATTTTTATTCCCAAAGATGTTTACCTTTGAAAAAGGGGGAAATGTCTGACCCCAAATGCTGCTTCTGGAGTGACCATCTCCTTGTGAAAGGAGACCCCTTTCCGCATGGAAGTGAAGGGGCAAATGGTTGGTCTAGGGCTTTCTCTCTGTCCACTCGGTCTGGTTGGGTTCGTGTTGTGCCTCTGCTTAGTGGCTAGATGCTTTGCCTTGGCAGAGAAATGCATTGTCTATTTTAATGCTGACCTGTGATGTTTTATTCACATTTTAAATCTTTTATGGCCTGTGGTTCCCATGAGATTTTCCCTTTTGTTAGCATTTTTTCCTGATTGGTATTGATTCTCTATTTTGCCAAAGGGTTAGGAAACCTACTGCCCTGTTGGCATCATTGTGAAGAATCCGGTGGCTGTTTTCCTCCCCACAAAAGCAGTATCTATAGCCATTTAATTATATAGTTTATTTTTAAATCAAGTATGAAGAGCCGGGGATCATCTTTCACTTAAAGTCAGCTTAGCGTGTTCACAGAACGTCAAACATTCTCAGTTCCTTCAGTTATTGAAATGGGTGTCCTCATCTAAAAGAAAATCAGTACATCTGGTTTTACCCAGCCTAATGTCACAAGATTTTACTGTATACCACTTTCTTTCTTCAGATAGAAATAGGGTCCATAACTTCAAAAACTGTCAAAGAGAAATAAACACGCTCTGTGGGAAAAATAATAACTCTAGACATTCCGGTTGCAAAATAATTCTCCTACCTTCCATCGGACACAGCCTGCCTGGAACAGTGACCCCAAACTTCCTTAAATGCCCAAACTGAAGCTGTTCTTATATTTTCTATCTAGAGGAATACCAAGGTGTTCTCTGGCAATTGAATTTTTATGAAATAAAAAGTGTTATTCGTAGGTATGATCAGTAGAGAATAGGCAGGTTATGTCTTACAATTCGTTTTTTCAAAGGCCAAAATCCATGTATCCAGAGACCGTCGATTGTGTAGATTAGAGAGAAGGGTTACTCCAATGTGGAATGGGCCTTTCTGGGCCACCCGGAATTCCCAGTCTCTCACATTTCCTTATTTCAAAACTTACTACAACGCTACAGTAATCAAAACAGTGTGGTACTGGCCTAAAGACAGACATATAGATCAACAGAATAAAGTAGCCCAGAAATAAACCCTCACATTTATGGTCAAATGATTTTCAACAAGAATACTAACACTGTTCAATGGGGAAAGAACAGCCTTTTCAACAAATGGTGTTGGGGAAACTGGGTATTCACATGAGAAACAATGACGTTGTACCCTTACCTTGCATCATATATAAAAATTAATTCAAAATGGATTTCTTAGAGGAAAACATACAGGAAAATCTTTATGACATTGGATTTGTCAATGATGTCTGTTACCAAGAGCACAGGCAACAACAGCTAAAACAGATAAACTGGACCACATCAAAATTTAAAACTTCTGTGCACCAAAGGGCATAATAGAGTGAAAAGGCAACACGAAGAATGGGAGAAAATATTTGCAAGTAACATTTGTGGTAAGGAGTCAATATCCAGACTGTATATTTTATTTATTTATTTTTAAAGATTTTATTTATTTATTTGACAGAGAGAGAGACAGTGAGAGAGGGAACACAAGCGGGGGAGTGGGAGAGGGAGAAGCAGACTTCCCGCCGAGCAAGGAGCCTGATGCGGGGCTCAATCCCAGGACGCCGGGATCATGACCTGAGCTGAAGGCAGACACCCAACGACTGAGCCACCCAGGTGCCTCAATATCCAGACTGTATAAAGGACTCCTAGAACTCAAGAACAAAAATCAAACAACCTGATTAAAAAATGGGCAAAGAATTTGAATGGACATTTCTCCAAATAAGATATACAAACAGCCAGTAAGCACATGAAGAGATGATCAATACCGCAAATAACAAGGAGAATGCAAATCAGAACTGCAATGAGATACCACCTCACAATAGGATGACTATTATCCAAGAAAACCCAGAAAATAACAAGTGTTGGCAGGGATGTGGACAAATTGGACCCCTTTGTGCACCATTAGTGGGGAAGTGAAATGCTGCAGATGCTGTGAAAAACAGTCTGGCGGTTCCTCAAAAAATTAAAAATAAAATTACAGTATGATCTGCCGATTCCACCTCTGGGTGTACAGTCAGAAGAATTGAAAGCAGGGACTTGAAAAGATTATTTGTACGCTCCTGGTTACAGCAGCATTATTCACAATAGCCAGGGGGTGGAAGCAACTCAAGTGTCCGTGGACAGATGAATGGGTAAATACAATGTGGAATACGCATATAATGGAATATGCTATTCGGCTTCACAAGGGATGGAAATTCTGATGCATGCTACAGTGTGGATGAGCCTTGAGGACACTATGGTAAGCTAAATAAGCCAATCATGAGAAGACAAGTACTGTATGATTCCACTTATCTGAGTTATCTAAAATAATCAAATTCATAGAGACAGAAAGCAGATGGTGGTTGCCAGGGGCTGAGGGGAGGAAGGACAAGGAAATACTGTTTAATCAGTGCAGAGTTTCAGTTTTGCAAGATGAAAAGATTTCTGGAGATGGGTAGCGGTAATTGATTGTGCAACAGTGTGAATGTACTTAATGCCACTGAAGTATACACTTAAAAATAGGTATGATGGTAAATTTTATGTTAGCTGTACTTTATCACAATTTTTTAAAGGTTCAAATCTTGCTAGTCTTATATCCTATAAGACTCAATCATCATCATTCAGTATGCCCATTTCAAATATTAACTTTGAGGGACACCTGGGTGGCTCAGTCGGTTAAACCTCTGCCTTTGGCTCAGGGATCGAGTCCCAAGTCAGGTTCCCTGCTCAGCGGGGAGCCTGCTTCTCCCTCTGCCTGCCGCTCCCCCTGCTTGCGTTCGCTCTCTCTCTGACAAATAAATTTTTTAAAAAGTCTTTAAAAAACCACAAATCTTAACTTTGCTTTTTATCTTAACCCTGAATCAGAGCTAGTACCCCTTCAAAACACAAAGGCACCCAAACAAGATGCTTTTACAAACGCTATGGGGAAGCAACATAGCACCCAAACCTGGATTATTTTCTCAGGAAAATTCCTGATTTCCAGCTCATCCACATCTCCCTCTTTATATCCATGTACCTTATTCAATCAACATTTATTTATTGAGGGCCTGTTCTGAGCTGGGCATCAGGGACATAAGGAAAATCAGAAGCCACCAGGCCTCCCTCCACTTGAGCTTGAGCTTGAAGGGTAAGTGGAATTTGCCAAGTGGCAAAACATGGGGAATGGTATTCTTAGCAGCAGAAAGAGCACGTGTCAAGGCATGTAGTTATGAAAGAGCAGGACTATCCTGGGAAATGAGAGACATTTCCATGTGGCTGAAGGACTAGTTGCAGGGCATGGAGTTTTGGAGACATGAAACCAGCGAGAATAGTTTTCCTGCTCTCTGCCTTTCCATAGTCTCACTTAAACAAGCTGCCTTTCTTTCCAATAATGAAGAATTACTTCTGGGCATCTTGCATGCATTTCAGCCATAGTAGAACTAGAGAAATCTCTGTTGTGGGGTGAAGGCATGAGGAAAAGCGTCTTAGGCCAGACAAGGAAAATGCCTGCCCACGTGCCACCACCCCTACTCCCAAGTCCACATCAGACATGACTAATCAATGATTGCACTCTTTCCTTTGAAGCCACCCGCAGTCCTGGTCTTGACACAGCTCTCAGGCAGGCGCAACCAACCAACAGATCAAGATGACACATTAGATGAAACCTGTTTAACATCCCTATCTTAGGGAAAAGCGTTTTGCATGGTTTGGCTGAACCATGTTGAATATACAGCAAGTAAAATCTTTGTCACTTGTTAGCTCTCAGGAATTTATGGTGGAAATCTAGACTACGTGGATAAATCAAGGCTGAATCTTCTCATGCTGAATCTTACTTTAACCTTCACAAACTTACATTTTCTTAGAAGTACCTTCTAAGTATACACTAATGCCGTATATATTTGCTGCATGTACTACTCACAATAACTTGGCAAATCAGGCATCTGCATTCCTGTTTAAGAAAAGGAAAATTTGACACAAATATCTAAGTAATACCTTAGGTTATCTAAGGTTAGATATCTAAGGTCAGATCTAAGGTTAGATCTAAGATATAGATCAGATCTAAGATCTAAGGTTAGATCTAAATATCTAAGGTTAGAAAGAAGCAAAGTGAGGATGTGAATACCTATAACTTTTCTACCACATCATATTGCCACCACATTATGCTAATTAATTACAGAATAGGTATCGCTTTCATTGCCTCATTTTGCATTTAGAGCGGGTTTGGTCAAAAAGTCAAGAAATTGCTCAAAAACTCAAGGATGTTTACAAGGTCAAAACACAGAACTCAAAGGGACATCGGCCACAAATCCTAAGGATATTTTTATGCATGAAGTTCAACAAAATTCAGTCAGTATGAAGATCACACATGACCCATAATTGTTGGTCTTGAAAACTTCTGATGGGGTCAGAGAAGTTACGGGATTCCATCTTGTTGTAAGAATCAGGTGTTCACCATGATATTGATATTTTTTTCCTCTGCACCCAGTCAAGTAGGACATGGTGCTCTTTCTAGTGTCAAGCATTCAACAGCAGTTCAGCTCATCCCAGGGGACACCTTCTTGTCTGAAAAGGGAAACCACAGAAGGTTCTTGCTACCGACGGGCTATTGCCGTTATCCGTACTTGAGTCAAATTGATTTGAATTCAGTATCTGTCCATTACTCTGGGGAGAATTCCCCTCTGAGTGAAGGATGTAAAGGTGGTTCTCCCCTGAGGTCTCACTCCAGGCAAAGCTGACCTTCCTGAGGTGCCTATCTTAACGTGCGTATTCATTGGACAATAATTGTATCAAACTTTTTAAAAGTCTTTATTTTTTTTTTAAAGATTTATTTTATTTGAGAGAGAGCGAGCACGAGTGGAAGGGGCAGAGCGAGAGGGAGAGAGAATCTCAAGCAGACTCAGTGCTGAGCATGGAGCCCCCCGCAGGGCTCGATCCCACAACCCTGAGATCATGATCTGAGCTGAAAGCAGGAGTCAGTGCTCAATGACTGAGCCAGCCAGGCACCCCTAAACTCTTTCTTTTGAAGATGTGTTTCATTACAGCAGAATTATTTTATAATGGTTGCATTGAATTTTCCATTCCTAAGACAGTATTTGCCAGGTATTACTAAAGAGGACACTGTTAATATAATTTCTTTAAAACTGGATTATTATCTAAGTAGTTTTCTGATTCTCATTTTATATAAACATTTATCACCACAAATAAATAAATGCATCTCTCAACATTTCTTCTTATTATGAAGAAGCCAATGAGTATTTGGCAGGAAAGCCACACAACTCACATTACTTTCCCTTAGGGCTTCAGGAGTAAATAATTTCCGCTGTCAATATCTACACTCACAAACGACAACCAGGAATCACTAAATCCACATTTCAGAGCTGATTAAGACACACTAGTGAAGTAGTAAGGAGGACTGGTTTTCTTGCCGAGGTGATGAAAATGATATAAAATTCAGGGAGTTGAAATCAGGGATTAGTGGCTCACTTACACCAAGGGCAGCCGAAGCGGGTGCTCCTGGAGTGATAGGACATGCCCTAGACTGGGAGGAGAGTGCTTGTGTTCCAGTCCCAGCCCCAACTCCTGTGACCCATGTGACTGTGGACCATGATCAGCGAAATGGAGATGAAAATATCACCTTGCTTTCTCCTCCGTAAGGTTGTTACGAAGACAAATGAGATCATGCAGGTAACATGCTGGGAAAGCTATAAACTGTTCTATTGAAGGCAGGGTTATTTAGACCCTTGCAAAGATTGTTAGCATTCCCATTACATCAGGAATGCTAGAACTTTATATATTCAATTAACCTCTTAATACTTCGCCATCAAGCCTCCATCTCTGCATACCACAATATGTTCTAAAGAATATCTCACCTTAGAAGCTGATGGAACGTGGAGAGAAAGTCACAAAGGACCTAAAAACAAACTGCTCCATTCCAGGTCTGTAAGTCCCACTCCCCCCCCACCCACCTTCCTTTGCACCACAGATTCTATCCCCCGCAAAACTGCCTGCAGGAGGGATGCTTTAAAAATCAAGTCATAGGGGTGCCTCGGTGGCTCAGTTGGTTAAGCGACTGCCTTTGGCTCAGGTCATGATCCTGGAATCCCGGGATCGAGCCCCACATCCGGCTCCCTGATCCGTGGGGAGTCTGCTTCTCCCTCTGACCCTACCCCCTCTCGTGCACTCTCTCTCTCTCTCAAATAAATAAATAAAATCTTAAAAAAAAATCAAGTCATACATTATATAAGGTTAGTTCATTTTATCTTTTTAAAGATTTTATGTATTTATTTGTCAGAGAGAGAAAGAACACAAGCAGGGGGAGCAGCAGGTAGAGGGAGAAGCAGGGTCCCCGCTGAGCAGGGAGCCCGAGGCGGGACTCGATCCCAGGACCCTGGGATCATGATCTGAACCACTTAACTGACTGAGCCACCCAGGCGTCCCAGGGTTAGTTCATTTCAAAAGAGCATGCAGTGGTAAATCCTCAGGAAAGTGAATTATTATCCTTAATCTATCCGTTGTGTAAATACAGATGTTTACATCCTGGGTTAGCTTCAACTGGATATATACACACTGGAACTGAATGGGCCCTACGTGTCATTTAGTCCTCAACTTCTGCTAACAAGCCACTGTGCTGGATGCATGATTGTTTCGGCAGCAGCAACTCAGAATAAGAAGAAAGGCAATGCATCAGTTCTCCGGTTCCACGTGTGGCAATGACTCACTCGGGACTCCAACCGCTCCGTCATGGCTCCCGGGGTAAGGATTTCTTTCCTTTTCAGTGAAAGGCGACCTTAGTCACAACCACCTAGTATATAATATTAATTCTAAATAACATAGTTTTCTTAACTACAAGCTCCCAGGAGCAGATATTTTATTTCTTATTAAGCATATAATTTACCTGCGTAAATGTACCGTATGCAGTTTATAAGTGCTACGTGAACATGAATTAATAGAACAAATATTCAGAAAAGAGAAACAGTAAGCACCTAGAGGGATACGTATGTATGTACTTACTTTAAGGATTACATAACATGACTTTATTAATAACTAATGATGCATCAGATCTAAACCCCAAATGCTCAGCAATACTGAATCATCACTTTCGTAAAACAAATGCCATGAATGTGAATGAATCAATGAACAACATCTGATGCAGAATTGCACACTGGTCCATCTGCCAGGGAAATCAAGGCACACACTGTTTTAAGGGTACCTGGGATTTGTTTGAATTAAGTATGCTGAGGCAGGCAGACCCAGAAGAGACTGCCATGAAAAAGAAGTTTTTTATACCATCAGATCCCTAGAAACAGAAGGCTTAGCATGCCATGAGGGGCCCCGTGGGGAAGCATCAAGGTCAGTAGGAAGCAGAGGGTGAGAGGGGAAAACATGGGCAAGAGCCTTTACTGTGGTTTCCGCAGGAAGGAATGGACAGAGTAAGAGGACATGATTAACAGAACACCAGCTGTAATTCTCTGGGATTATATAGGAGGTGAGAAGATCCAAACATGCATTTGACCATATCCTTGAATTCCCCAGGACCCAGGAAGATTTGTTCTGAGAATTTGGTAGAAATGAAAACCAGAGTTGCAGAAGTGAAATCCTGTGTGTCTAAGATTTTTCACTGAATAACCGTAAAACGATTTATTTGAGCTGATAATACTCGCAAGTCGTCAAATTAGAGTGTGTATCAGTCCCACAAATGATGTGAATTAAGTAGAGTGCGGTTCACGTATGTGTGGCTAAGCAATGTGAAAGCTTGGTTTTTCCTTGTAGGCGGCACGGGCAGCAGGTAGTTTAGGGTTCCTACGGCACCCCGCTCCAGCAAGCTGTCAGAGATCCAGGCTCCTCTGAGCTCAGGAACCAAAAACAAGAGAGTGAGAGGTGCGTACCGGCTTCTTTCCAGGATGATCCCCAGACTTATCACATGATACCTCAGTCTGATCATGCTGGCCAGAACAGAGTCACACGGCCAGACCTAGACGCAAAGAAACCTGAGCGATGTACTTATTTAGCTTCACTAGAAATCCAAGGCTCTATTGATGCAGAAGAAGAAAAGATTGAGTTTGAGAGGCAACGAACGCCCCCCACCCCTGCATTCCCCACCTCATCAACTGCATCTCTGTCACCCGTCCTTCCAAATTCCCTTCTCTTTTGTGCCACCACCAACACCCCCCAGTGCGGTAAGCCAGAAACTTCGCAAGCCAGAAATCGATCGGCCTAAGCTTCATTTTTTTCTTTTACTGTCCATGTTCAGGCCAAAACTAAGTTTGGCTTATTCCACCTCCTAAGGGTCTCGAGCAGTTTCACAGAAGGATTACTACCCTTACCTCCCATCTGGGCCACCATCCTCCAAACTTACTGCCCAGCTCCCCTGCCCAACACCCCACAGGCCCATCCCAGATCATACCACTCTCTGCAGCAGGAGCTATTTTTCAAAATGCCTGTCTGACCACATCTCTTCCTGCCTACGGTCCTTCAGAGGCTCCTCACGGCATTCAGCGTAAAGTCCAAATCCACCGGCATTGCATACAGAGCCCATCATGATGTGTAGTCCGTACCTGCCTCCCTCCCCTGGTTCCCGGCCTCTGACACATACGGTCCCGTGCTACCACAGCCATGCGAGATCCCGACCCCACAAGCAACTCAGTGGTGCCATGTGTTTCCACAAGAGCACATCTGGAGTGCTCTTCTCCTCTCTCTCCATCTTTGGGTTCCTGTTTATCCTTCAAGACCTTCAAGATTACCATAGACAGGGTGGTTTATGAACAACAAAATGTTGTTTCTCAGAATTCTGAAAGCTGGGAAGTCCAAGATCAAGGTGCCCAGAGATTCGGTGCCTGGAGAGAGCCAGCTTCATGGTTTATAGACAGTTGTCTTTTTGCTGTGTCTTCACATGGTGAAAGGCGGTAAGGGATCTCTCTGGGGTCTCTCTTATAAGGGCACTAGTCCCATTCATGAAGGGCTCCACCCTCAGGACCTAATCACCTCCCAAAGGCCCACCTTCTAACACCATCACCCTAGGGATTAGGTGTCAACATATAAATTTTGAGGGGCACAAACATTCAATCTATAAGACCAACTTTGAGAAGTATTCCCAGATCCCCACTTCTCAAACTAGATGGACCCTGCCTCCTCGGTGTCACCCCCAAACTTTTATTTTTTTTTAAAGATTTTATCCATTTTTTGACAGAGACAGCAAGAGAGGGAACACAAGCAGGGGCAGTGGGAGAGGGAGAAGCAGGCCTCCTGCGGAGCAGGGAGCCCGATGCGGGGCTCGATCCCAGGACCCTGGGATCATGACCTGAGCTGAAGGCAGATGCCCAACGACTGAGCCATCCAGGCGCCCCCACCCCCAAACTTTTAAATACCAACCTGCCACCGTATGGGACAAGGATTCGTATACACTTTTTTTTTTTAAGATTTATTTATTTCTTTGAGAGAGAAAGAGAGCACAAGTGGGAAGGACAGAGGAAGAGGGAGAGAATCCCAGGCTGATTCCACACCAAGCACAGAGCCTGACGTGGGGCTTGGTCTCAGGACCCTGAGATCACAATCCGAGCCAAAACCAAGAATCAGACGCCTAACCAACTCTGCCGCCCAGGAGTCCCCGTGTGTACTTTGATCTATCATTTCGGCTTCTGAGTTTCTGCAGGGCAAAACTACATTTCACTCATCTTTATAGATCCAGTACCTGACAGAATCTGGTCCTTAGTAAGTGTTCATTAATAAACAAACGCTTTGCCGAGAGGGAGACGCCCCCTGAGCTTGGAGCCCCTGCCGCGCACCAGCGCACCCGCACGTGCGCGTCCCTCTGCTCGTAAGCCGCAGTTGGCTGGTTCCCGGGCCAGCATCTCAGCTGTGAACTGTGCGAACCACTGCTTGAACAGTGGCGGGCCGCAGAGGGAGCCGTGTGCGGGGCACATCCGTTTACTTGGGAGGGCTCCTTTGGGAAAAACAGGCAGCTGGAAGTCATCATCTCATACCAACTGTTTCAAAGTCAGATTATGATCCTTGTAGTAAAAAGAACCAGCTTTAGTTCTTACCATATAGTTTGATGATGACCCCATCCTAAAATGTACCATCATGAAAACAACGGCCCACCCAGGTTTGCGATAGCAGCTAGTAAGAGTCAGATTCTGTGTGATTTTTGTACCTCCTACCCTGATCACTAAAGCAACATTGGCACTTTTAAAACCCGTTCAGTAACATCGACACTAAATATTTTTAGGGCAAGGCAATTTGAAGTTAATACATGGTGTGTTGAGACACTGTGGCAGCTTCTTCTTTTTTTTTTTTTTTTTTTTTTTTTTTTTTTTGCAAGAGCGGGGCAGGCGGGGAGGGGCAAAGGGAGAGGGAGAGAGAGAATCCCAAGCAGGCTTTACACCCAGTGTGGAGCCCAACACGGGGCTCCATCTCACAGCCCTGAGACCATGACCTGAGCCAAAATCAAGAGTTGGACGCTCAGTTGACTGAGCCACCCAGGTGCCCCACGCTGTGGCTGCTTCTGATGGCGGGTAAGCAGTGGGATGAAAGGTGGCCAGGGGGGCCCTAATGAAGGAAGCCCTGAAGTAAGGCCATCAGCTGTGGAAGCACCTCTGGAAACGAGCTGCTATGGAACTCCAGAGAACGGACTTTCGAGGATCTGGATGGGACTCCTCGCTCCACATCCTGGCTTTGCCATTTGCCAGCGGTGCACTCTTGGTCAAGTTACTTAACTGCCTCATGCCTCCGTTTCCTTGGAAATTGGAGATGATAAACCAGAGTTACTTTACTGTGAAAATTAAATTAGATAACTTATGTAAAGTGGCTAGCGCAAGGCCTGATCCAGATTAAGTGCTCCATAAATATTAACTCTTAATTCTATTATGATTAAGAGAGAAGAGTCAGTGTCGTTGGAGCTCGACTGCCTGGGATTGAATCCAGGCTCCACTCCTTAATAGCTGTGTGCTCTTGAGCAAGTAATTTAGCTTCCCTGTGCCTCAGCTGCCTCATCTGTAAAAGGGACACAATAATGTCCTGTTGCGAGGAATAAATGAAGTGAGGTCTGTAAAGTGTTTAAAACAGTGCCTGGCACATTAAAAGAACAACAACAACAACAACGTCCAGGTTGGTGCTCTTCCCAGTGGTGCCCCTGGAAGTAAGATGTACAGGACCTAGGTAGCAATCCTGGTGGCCGTCAGCAGGGCTAGAGCTAATACCGGTGGTCCCAGTAAGCAGTAGCAACAGATTTACTTTCTACTAACTAATCACAGCTGATATCGACTGCATGCTAACACTAGGCATGGTGTCTGAAGCTTCTCCTTGCTTATCTTTCCCCCAGCAAAGTTCGTCTGATCCTCCCCAGGAGGTGGACACTGAGCCCAGCCACGAACAGGTCATGTCCTTTTGCTCACCAGTATACAACCACCCCTTAGCACAATCCCTGGCATATAGTAAGTGCTCACTAAATATTAGCCGCAGGCGTAAAGTACAACAGACTTCCATGCTGGACAACACAGGGGGCTGTACACAATGAGCATGCTGTTCCAGGCCAAGGTTCTATCAAACTGGACTGTGTTCGTGCCATTTCCCTGTGAGAGGGGCTCTATATCGACTGATGCTGGTGCTGGAGTATAATCCTTTCTGGGTTACAGCTGCAGAGGGGTTCATCAGCCTTGAATAGTACCTCAATTACGTTATCATACTTTTCTGGCCTCTAGAGATGACAGTCCAAAATGACTGCAAAATTTAATTATTTGTATTTGTGGTGGCCATTTAAAACCAGTGATTATTAAGCCAACATTTTATAAGCGATCTGCACGCTTTTTTTTTTTTTTTCTGTCCCTTCAGGGAAAGCTTTAGTACGATTCTGCCAAATATCAGTTACAACCAGGCCGTGTTGTCACGTGTATATTGGGCCCCTCGCCTAGCAGCTCCCTTTCCAAAACACGGAAGCTCTAGTTTGGTCTTCACAAGGTAATTTACATGGCTCCCCTGCCCCGCTCCATCTCGGGAACTTTGAAAAATTCTGTGCCCTCAGCACAAATTTAAGTACTTGACATTTTTCCTAAGTTTAAATAATTTCATAGACGCATTTTCTGGTAATTGTAAATATTGAGATTTTAAAATAAAATTGTGACATTATTTTTTTATATGTATCCAGTGAAACTTAAATGTCATAGTAATTTGATAGCTACAGATTATCCATTTTAAAAATATAGGAACAAGCTCTTTATTTAATAATTAGGATATTTATAGTGTTTTCTCACTTTTGTTTTTATTTTTTTTCACTTTTGTTTTTAAAAGTGGCCCATGCTGGGCCCAACATGGAGCCCAGCATGGGGCTTGAACTCATGACACTGAGATCAAGACCTGAGCTGAGATCAAGAGTCAGACACTTAACCGACTGAGCCACCCAGGTGTCCCAAGTGTTCTCTCTCTCTCTTTTTTAGGATTTATTTATTTCTTTGAGAGAGAGAGAGCACGTGGATGGGGGGAGGGGACAGAGGGAGAGAGAGAAAAACCCAAGCAGACTCCACGCTGAGCAAGCAGTCCCATGCTGGGCTCCATCTCACAACCCTGAGATCACGACCTGAGTGAAAACCAAGAGTCAAATGCTTAACCAACTAAGCCACCCAGGCACCCCCCATAGTAGGTATTTAATAAATATATGTTGTCAAATGAAATTGCCCCTTTGTTTGATATCTCAAAGGTTTTTATACCCCAGGCAACATACTTTAGAAAGATTTGAGACAGCTGAGGGTAAGAGAAAGGAAGAGCCTTTCTTTTGTAGAGTGGGAGAAGAACACTAGGAAAAGAGAGATAGGAGAGGAGAAACAACCAGAGCCCACAGGATTCTGAGGCAGGTCAGTTTTAGAAAATCACCAATGGGGATGTTGAGGATACAGAATGAATTCTCACATTTCAATGCCCGAGTATCCTCTACAAAGTCTTCATTTACCCCCTGGGATGTACAGGCCCCAGTCTGAAGATCCCTGGGCTTTATTACATTAATCCAAGCTGTAATGCTATCATTTTAAAAGAGAGAAGTGGTTGTGTCGACATCAGGAAGAATAAGGAAAAAAGTTTCTTTTAATTGTAATCATTCCAGGCTGGAAACTTCTCCATCCAGAATCAACTTAGAAAGAAATGTTGGAAGAGAAATGTATGCTTTAACTAATTCCACAGGAGAAGAACTTGGCAAGCACGTATGTGGAAGGATGTGGTGATCTCACCTATCATCATATCAAACATCTAAGAAGCCAACATCAGTGCAAACAAATTGAAATTATATTAACTCTCCAAGTAAAGATGCTTAAACACACCCACATACACACACGCCAAACACACACAAAGCTTAGGAGCCACAAACCCATTCACACATTCAAATATTTCTGGAATGGCTACAATGTTCCAGGAGCAGTGATAGGTGTTGGAATGTAGCAATAAATCAAGCACAGATGACCCCTGCCATCATGGAGTCTAGAATTGAAGCCAGGGGGCGCCTGGGTGGCTCAGTTGGTTGGGCGACTGCCTTTGGCTCAGGTCCTGATCCTGGAGTCCTGGGATCGAGTCCCGCATCGGGCTCCCTGCTCGGCGGGGAGTCTGCTTCTCCCTCTGACCCTCCCCCCTCTCATGTGCACTCTCTCTCTCAAATAAATAAAATCTTAAAAAAAAAAAAAAACCTGCTAGAATTGAAGCCAGCATGGCCCACGTTCTAGGCGTTGTGCTACAATTTATTTTCAATAAATCATATTTCAGAAACGAAGAAACCTCATGATTCGCATCGGAGAGGAAGAAACAGTATAAGAGCAAAAAAGTTTCCTACTAGTTCCTGTTTTTTTCTATTCAAATTGTATTCAAGTTTTTCAAGGTAAGTTATCCACAATTCATTTTATGGTGAAGCACCTCGAATGATTTCAAAATCATTACTTGGAAGCTAGAAAGATGAACTAAATTCCATTTTCGGATTTCACAGGGTACAGATAAATCCTGGTCAACTGTTTTTTTGTTTTTTGTTTTTTTAATTTATTTGACACACAGAGAGAGATAGCGAGAGAGGGAACACAAGCGGGGGGAGTAGGAGAGGGAGAAGCAGGCTTCCCGCGGAGCAGGGAGCCCCATGTGGGGCTCGATCCTAGGACCCTGAGATCATGACCTGAGCCGAAGGCAGATGCTTAACCAACTGAGCCACCCAGGTGCCCCTCCTGGTCAACTGTTAACATCACATGGTTTAACAGCCCAAGATGGTCTTGCTTAACCATCCTCTTCGTTTTCTCTGATCCCCAGACACAACGCCGGGACACCCTAACAAGCCAGTTCTCAATGGCCTTTCAAAAGCTGCATTAGCTGTCTTTCCTCTCCCCTATCACGCGCGCACACACACACACACACTTTCCCTCCCTCTCTCTCTCCCTCTCTCTCTCTCTCAGCTTAGAAAGAGTGAAAAATACTGAAGGCGCATTTTCCATAGCACTTCAGCTCCTGGTAATAACTTCAATATAAATATTGACTCACAGGGAAACTGTAGCCAACTGGAATTGTAGCGTAAGAAATGAAATACAAAGCAAGACCTTATCTGCAGATACCAGTTCTCTTCTGTGCTGCTGCAGGGCTTTATTCTCCCCACTGAAATGGAACACATCTTTTTGACAGCATGCAGCACAATAAGGAAAACAATTCTAAAGGTTCTCCAGTGAAGGGTGCCATTTCCACCAATGAAAACGAAGCCAGGTCCAGCCCAAGAAGATGTGTCGGGCACAAGTCCCCTCCCAAATGCGCGAGTGAAAACGACACCTCCAGCCTCCTCTCGTGAGCCTCCTTCATCACTGTCGACGGGGATCCACATGCTTTCCTACAGACCTCATCCCCCCAAGCAAGGGCTATGTGTAACTGAACCTTTAAGCGGAGACATATGATGATTTTAAACTTTGATTAGGAGCTCTTGAAGATAACTGTCTCTTCCTGCTTCATCTTCGAGCAAGATCTCCCCTTCTTTAGTTTGGTCACAAGTGGTTTCCTTTTACAAGGACTATTCGACTTTAGGAAAACCTACAAGAAGAAACTGAGAATATTCGCACACTACAGAGAATGGATTTTTTTTCAGCTGCTAACATATTTCATTGTCCTCTCATCTCCAACCTTTCCTTCCACCATTGAAAAAAAGAGAAAAGAAAAAGCTAATTAGAAATCTAAAATCTGGGGCGCCTGGGTGGCTCAGTTGGTTAAGCGACTGCCTTTGGCTCGGGTCATGATCCTGGAGTCCCGGGATCGAGTCCCGCATTGGACTCCCTGCTCAGCAGGGAGTCTGCTTCTCCCTCTGATCCTCCCCCTCTCATGCTGTCTCCCATTCTCTCTCTCGGATAAATAAATAAAAAATCTTAAAAAAAAAAAAAAAGAAATCTAAAATCTTATCGTCCTTTTGAATCAGTCAGCTCTTGTTCGGAAAGGGAGGAGAAAGGCGGGGTGGGGGGGGGCGCGAGGACACCAGAGGGAGGGTTAGCTACTCAGTCCTCTCAACCCCTAAGAAAAGGTCACTCACAGATTAAACACCGAGGAGCACAAGCCTTGGAATGGAACAAGGCTCAGCCTCTGCCCTGCCTGTTCTGGTGACATGGGGTAGCTTTACTTCGCTTGCCAAACCTCAGTTTTAGCCATAAGATAAAGGTGTGAGGACAATGCCCAACACTTTTAAGTGTTCAGTCAATGTTGGTAGAAATGTTCCTAATAACAGTTACCACAACAGGAAACTTTACTGAAGATTTACCATGTACCAGGCACCAAGAATTTTAATCTGCTCGACAGTTCTATGAGGTAAGTATCATCAATATCCCTGTTTCAATGCCTAGAAAGGAAGAAAGATGTTAACTCGCTTGCCCAAAGCCACATGGCTACTAAGAAACGAAGCTTACACTTGAACTCAAGCCAGGCTTGGAGCCACACGGTCCGTCAGACCTTTCTGCAGTGCCCAACGCGCTCTATAATCCAAGCTGTCCAGCACGGCAGCTACTGGCCATGCGCGGTTGCTGAGGCTTGAAACGTGGCTAGTGTGACTGAGCAATTGTTTTATTTCATTGTCCTCAATCTAAATGTAAAGAGCCACATGTGGTTAGTTGCTACGGGATTGGACAGCCCCCCTCAAAAGGCTACACTGTTCACCAGCAAGAGATAGACGCCTCCAGTGTGGGCCTGAGACTCCAAAAAAGAAGTAATAAAATAGGGATTAATTTATTTATACATGTAGCTGTAATGTAGGAGAGGAGTATTATCTCATTACTAAGTAATACACTATCGCCACGGTCACATTCTATTTGACATCTTCCCATGTGGCAAACTTACTTTTTTTTTAATTGCAAAAGTATTATATTGAGTTAACAAAAAGTCAAACAATCAAAAGTATATAACCTATTAAGTGGAAGTTCCTCT
Source organism: Phoca vitulina (assembly GCF_004348235.1). Taxonomy (NCBI): domain Eukaryota; kingdom Metazoa; phylum Chordata; class Mammalia; order Carnivora; family Phocidae; genus Phoca; species Phoca vitulina. Next base: position 42,417,655 of record NW_022589707.1, on the reverse strand, counting down.
TTCCCATCACCACCCGATCTGAATCCCCTTCCGATCAGAACTCACAAACTCTATTTTGAGTATTTGTGTACATGAACGCACATAGAAGGATCAGAATGGGATCAAACCCCCTTTATTGTTCTACATTTTCTTTACTGAAAACTGTATCTCACACCCTTCCCTGTTGATTGCATACATATCTCCCTCACTCTTTCCTAATAACTATTTGATTCTATGGCTGTACCATCACTTATTATCTGATCCTCTACTGATGATGGACAGTTTGGTTAATTCTAAATTTTTGCCTTTAAAAATAATACTGCAATGAGGGTACAATCGCCAGGGAGTTGCAACTTTGTGAGACTGCTCCCTAAAAGTGGGCCAGCAGACACTCCCCTTGGCCTACCCAAAAGACACCCTGCCCCCATCTCTTCTTTGCTAACAGAATTGATTTGGTTCAGGGTCCCCCTCAATGCCTCCTGACTCAAATTAAGTTCTGGTTGGTCTAGCCAGTCACGTGGTCCTGTTCCCATTGACAGTCATCGGTGAATACCTGGGCATCCAATGCAATTCTGGACAATAGCAGAAAGTGACTGGGGGCCTTGAGAATACAAGGGGCTCAGGGACATTCTTCTGTCACATCTGGAGTTGCTGCAGCCTTCACACAGACCGGAGAGGACCTAGCCTGGAAATGAGGCAAAGAAACCAATGATGGCAGAGGGGGAAGATCCAGGTAGTTACCTGGATCCTTAATGCACTGCGGAGCTGCTCAATTAACCAGCCCTGAAGACTCCCTCCCTCTGGACTTCTAAAGCTTGAGAAGTTGCTTTTCCTTTCAGCCAGTTGAGTTTGGGTTTATATTACTTAGAGTCTAAACTATCCTAACCAATATGAATGCGATTGCTGGTTGAAAGTGTACACATGGGTTTGCGTCTGATAAGCACCCTTAAGTCATTTCTTTTTGACCTTTCATAGCATGAATGCAGAAAGGATCTCAATGGCTTGAATGTATCTTCTATCCTCTGGAACAGGGTGTAGCTTTGCTGCTACATTGGTCCAGGCGTATTTGAACAGCTTTTCCATCAGTATCCCCTGCCTCCTGATGCATGCAGATGATCCTGTAGTAAATGCAAAATCAGAAATCTGGCCAGACTAAAGAAGGGAATCTTCCAAAGCTGCGCTTCCTAGCCTTTTCCTATCATGTTAACATAGTAGATGATAATAGTTTAAGGGCACATTGGGGTAGAGGGATAATGATACTCAAAGCCTAGGGTTTCCAGCCCAAGGGTTCCAGCAGCCTTAGGGCTTGCCTGCCTGAGAGCAGAGAACAATATTTTGGCTCACCTGAAACCCATTCATGGAACACTAGTTGTAAGTGCTATTCTAGAGATTCATCAGATTCCATTGATTCTAAGCAACATACTTTTCCACATTTGAAGATCTCTGATACTAGGATGCATCTTACAATGAATCATACCTTATAAATGGTGTCAGCCTGGCAGCAGGTATCATCTTCCTGACATTTTCTACCTTTGCATGAATTCAATCTGAAAGTCTTCTGTTGGCCCCTTCTAGTAAGGTCAGGAAAGTCCCAACTTCATGGAGAGTTATTGTTTAATGGGTACAGAGTGTCAGTTTGGGGTGATGAAAAACTTCTAGAGATGGAGGGTCATGATAGGTCGCACAACAGTGTGAATGTATTTGATGGTACTGAAGCATACACTTAAAAATGGTTAAAATGCTAAATTTCACATTCTATATATTTTGCCACAATTTTTTTAAAAAAGGCCCGGCAGCAACCTTGCAGTGTGTCCCTGGCTTCGACGCAGAGACCGTCATGCGGCACCCTTCTAAGAAACACTGCATCGTGACTTCTGCTCCCATCGGCACAAAGGATAACACTATGTGAAAAAATTAGACATTGGGGATCCTGAGTATGAAGTTGTAGGCGTACTTCAAACAATTATTTCTCTGATACTTTTCCTTGGTATATATACACAAGTGACAGGAGGCAAAAAAACCCCCTCTGTCCTGGCAATTTCCTATTTGACCCTCCAGATGCACTCTCCACCTTCTGCTACCCACTGGAGGCTGACCTCTCGGGACTGTGCTGGCCAGGCCCCTTGCATCTGGCTTCCAGTTGGGGTCAGCCAATGGGAAGCAATGACAGGAGCCTGCAGAGCAGAGGAGAGAGGTCAGGGTATTCACTCCCCTGGCTCCCTCCCTGCTGGGCACTGGGTTGGCCATGGCTGCACTCCTCTGCCAAAGGCCACGGCTCCTGCCAGCGACTACATTCTACACGCCTCCCCCACCACCCCCCCCGGCCCCCCGGATCTGCGTGCACCACTTGCAGGCGGGAGTGGTACCTGCTTCCCACTGTCACCAGCCCCCGAGGGCCCTTCACTCCTCCCTGCTCACGGACTTTGTAAATATTCTTCTCATCAAACCTTCTTTAGTGCTCCCACCTTGTAAGGGTGCTCTCTGTTTCCTGCTGGGGTTCTGACTCATTTTTTAAAATCTATATCCGAATAAATCTAAAAGAGATCTTTTCAAAAAATGAAAAACTAAGTAGATACATAAGCCCTGGGTCGTGGTATCATTGGCAGCATTTTTTCTTTCTTAGTGGAGCACAAATAATGATGCATCTCACAGCCGTCGACTTCGCAGACTTGATGAACTAGGGTAAAATCTCCAAAATGCCATAGAGGGTTAAAGAGATGTTTCCAATATTACACTCCGAGAATTAACTTGGGATTATAGCCAAGCAAATTTAATATTTCGAAATATCATACACAATGCAGTTTAGCGCCAGTTTTATTCCCCGGGTGAGTACCAGCAGCAAAATGTAAGGGCCTCGGGAGCAGGCTCTCTTGGAAGTTCTTCTGCGTTGCCCCAGGTCAGCTGGTCTGCCTGCTCTCCTCCTGAGCCCCTCCACACCTCTCCTGTGCATCCCACTGGCTCTCATGCTATCTCCCTGTATGACTCCGATAGCTTCTCAACTTGCTAATCCATCTCCAAATAATTCACTCTTCCCTTTGCTGCCAGAATACATTTTCTAAAAAAGCAGGGCTGATCAGGCCATTTCCCTGCCTAAGATCCTTTAGTTGCTTCGCTTGGTTTTCAGGATGAAGTTCAAATTTTTAAACATACCACACAAGGCCCCTCATGGTCTACCCCTGCCAATCTCCTTAGCCTCATTTCCTGTCGCTGACTTACACGTGATGTTTCTGCCTGCCACACATAAGGACTTGCTGATTCCCAAACATGTCTTACTGTTGCATGTTTCCATGAGTCTGTTTTTGCTGTTCCTTTGAACTAGAACGCCCTCTCTGCCCTTCATTTGGCTACCTTTACTCATCCTTCAATATTCAGCTCAGTTATCACCTCCTCTGGGAAGCCTTCCTGGAGATTCTGGCTTGAGTTAGCAGTAGTCCCCAGCGCCCTGTGCATTTCACACTGCTCAAAACCAGGGGCGTTCACATGGTAGGAACTCAAAGTCTTTGGAATGAATGCATTAATGCAATTTAGTTGTTTTCTGCTTCTATTGCGTTCCTTATACCATATCAACCAGGACATTTATTAAAGGAACTGCTATTTTTTTTTTTCTCAGCATTCAATTCTGCCCAGTGGCAAAAGTGACCAGTAGATTCAAAATAGTAAAATAATCCCCAAAGCAGTGCTATCTCAGGGCCCTGTAAACCAACCTCACATGCTAAAGACAGACTGAAGATCTGCATTGAACTAAGTCCTAATCATGTTCAGTGCTTTTAACTTTGAACCTAGACTCCCAGGCTTTGTACTATGCTATACCCCGTTAAACAACTGAATGATACCCAGCACAGCATAGCTGCTGGGATCATGGACCGATCCACACTGCCTGGGTCTGTACCTTGCTTTGGCTACTGACTAGCTGTGTGCCTTGGGCAAATTATTCAAACTCTTTACACCTCAGTTTTCTTATCTGTACAATGGGAATGATATTAATAGTACTAATCTCAGAGTAAGTGATTTAACACACGCAAATGCTTATAACAGTGTTTGGCACAAATAAAGTACTGTTTAACTACCAGCTATTTTTTGTATTTTCCTACTGAACAGCAAAAAGAGAGGCACATCGGAGGAGCAAACCGGTCATTTCAGGAGTGGCTTTTTGCTGTAGTGAAGCCACTGTTAGCTCTCCTGGCGCCCATCTAATAAATTCACAGACCAGAATCATGAGACCTGTGCCTTAGATGGGGTCTGTTGAAGAGACATCATCTTCCTTCCATCTGGTTCCTCCAAGGCTACCAAAGTGACACAGATTTTTATTCCTTACACGTCACATATAGCAGTGTGAACAATGAGTTCTGCCTTTCTTCTTTTCCTGCCCACAGCTTTTGTATTTGTAAGATTTCTCTATGTCTGTAATGTTTATCCTATGAAAGCTCCCTGTGTGTACTGCCCACATGAGTAAGAAAAATTTGAGTCAAATAACAAGGGTTTAGCAAAAAAAAAAGTGGTTCCTGAAATCACATGTGGACTAGACGGTGGACTCCTCTGGTTCCTGGGGATCCCAAGAAATGCATGCCCACCCACCCCCCACTAGTTGAAGGACATTTGAGAGCGCCTGGGGGTTCTTTGGAATAAACACTCTTAGAGATGCAAGGTTACCTAGAATCCTAGAGTTTTGCTGCTAGAAGATAGGATTAGACAGTACATATACGAGGAAGGTGTCAGTGATCTAGTGATGAGCTTCCCCAGCTCTTCATGGAAGATTTTCTAGCATCCCCCACATTTCCCAACCTTGGCACTTGGGGGAAAAAATGTTATTTAAAAAAAAAGTGGAAGGCCACCAACGTTTAGTGATGTATGCTTTCCAATACGCCTATAGTTTGGTTTACTCACTTCAAATGTTGAAAGTAAAGACAGGAGGGCCTGAGCCATGCAAAGTAGGCTGCTGGTGATGGTGTCCTTTGGCCCGGCAGCCCCAGGTTCTAAGAACACCCTGCCTCCCCACTGCACCTTGTTCCCCCCTTTCCCGGCATGCTTCCCACTCTTCTAGTTTGTATTTTTATTGTCTCCCTCTGGCACAAGAATGACCTCCAAGAGGACCGGGAATTTGGCTTACTTTGCTCACTGCTACATCGTTAGCATCTAGAGTAACAGTTGATATTCAGGCTGCTGAATGACTGTCTATGAGGCAATGCAAGGTTTACAGTAAGCACCCCTAGACTGCCAATTGTCCTAGTTCCTACTCCATCATCATCAGTGCAGGTTAAACCAGAGCCTCCCTATCTGGTCAGTCCTCTTCCTCACCAGTAGCCCCAGGCAGGAGACAAAGCAGATTCCTAAGCAAAGCATTTAAGCATCAAGTCAAACCGGACATCCTCATGTCAGGGACTAGAAACCTTACCCTTCTTTGGAGGAGACTCTGACCTCATCTCTTCACTTGGATGACTGCTCTCCCCGTCAACCACTCCTCCCCACACCCTCAAAGGGCCACATGCATCCTCTTACAAAGTTGGTTTTAAGTTTTGTTGGAGGTCGGGATTTTCAGAATATCTCTTGTTGGACACATTTAGCCACAAAAATCAGTGGAAAGAATCCTTCCCACAAGTAAGCATACCTCACATCTCAAATGAATACAAGTACATGAGTTTGAATGACTTTATTTTACTGCACAAATATAACTCTGCCATCTTTTGGGCAAAGCATTGAAGAACTGAAGCAAAACAGTCAGACGGAAAGGTGGGAGCCTGGGTCCCAGCCACGTAAAAGAGCATATGGGCTGCCTTAGCATCAGGACACAGCATTCCTGGGAAAAGCAACTGCTAAGTCCCACCATTTAGCTCTACTATCAAGCAACTGATTACTGCCCCCCCCACTCCATTGATCCGTCCTCCATTATCACCCCTCTCCCACTGATAAGCCAGCTGGAATATAACCAAGTAAAAAGTGGCTTTTTAAAAACGAAAACCATTTTTTAAATGTTTGTGTCTCAGGGTAACACACAGGCAACCCCAAGGATTCCGAGGCATCCCACAAATTGTATCAAATGGGAGTCACCCCTTCACTTGGCTGTCAGCAACATGGCACAGGAACCAATCCCCTTCTGCTCACCACCCTGGGCCTGCCACCCAGCAGACACTCCATGAATATTTGCTGGATAAATGCCTTTAGTAATAAGGAGTTTTTGAGATTCCTTGGATCAATCAGCTCCAGCCAAGAGCTCAAAAAAAATCAAAATAGGGCAATGTGGATGGAACAGGACTAAAATCTGGTGCCAGTCACTGGCCCATTGCACAGAGCAGGCTATTGATAGGAACTCACCGACCAAAACCCACATTCCGGCAGGGATGAGAAGAGCAGTGTCTCTGTGTAAAGTATCTCTACCACCCCAGAATGTAAATACCTCCCCCGCAAACTGTCCTTCAAAATGCTTTTTTGGCAAAAGTGCTTCCTTTCAATTAATAAAGTCTATTTTAAAAAATAAAAGTGAATTAGACCTAAATCAGAAACAGAATTGAGAACAGATCACCAAACTCAGTCCCTGCAGGATCTCATCTATCTAGCAGGCCACTTTGAGTAAAAGGACCATTATCCATGGTTTTTGTACAAATACATTTCCTTCTTCAACGGTACAGAACTTAAATTCCTGTAAAGCACTGCACACCCACACACCAATTAATAAACCTGTGGCTCTCCTCTCCTTCAATAAGTGAGGCCGGTCTTTGGAGTACCTTTTAAATAACCTCTCAAAGCCCCAAGGTTTTGTTTTTGTTTTTGCTTTAAACCCCAAAACTCTGCAGTCAGGAGTCCACCAGGGTAAAATGAACTAAGGGAGACCTGGGAGGATTTTGTTCCCATTTACGTGGTTTAACCCACTGGCTTCAAAGGAGTTGCCAAGTTCCTGAGCAGCACTCGGACCCCTCTCTGGCCTCGCCCCTCCCCCAAGGGAAGGCGCAGCGACGTGGCCACCAGGGCTACCCGGCCCAGCGTCCGAGGCCCTAGCGGCGATGGTGGTGGCGACCACAGTCTCTAGAGACAAAGTTCTGTAGTGCACTGACTTCTATCATATTCAGAGTCGGAGTGTCTCAGAACTTTGCCTCAAAAGACCAAATAGGCTGTCTTCCTCCAGAAGTTTCTTCCTGCAGGTGTGCTCCCCCACCCCCAACTAAGACAAAGAAGAATAACTCGTTAAAAGCAATTTAGCTCAGGATGCGACCGATAATGGAACGGGTCATTAATTATGGAAAGTTACTGCCGCAGTCAGCAGGAGCAAATGCCCAACAGAAATGGTGTTTCAACAGCCCGGTTCGACAAATTCTGGTTGCAATGTCACAGCAAACAGGCTGCAGTAATCACACCCCCTCCCCCTCCTTCCCACCCATCCTAGATTAGAACTCATTCCCGGTCGAACCCCACCTCCTCCTCGGTCCTGCTATTTAAACTTTTGCCAGCGGCTAACTCAACGTCATCCAACTTGTGGCAACTTTTTACCTTCCCATCTGGAAAGTTGGTGGGGGAGGGGACCGCACGAGGACGAATTCTCGGAGCCGAAAGTGTTAACGGGGGTCGAATACAGGCCCAGGAAATGCCCTACCAGATGGGATGTCCAGGAAAGCAAGCGTTTGCGGGGCCGCCACAGCGTCTCCCCTTCCCACCACTTTATTCCCGGTCTTCGCGTAGCCCGCGCCCAGCCCCAGAACTCGCGTCTTCTCCCCTCCGCTCCACCCACCCACTCTTTGGGATTCTCCCTGCCCCATTAGGCAGAAAGATTCCCGTGGAACCCGTCTGCACACAACCTTTCCCCTTGCACACAGCCCCCTGTTCGTAGCCCCCGCCCTGCACCCCCTGCCCCTGCAGTATAGACCACCCTCCTTCCCCACCCCGACAGCCCCCTCCCCCTACATACCGCACCTGAACAGCTGTTGCACCCGTGCAACAGGTCTGGAAAGTGTCTTCCCCACCTCCCCCCACCCCGAAACCTCCCGCCACCGTCCCCTCCGTTACGTCCCCCCAGAGCCAGGGCCGGAGGTGCAGTGGGCTGCGCCCCCCGGGCCGGGGTGCACAGGAGGCTGGCAAAGTGCGGGGCTCCCAGAGGCGCCCGGGGCTGGGGGCGGGTGGTCGCGCTCCGGCCGACGGAGGCCGGGGTGCCCTCCCGTGTGGCCCCTTCCGCGCCCGCCGCAAGCTCCCCAGCCTGCCACTCCAGCGCCGGCCGCCAGGCATTCCGGGCGGGCTCCCCCCTCCGCGCTCCGCTCCGCTCCCTTCCATCTTGACTTTTGCCGACGTGGAAATTTTGGGTTTGGAGACGACCTGCGCTCTTATTGGCTGCCGGCGGGCGGGGTCGGAGGTCACGGCTGCTCTCGCTATTCCGCGCCAAGGGGAGCAGCACAGCGGCTCGTGTCAAGTCAGCAGGTTCCCTCCGCCTCCCCCGGGGTCACGTGCGCCCCGGGCGGGCCCTGGAGCCGCCTCCTTATGCAAATAGAGCGGCGGCGCGGGGCAGGGGGCGGGAGTGGGCGGGGCGCGCGGGGCGGGGGCGGAGGATGGGCCGGGGAGGGGCTGCGAGGGGCGGGGCGCTCCAGGTAGCCACCTGGCTCGGCGTCCTGCCCCGCCCCCCTGACCACCCCCCTCTGCTCTCTGCCGCTTTTGCCTCTGGCGAAAGACTACCGGCCCCAGTTCCCAGCCAGCCTCGGTTGGCCCAAGGATCCCGCGGTTCGCAAGGTGCCTCGGAATGCCCGCTTCCTTTGGAGCCCCTTCCACCAGACCAGACCTGAACCCAAACCCAGGTTGGGCCCCGGGTCTTTCCTGGGCTGGGGAGGAGCAAGACGCGCCGCTGCCTGCAGGAGTGAGAACGAAATGGAAACCTCGGGGAGGGCAGTTTCCTCCTCTGGCAGGGAGTTAGAACTAATAGCGAGATTCCCGGTAAGAGAATTCTAGGACAAAGCAAAATCAAGAATTCATCGGGGTTAAAAGTATTCTCTTTTAATTAACTACCTACCCCTATCCCCAAATATAAAGGGGCCAAAATGCGAACTAAAAGTGCCAGTTCTGGTTTTGTTTTGTTTTGTTTTTTTAACATGTCTACAAGAACTAACCGAGGGCCGGTCCGTCTCCACCCCGCCCTCTGCTCAGCACTGGACACCGAGAGTGGACCCTGGACACGTTCTCCTCCCCACATCTGGGGGGAGGTGTGACTCTGAGAAGCTCCGAATTCCCTGAGAAGTCACGGGCCATATAAAAGGAATCCGTTCTTTACGTGGTTCCCCAAGCATGCCAAAGGTGCTTTTCTAGAAAGAAAGGGAATCGATGAATGGCCACATGACCGGGATGTCTTCCCTCCCTCCCCCTTCCCCAAGGAAAAGAAAGGAACAGCATTGCAAAGGTAGAGCCCATATTATAAGTGCTGACTCTTTGATGGTTATTGCAGTATCTGCCAGCTTCTAGTCACCAAGAAAAAGGAAAGGAGCTGCATTTTTTTGAATATAAAGATTTCTCATGGTTAGCCTAGTTTTTTCCTTTGTGTAAGAAAATATCTGTATCATCTTTCTAAGTTTTCCCCTCTAAGTCTGACCGAATGATACAGAAAAGCCAAAAAAAAAAAAAAAATTCATGGGAAGATTCTTACCTGTAACATTCCTCCTATCCTCTCTTCTTAATTTACTCTGTCCTTCTCATTTCCCCCCCAATGGAAGGATAAATCATTGCTCCTTCCAACTGTTTTATCCTCAAGGATCTTTCTCTCCACTCTCCTCCCTCTGCACACTTGGCTGTTTATCTGACCCCTCCCGGGTTTGCGGGGGCCTCTCCCCCGGCATTGTCTCCTCCGGCCCCCCACCCCCTCCTCCGCCAAGGCCTGCTGGCAGTGCTCGCTGGGCCTATGAGTTGGTCCCGGCTCTGCCGCCCGTTCTGTTGTGTGCACTGGAATATTGATTTTTCAGTGTGTGTGCGCCGGCTCTGTAAAAATCAATATTTCAGTAGCTCGAGCACAGCCCAGGGCCGTGTAATGGAGCCGGCCTGCTGATGTAATGTGCGGGGTCCACCCTCGGCGATTGAGGTCAGTCAGAAAATGGCCGCGTGTTTTTCTATTTCATTGTTTTGCTTCACAGAGAAGGAAGGAGTGTGCGTACCGTGGTGTTCATCATCTTCCACGACAAAGTAACCGTAGTGCTGTTGGGTAACACACAAGCCATGTTAGAAAATGATCCACTCTTAGGCAGAAAGGAAATGATGGAAAACCTCTGATTATCCGCTCTAAAAACTCCTGCATAAAACATTGGGGAGGAGGAAGTTATTGTCGGCCATCAATCCTACCAGATTTCACAATGAGTAAATACAAACAGGCTCACTCCAGGAAAGGGCTAGAGTTTATTTTTTATTAGTAGGTATGCGGGTCATTATTAATCTGCAGCCCCTAAAATAGGCTTCTCATTAATGAGGATAAGAGATTTCTGGGAGGATGTGAAGGAAAAAAATCAATAACGGTACCACTTTAGGGGTCTTCATGGAGTTTACTGCCCATGTGAAAAGACATTGGATTTGGGGCCAGGCCAGGGAGTGCTGGCCACACATGCCCCACCAAGGGGGCCTTTTCTAGTCTGTTCACCTCTCTGGGCCCCAGGAGCTTTGTCTATAAATTAAAGGATTAGACCAAATATCTCTAAAAACTCACTAGCTCTAACACCTATGATTGTACAGAAAAAATAATATAGCTAAAACCTTCAAAAGATGCGATTAAGTCAAGCATATAGTGTGGATAAGAAAAGTAGATTACTACAAGAAGTGTTGCAGAAATGGTAAGTAGGTATTTTCCTGCTCTAGTTGTGTGTTTTATTTCTTTTAAATTATATTCCAGTGCCATCTTATGGAGGGTAATTTGGCCATTTTTAAAAAATGCACTTCTTTTGACTTAGCATTTCTAAGAGCTTTTCTTAAAGAAATTATTAATATCACTAGAAAGATGTTTATCACTGCCAATTTTAAAATATTGAGACATTAGAAACAACCTAAGTATCCAATAATAGGGGATTTAGTAAATAACATGTGGTATTGGTATGTGGTATGGAACACAGCTATTTAATATGGTAGTGCTGAATGGGTATTAAAATAATGTGGAGGATTTGCATTTATTGCCATGTATGCACTATTTAAATCTCTATCTATAAATGTCTCTCAGTGGTAAAGGATATGGGCTCTGGAGCAAGATGGCCTGAGTTCATATCTCTACCATTAACTAGCTGTGCGGCTTTGGTCACCTGGAAAAGAGATGTATTTGTTTCCTATTGCTGCTACAGCAAATTATCACAGTGACTTAAAACAGCACAAATTTATTGTCTTGCCATTCTGAAGGTCAGAAGTCCAAAATGGGTTTCACTGGGCCAAAATCAAGGTGTGGACAGGGTTATGCTCCCTACAGAGGTGCAAGGGGAGAATTTGTTCGCTTCCCTTCCCTAGAGGCCACCTGCATTCCTTAACTTGTGGCCACTTCCTCCACGTTCAGAGCACAGTTCCCCAACCTCTGCTTTTGTGGTCACATCTCCTCTGTGAATCCTACACTTCTGCCTCCTTTTTAAAAGGATTCTTGTGATTGATTGGGCCAACCTGGCAAATCCAGTACAATCTCCCCATCTCCAGATTCTTAATCACATCTGCAAAGTTCCTTTGACCCTGTAAACTGACATACTCATAGGTTCCAGAGATTAGGATGCGGACATCTTTGCAGCCTTTATTCTACCGACCGTGTTGGATGAGAATCAAGATGTCAGCAGGATTGTGTTCCTTTCTGAAGACTCTACAGGAGACCGTCTTCTTGCCTTTTCCAGCTTCTACAGGCTGCCTGCATTCCTTGGCTCATGCTCCCCTTCCTTCAGCTTCACAGCCAGCAATGGTAGGTCAAAGCCTTCTCAGATTGTATCACTCCCACTGACTCCCTTTTCCACATTTAAGAACCCTTGTGATTCCGTTGGACCCACCTGAGTAATCCAGGACACTCTCCCTATTTTAAGATCAGCTTCTTAGCCACTTTAATTCCATAGGCTACCTCAATTTTCCTTTGCCATGTAACATGGCATATTCATAGGTTCCTGGGATTAGAACGTGGACATCTTTGGGAGGCTTGTCATTCTGTCTGCCGTACTCAGGATGATGGTAATAATCTGCATCATGAGGTTGTGAAGAACATCAGAAGAATCAATGCATGTAAAGTGTTTAGAAGAGTGCCTGGCATATAGTAAGCCCTCTATACTAACTAGCCTATAGTAAGCATTCCATAAGAATGATCTATTATAGTTCCTATCCGGAAAGGAAATGCAGACTCTGAACAGTAGTTGCATCTAGAAGGTGGGATTAAATGTTTACGGTCTTCATGTTGCTCATGTTTGTTTTTCTTTTTTCTACCATTAACATGTATTGCTTGGGGCACTTTAAAAAAAATTTAAAGGAAAATGAGACAAATGAATAAAGGAGGGTTTCATAGTATAGTGAGAAAATAATGTGATGTGGGGTTAAAAGGCTCAGGTGCTCCTCTCGGCACAGCTGCTAACACAAATTTTGACATCAGGCATGTTACCTTACCTCTCTGCGTTTCAGTTTTCCTCATCAGTCACATGAGGGAGATGAACTGTATATTTTGCAAGGTCCTTCCAGTTCTTAGTGTATAAAGAACGCCTACAAAATCAGTAAGAAAAAAAAGACAGCCCTACAAGGGAAAAAAAATGGATACAAAGCATAAGCAGGCATTTCACAGAAGAAGAAAAACAAATGGCAGATAAGCATAGGTCAATATGTGAAGCCTCATTAGTAACAAAGAAATGCAATTTAAGTGAGATATTGAGTCAGATACCATTTTATACCCACTAGGCTGGCAAAAATTCAAAAGTCTAACAACATAAGCAATTGGAGATGATATAAATGAATTGGAATGTTTACACAGTGCTGCTGGGAGTATAAATTGGTACAACTACTTTGGAAAACAGTTTGGCATTACCTCGTATTGTTTATCATGTAAAGGTGAACTTTCACATAGCCGGTGTCCAGTGTATCTACCCGGAGAAACTCTCATACACCGGGAGACGTGTATGAGAATGGTCATAGCAGCCCTGCTCAGAATATTGAAACACTGAGAACAGCCCACAGCAAAACAGAAAAATTGTGGTCTATTCACACAATGGATTATTCTACAGTCACAAAAATGAGTGAACTACAGCTCCTCACACGGCTATGAATGAAGCTTAGAAACACGTTAAGTAGGAAAAAAACAAATTCCGGGAAAATACAAATATATCATTTTTATAAGTCAAACACAAGCAAAATCAACCTGTATTTTTTTAGGGATTCTTAATAAGTGATAAATTTTTAAAAAGCAAGGAAATGGTAAGCAGAAAATTCAGGATAGTGACTATTGGTGAGGGAGAGGAGGGAAGGAAGTAGGGGGGTGTAACTGGTAATGTTCCAGTTCTTAAATTGGACAGTAGGCTCATAAGTGTTCATTTCATTATGCTTAATAACTTGCGTATATATGTGAGATGTATTTTTTGTATGTACAAACATTAGATTAAAATGATTTTTTTTTTTTTTAAAAAAGAATAGTGCTCAGGGGCTCCTGTGTTCAGGTCCAGGATACTTTACTTCTTATTGTTGATGCTACAGCTTAGCTTAGATTCCTTTCAAACTCATTAAAGCGAACTCTGTTGCCAATTTGCTATTTGTAATCCTGCTGGTTAAACAGACTTCTTAACAGCCACCTCTATCTGGGCTTGTGCAACAGTTGTTTTCAGTTTATGCTTCCAACGAGCCTCCTATTCTCCGGAGATCCATACCCCGAAGGGGATTTTATGCCAGCAGAAGCAGGACCTCCAGAAGCCTCTTGCAGCTCGTCTTCCGCAGGCCCCCAGAGCCAGCCGTATTTTGCATACCTTCTGCAGTAGGGGCTGGGATGCACAGTTCATAAATTTCCTGTCCAGCCCAGGTGAATTTGTTACCGCCCTGATTCATTGCAGTTTTGATTTCAAGGTTGCAGACTCCCATTCCCTGTTCCCTTGACTTGCCTTCCGTCACTTCATAAGGTTTGTCCATCTAGTCAGGGTCGAGAGGGGCTTGGTCTTGCAGTCCTGTAGTGATCTTGGCATTCGTGTTATTTTTGACTTCCATCTTTGATGCTGTGTCTCCAAAGAACAAACCAGCGTTGTTGGTTTGGTTTTCTCTTTCCTTCAGTGAAGCATTGAGAAGCATTTATCAGAACTCAGGGGTACCTTAAATACCAGTGTTTCCGATGGGAGGATTGGCTTGCATTGGGTTTGCCAAGTGAAGCCGGTGCCACGTGTGTGTGGGAGGATGGCTGAGGGGTCTTCGGGGCAGCAGTGACACCTGGCATCCGAACATCAACACTTACATCCATCTTTGGATTTTGGACACTAGAGAGCACATCAGTTGGGTGGAGTACTGGTGTTTAAGACTCACTACCTAATGTGAAATGGCCCCTGACTCATACACTACTTTGTGTGAGGTCTTCAGTTTGGGAGGCAAAGTTATTTTTTTTAAATTTTTATCATGAAAAATTCCCCAAAATACACAAATGGAAAAAGAATACAATATAAATAAACTCTATAAAATAAATCTAAAAATTATATAAAGGGTGTGATGTAATCTATTACCCATCACCAATTTCAATAATTACAAACTCATGAATAGTCTTGTTATTTTGCTCCCCACACCCCCTTCAGGATTATTTTGAAGCAAATTCCCAATATCACAGGGTGTAGATGTTGTGAATGCATCATCATGATAAGCAACCTCGAAGATCCCAAGAGAGTATTATGAATGGTAATACTGAGTACAATTCCTCTTTGCAACACGATTACAAGCTATTTATTTTAAGCAGTTAAATAATGAGAGGCCAGAGTTCTTCACACTTAAGACCACCTTTAACTTCCCAGGGAAGGCTCTTGGATAAATTCAACATGCAGAAAATCAATGCAGGACTTTATTTGGGCGGTGGGGAGTGATAGAAGACTTTGTTCAGATTTCTATTTCTTCAGTCTCACCAACAGAGTATTTAAAAAGTCAACGAAATAACATGAGGTCTATTATAGTAATCTTAGCTGGTCTCTATAATCCATCCTACCTAAAGTTATCTTTCTCAACTCCACCTTTTAGTAAATGCGGATGCCTATTATGTGCAAATGACTAGGCACAAGAGGGAATTCAAAGACAAATCAGATATGACTCCTGTTCTGTAATGAAGAATTTGTCTGGTCTTTGTCTTGGGCTCCTGGGAGGGGTTTCTAAGTCCTTGGAATTTTCCGAGTGATAAGGGTACCTTTGTTATTCATGGTGGACCTCAGGATGACAGACACCTGAGTTTATGATAACAAGATGACTCAGGGGCTGGCTGGTCATGAGGGAGAGACCAACTATGTAATTAGAGGGTCGGGTGTTCGATCCATATGGTATCAACCTGATCTCCAGGGAAGAAAGAGGGATTTGAGATTGAGTTCAATCATGTGATCAATGATTCAATCAATCAGGCCTGAATAATGAAACCCCAGTAAAAATTTTGGACACCCAAAGCTCAGGTGAGCTTCCTGGTTGGTGAACACATCAGTGTGCCCAGAGGACGATGCGTCCTGAGTCCACATTAAGAAGACATGGAAGCTCTGTGTTTGGGACCCTTACCCTATGTGTCTCTTCATTTGGCTAGTCCTGATTTACATCCTTTTCAAAACTGTAATCATTAGCATAGCACTTTCCTAAGTTCTGTGAGTCCTCCTAGTGAATTCTCAAACTTCAGGGGCTCATGAGAACCCCTGAATTTGTAGCCAGCTTGTCAGAAGTGCAGGCGGCCTGCGGACCTCCTGCAGGGCAGCTGGTGTCTGAACCTAAAGTGAGGATAGTTTTGTTAAGGATGTGCCCTTCACCTGTGGAGTCCGCAGTAGTTCAGAACTGCACTGCAGTATTGCAGCTCCTACCTTCCAAAATTCACAGATTAGTAGAGAAGGTAAGAGATAGATGTGAATAAAATTAAAAGTGTCGTGCAATGCGGAGCGGGGGAGGGCTGAGTGGCTCAGTCGGCGTAGCGTCTGACTCTTGTTCTCAGCTCAGGTCTTGATCTCAGGGCCATGGGTTCAAGACCCGTGTTGTCATGCAACAGTTACAGATGTGCTCCGAGAAACAAGAGACCAGAAAGAGAACTCAGAACTAGGGACACTGGAGGAGGTGCTGGAGAAAAGATGGCCCTTGCCTGGAGCCTTGAAAGATGAGTGAGATTTGGACTTGCAGAAATTGTAATAAATATTTATTGAGTGCTTACTCTGCATCAAGCTCTGTTCTGGTGCTTTACACATAATAAATTATTTAGCATACACAGTCCTATAAGGTTGCATTCATATTCTCTCTCTTTTACATCAGAGTACACTGAGGCACCCAGAGATCAAACACCTTGCCACAGGTTGCGTAGCTAGTAAGTGGAGAGCTGAGATTTAAACCCAAGCAATATGAGGCTAGCACCCACACCTTTAACAACTACGCTTGACTGCCATTCAAGTAGGAGGAAAGAACATTCCAGGAGGAAGGAATAGCAGAAACAGCTGGGAAGAGAGAGGTAAAAACATAAAGGAAAGGAATAATGTTGGATAGGTACTTTGAATGCCAGACTAAGGGCTCTGAACTTGACTCAGGAGGCACTGGGACACCAAAGGTTGTTTTGTTTTGTTTTAAAGTTATTTTTTTTTATATATTTTATTTATTTATTTGACAGAGAGAGAAAGAGAGCAAGCACAAGCAGGGGGAGCGGCAGAGGGAGAAGGAGAAGCAGGCTCCCCGCTGAGCAGGGAGCCCAACATGGGGCTCGATCCCAGGACCCTGGGATCATGACCCGAGCCAAAGGCAGATGCTTAACCGACTGAACCACCCAGGTACCCCTTTTCTTTCCAGGGGGGACACCAAAGGTTGTTAGGGACAGGGCTTTGTCATGAGATTCTGTGGACTTCTAGGCCCTGCAATCATGTAGGGAATTACCATTGAAAGCATGGTCTGCTCTTCCAAACCAGGAGACGGCTCTTCCCTCCTAAAGAACAAATCACTTTCTACTCGATACCCCAGTTGTGATGTATAGACTAGAGGCTCCAAAGGAGAGCCTCTCATTCTTACTTTTTAATCTTTCCTGGCAGATGGCGTAATGTACGCTATAGGCACTTGAGTGTTTGCAGAGTGAGTGGATATTATACTGGGTTGTACCATATCAAGTTGCTGATAGTTGACCCATTTCAACCTACAAGAATGGCAATTCATTATGGTTTCAACTTATTTTAAGACATTGCATTACAGTTATTCACAGAGACTGACCAGTGTTAAAATTCAAGTACATTACTGCTAAAGGCATTAAAGTAGGTGTTAGAAATTTTATAAGGGACTATTGTTTGGTTACAAATAATGTGCAGAATTTAAACTAGAACATATATATATATATATATATATATATGAATATTGTAGCATAGTGTGTATACATAGATATAAGTACATATATTGTACATTTATGTATAGATAATATACATGTATTAGCATATCGTGGAATATATGCATGTATGTATATACATAGTGAGAGGGACACACACACAAAGGCCTATCTATAGGTTATTTCTACAAGAACTATTATCCATGCAATCTGATCTTGATGTCAAATCAGAAGGGGAAAAGCCATTCAAATCCAGTTTATAAACGTGAGATAAAGCTCAGTACAGTAGATCCAGAATGAAGAGGGAAAAGAGAAACAAGAAAATTGGATGAACTTTATCTCATAGTTGATGTTGGATACAGTGTTTCAGAGAGGATTCTTTCTCAGTGGGCATGAAGAGGTCATTTTTAGCTGCCTTCAACCAAGAAGTTAGGAAATATTAAAAGTTAGGTAGGTGTCACCTTGGAGATGATGCCGTCAATCAAAGGAGAAAGACGAGCTGGTGTGTCAGTGACCCTCCTAAAGCAACAGAGACCTGCCCACGCACGGACCCTCTCACTGAGCTCCTGGCTGCTTCCACAGAGGGTCAGGCATCAAAGCTAAACCCCCGAGGGTCGCCATCATCTGGGCACCTTAACCACCAGGGGTGAACTAATGGTTCAGACAGCGCAAGCCAAGTCTGGAGCACGTAACCCAGACTTTGCAGCCACCCCAGCCTTCCAGGGAGGAAGTTTATATGTATGCGAGAACCACAATTCAAGGAAAAGGGAAATTAAAGTAGATCTAAAGTAGAATTAAAGTAGAAACCCAACTCAAATTCCTGTCCAGCTAGTCTGTCTTCATTCAGTGTGTTTGTTTAGTTTAATTGAATGGGAGACTGTAGAAGGCGATTTATTCCGAAAAGCGGGTGAGAACTGCTTGTTGCTTGCTGACTCTCCTGAAACAAAACTACTGGTGGGAAAGATTTTTCCTAACGATTCCCTGCAAAACAAAGTGCTCTAAACTAAACATTAATAGAGATCGTGATTTTCAAGCTAGAGAAGTAGAGAAGCTGGATTACATAGGTGATCATCTGACTTTCGATTTGCACAGAAAGGTGCTCGCTCAGAGCATCTGAAGGTAAGGTCTAAATTGAAGTGCAAATGCCTCCCCCCCCAATTAAAAAATATGTATATTGATCAAATGGCATCAGGTGTATCTCACATTTACAAATCACTGGGCAATTCTGTTACAAATTTCAAGCTATTTAACTTCTCTAACACCATAGTCAGAAAAACCCCAGCTTCTAATCGTTAAACTTAATCAGTACTGATTTTGTCCTTCAGATGCTGATCTTAAAAAGTGAAATCTATCATGTAGCTTCCTAATACTCTGCTAAAGATGTATAAGCCCCCTTGGTAGCACCTTTTGAAAATCAACCTCCCACTATGCCCACCCGGAAGAACCACACGTACAAGTACCCTCAACCTCTCTTGAAATCCCTCATTTTTGTGTCCCAAGGAAATAACAGTACATTTCTAGTAGAATCACTCTTCTTTTTCTCCAGGTTCTCAGTTTTCTTTAGGAGGGAGGAAAGATTTGAGGAATCAGTTCTTCAAGCTGAGATGTCTCACAGGGTCTTGCTCACAATCCTACAAAGCCTGGAGGCCCCTGCTCAGCACCCTAGGTGCTTACTCTTGTGTTCTTTCCTTCCCTCTGTTTTGTTCCCCTGCTCTAACATGAGGAAGAGCCTGTTCTTCCAGAAGCCCCTCTTGCCAGGAGACATCATAAAGCCCAAGGAAAGCCATATAGCACAGACTTCTCAAAAGAGAGGCTAATACTAAATTCTCAGAATTTTCTCCCCTGATTTTCAGTCTACTTAATACCTTATTCCCTTTGAGGCTAAAAGGTCCGGACAAGTGTTTGTTTTCCTGGCCTTTATAGCTTCCCTCCCCTTGCTTCTCTCCACTCTATGACACTTTTCCTTTTTTTAGCAATAAAATAATGATATAGCCACTCTGCTGGAATTCTGCCTCGAACTATATGTAATAACACCCCCACTCCCACACTCAGAGCTTCCCACCCTCCCTTACCCTTCTTCTGACCATCTGACATGCTTACTCAATGATTTGTCTCCTCTTTCTCCCAGAAACTGTAAGCTCCCTGAGGACAGAAACTTTGTCTTTGACCCATGCGTCTCCAGAGGGCCAGCACACACACGTTGTCCACATTCTATAAATATTTGTTAAATGTGTGAATAAATGTGCTTAGATTAGATAATATAGAGAAAGACAATGAAGGACAAACTTGCACAAAATAAATTTTCTAATACTTTTTCGTGTAACAGTGTGTTGAATATCTAGTAAAGAATTACCCAACAGGTATTAAAACTGTCAAGAACATTCTAAACCTGCCCCTAAATATAATAGGAAAAAAGATGACTTCTGCTTTTAGAAATACATTCTTTGTGGGAATTTTTTATTTTTTAAAGAAACAATCTGTTAGACAAAATATGTGAAACCTTTTTATTTAAAGCCTATAAAATACAGAGTCATATCATCAAATTCAATGAGTTTTTCTTTCTTTGTATGCCTCAATCACCACCAACCTGATATATGTCTTAAAGTAATTTTATTATTTTTGGAGAGAGGTCACCTTCACCAAAGATCATATGAATGGCACATATGCCTTTTTAAGCAATTTCTTTTACAATATTGACTACAGAGGGACGCCTGGGTGGCTCAGTCCGTTAAGTATCTGCCTTCAGCTCCAGGTCATGATCCCAGGGTCCTGGGATCGAGTCCTGCATTGGTTTCCCTGTTCAGCGGGGAGCCTGCTTCTCCCTCTGCCCCTCCCCCCTCCTTTCTCTCTCTCTCTTTCTCTCTCTCTCTCTCTCTCGGAAAAATAAATAATCTTTAAAAAATAAAATACTGACTACAGAATCATATGGTACTTTCTAAAAGCCTCCAAACCAGTCAGAAAGTTTGTGTCTCTAAAAAAATGAAAGAAGGAAAGGGAGGAGAATATGCTGGAACCTCATTTAATCTTCCAGGATGATTCATTTTTTATAATTGTATTTCTCCATATATTGTCAATGGCACAGTACAGTGTTGGATTTACTCAGGATCAAGGAATCTCTTATTAAATCAAAAGCTGATGAGTGTATTGTAAATGCAGCTCAGTTCAAATTTACCGGCCTGTAGAGCAGAGCTAGCTCTGCTCCGGACTCAGTTCTGTCTATTAGATACGAGCTGGCCTATCCGGAATTGGTACTGAACCTCGGGCCTGCTTCTACTCACCGATGGGATTCGGCCTGCAGGATTCAGCGGTGCCAGAGCAGGAGAGCCTTTTGCAGGATGCAGAACAGCACAGGGTCCAGTGTTCTGCCCTGCTCATGGCAGTTCTGCCTTCCTTTTGGCTGACCAGGCACCACTCGGTCGCTTTCCCCTTTACGCTTCAGTAACACTTCCAACAAATCTCCCTATAGCACCTATCACAGAGTTTTGCGATCATTGATTTATACCCAGGACTACTGCTGGCCTATATGGCACCTTTGTATAAATTAGAAAAAGACACTCCTTCCTCTGAGGGAGTCAGAGAAAGATGGGATATTAGGAATCACGTATTTTCATCCAGTTGAGGGAGAATAACAGGGCACCGAGGACACTCATCTTCCTTCCTCTTCAGCCCGCACCTCCACCACAAAACGGGAGAGGGATAGGTCGACAACAACAGTTTTTGCTCTTAAGTTCAGTTGTGAGATATATCTTGTTCACAGGAGTGAGGGTTTTCCCGTAAAGACCAAATCTCCTCCAGAATAAATGAAACCAGGGCAGCATTTTGCGGGAGAAAGTTGGTTTTTTTTTTTTTTTTTTTTTTTAGAGACAAGGCACTTGATTTTCAAGTGCGTGCTTTGCGGGTTGTCAGCCATTCAGTGATCTTTTACTTTTTTAGAGATGGTCTGGTGCTTTGGCTTTTCAAAGAGAACAAGAGAAAAAAATGCAATGGTGCTTTCTTCTTGGGCCTGAGACCATTCCAAAAATAACCTGATCATTTCTCCCTCCTGTGAGCTCTTTGGGAAAGGAGGGAGACTGCAGGGGAGAGGGGAAGGGATTGAAGTGTGAGAAGGGGGTGAGAGGCGGTTGTTACAGGAATCTCCGTAATATCCTGGTGAACCGTCTGGATGAACTGGCGCACTGGATGCTCCTCTCCGTGGTCTCGGCCAACAGGGTGTACTCTCTCTGGAGACTCCTTTTCTCAGTGAGCTAGAGGCTCATCCTGATGGAGGGGAGTTACACTGGCCTTTCCACTCCCTTTTTCCCAGCCACGCTCTGGGTGCTTGGACGACATGTATTGCTACACATAGCAGCATGGCTATAGGGGCCCGTTTCCCAGAGTCGTAGGTTTTAACCCTAGAGCTAATCTATTTCAGTGTTTTCAAGTCTCTCTGACATCACCTCCTGGTAAGAAAAATATTTCGTGGGGCACCTGGGTGGCTCAGTCGGTTAAGCGTCTGCCTTCGGCTCAGGTCATGATCCCAGGGTCCTGGGATCAAGTCCCACAACGGGCTCCTTGCTCAGCAGGGAGCCTGCTTCTCCCTCTCCCACTTCCCCTGCTTGTGCTCTCTCTCTGTCAAATAAATAAAATTTTTTAAAAAAGAAAAACATTTCGCATCACAACCCTGTACACACATAACTATATAAACCTAGATTTAACTGGAACAAAAATTTTTGGAAATAACATTTAGTCATACAACACGGAATGTACTCTAACATTTTCTATTCTATTCTCTTTTTTAAATGCTGACCAGGGCGCCTGGGTGGCTCAGTTGGTTAAGCATCAGACTGCTTGATTTCAACTCGGGTCATGATCTCAGGGTCGTGGGATCGAGCCCCACGTCGGGCTCCATGCTAAATGTGGAGCCTGCTTAAGATTTTTAAAAAAATGCTGATCACAACTCACTAAATGGATTTCATGATTCACTAAGAGGCTGAAGCCTACAGGTTGGGAATCACTGATCTATTTTAATCCTCTTATGTTATAGAACAGGAAACCCAAGTCAAAAAAGGTTAAGTGATCTGGACGAGGTCACACAGCCACTGCCTGGTGGCAGAACCAGGCTGAAAATCCAGGTAGTGAAATCGTCTAACTCAGCTAATTATTAGTAATAAACACTGCTCTTGCAAAACAATGGGCAGATGCTGTGCTAGTTCTGTGAAGGGTGCCCTATTACAGAAACACATAGATTTTGTTTTAACGGTGGAAAATCAAAGTCACTTAAAGGAGAACTAAACAGAATGTCATCCCTCGGGGAGACTGGGTGGCGCAGTTGATTGAGCTTCCGACTCTTGGCTTCCGCTCAGGTCGTGATCTCAGGGTCATGGGATCCGGCCCCAAGTCGGGCTTCGAGCTCAGCGCAGAGTCTGCTTAAGATGCTCTCTCCCTCTGCCCCTCCCTGCCATGGGTGCTCTCTCTTGCTGTCAGATAAATAAATAAATCCTTGATAAATAAATAAATAAATAGAATGTCATGCCCAAATCCTCACACACAAATCGTTTTCAGTTGCAAACTCTAGTGTCTAGAGGGCTGTCTTTCTGTATATATCAATATAGAGATAAATATTATATTTATTATATATACTATATATTTATTACAAACCTAAAAAATATAATTACATATTATATATATATGTATATATAAAGCCTGTGTGTCCTCCTGTTCCACCCAATTTTATCCTGTTTAAAAAAAAAGTCTGCTTCAGCCAAAGCAAATACTCTCTCTTCCTCTCTCCCTCTCCTTCCCTCTCTCTCTCTCACCAGCAACAAGGCTGATCTCCAACCTGTCCAGGATACAAAACTGAGGATGCAGCATGCTGATTTTGCCCATGGCTCTTTTTTTTTCATTGATAAGGTACCTGTTCACCAGTTCATGTGTCAGCTGTTGAAAGCAGCAATGACCTTTCCCAACAATTGGCCTCTGTCTTTACATTGGCTTTCTGCACTTGACTGGGAGTCATGAAGATCACCTTTAGGGCACCTTTCAACCTATTCCTATGAAATGGCAGCAGAACAGAAAACGAACCAGAAGTAAATGGACATTTGTGGATACACTGAGGAATAGATATGGGTGCTTTTAGCTTGTGAACGTGAGAATGTCACAGGTTGTTTCTGAACATGTTCCAGCTGGAGGCAAAAAAAAAATGCTTTGGGGGTAAACATATGGGCCACATGTGCAGAAGCCCTGAAAATTAGAGATGAAAGTTATATATGCAAAATTACCACAGAAATTCCTGCTGTGATCATTATGAAATTGCCTTGGAGTGTGGGTTTCTGGCTCACCTTCCAGGCTATCCAATTGCTTTCATAAAACCCTCGGCAACATTATCCCCTCTTCCCTTGGTCGACCTTACCTCAGCACACACAGTAAATGTCATGCCTGTCCCAAGCCCTACCTGTGAGGACAACCGTGTAAGAAATGATTCCTTTCTGGGGGAACAGGGAGAATAAATCAGAAGATTTGATTATAACCTTTAAAAATCCATTTTTAAAAATCGGTCCATTTCAGTGCCTTCTAAAGGCAGGCATCTTTAATAGTACCTATAACTGTGTGTGCTTTGGCAGACACATGTTGACTCTTGGCAATGGGCAGCTTCCGTCATATCCGTATTTATGGCAAATATGTTAGAATGTAATCCATCCCTGTGTCTGTGAAGGGATCATCAATTACAAGTTCTCGTTTCCCTCTCATTATATTGCTTTACTTCTTTTCAAAGAATGACATGGAAATTGCCATGAGATGGAGAATATTCAGTCCTCAGAAGAAAACAGAAGACCAACTCTTCTAGCTGAGTGGAAGTGTGGCATATATAATGTTTGTTTCATTTCTCGTTTCCTCTTTGAGCGACGCAATGTAACGACACAATTCTAACGACACAATTCAGTATTATCAAGGAGGTGCCATTTCACAGGAATGACTGCTAGCATGGTGGATAGAAGGTTCCACAAGCCAGATTTGCTGCTGATGACACTAGCAATTCGGTGACATTAAAAAAAAAAAAAATAGTCAAGTATTATTTCCAAAAGGGATAGGCATCTTTGAAGAAATAAGACTGCCTTTTCTTTGACTTTCATGCTCCAGTTCATCCCCAACAGACAGATGTGGGGAAGAACCTGTAGCCGTACTCAAAACAATATGCTTCCTTTAATGTCAGTCCCAGGTGAAGTGAAACCAGCCAGGAAGAACATGGCAACCTCTCTGATTTTAATAATCAATAGTTCTCAAAAAAACCAGGTCTATATTATTGTTATTCCAGCAAGCTGACCATTTACAAATAGATCGTCTCCAAAATTTTCATTTGTATATTTGGAATATACGGTGTCCAGTGTAGGTGCCCATATGTGCAGTCTGAAAATGATGGGTTTCCAGGCCAGCCATAGACATCTATGTCATTCGTCATGCTGATGGTGTTGGAAGATTCGAAGAAGTGTGAAGCTTTCAAAGAGTAGTAGTCTGCCTTGGGAAGACAATCTGTGGCATAAAATCCAAAAACAATCCCCTTATAATTTCTGCTACTTTCAGGAAGGGAGGGAGGGAGGGAGAAGGGGAGGGAGGGAGGGAGGAAGGAAGGGAGGAATAATTAAATCAGCCATGGTCCAGCCAAGAAACAGAAACCTTTTTGAGTGTTTTGGTTTCTCAGGAGACAACAAAGCTGAGCAGCTGCTAGAAGGTGACAAGGCAACCCAGAAATTAGCAGTGGCAGGAACTTACTACCACCGCTAGAGTAGAGGGGCAAAAGGAGGAGAGGATGTTTCCAGAAGCCAGAAGCCAGCTCACCCTGTAGAATCACAGTGTGCAGTCCAGTGGGGGCTGGGTCCTTGAAGGAGCTGCCATAGACGCCATCAGGGAGGCACCTACAGATTCAAGGAAGGAGAAGGAGGAATACCAAGGCTTCTCCCTTCCTCCACCATCCAGTTCCCATTGGTGCCTTCCATTGACCAAACCCAGCCAGAAACCAGCTGACACAGGATCCTAGGAAACTCAGCCTGCAGGGGTCAGTCTCCTGCAATATAGAGCAGAGCAGGGAAAGGCAAGAAATGGATCTGAGGGCTCACAGGCCTGGCTCACTAGCCAACTAACTAAAAAGAAGGGGGAAAAAAAAAAATCTAACCTCAAGCCCAGCCAGATCCGACAGGAAGAGATTGCTTATTAGCTCTGAGAACAAGGACCATGCATGATCTACATGAAAAGTCAAATCACAATACAACTGAAATAACACCACCAGGCATCAGTATGAAAGAGGCTGCAAGAGAAACTGTGACACCTCCCATGAGCTGGGAGAGACCATGTTTGAACTGACTGGGTTCTAGTTCAGAAGGAAGGGAGATCGGGATGAAATCGAGGCTTCTGGGACCAGGGAGGCACCATCTGCAGGGACAGACAGGTGTTGTACCGGGGCAAACACTGCATAGTCACGGTCAAAAGATAAATGAAACCTGAGGAAAGGCAGCGGACTCCTCGGCAGGGAGGGGGCAGGTGTAACCCGGGCTCTTCCCGGAAGGGCCGGCGTCTAGGTGAGAAGTCACGCTGCAGAGTGTTCAATGACTAGGTGCAGTCTGGTTGTAAAGTTTGAGAATGACAAGCTTGCTGGGTGGCAGGTTTCCGCACAGGATCTGGTTTGAAAACAGAGGGAAGAGCAAGTAGAGACTAACCCCAAGGGCCAAGAAGCCACACAATCGATCTCCTGCCAGTCTCCCCTGTAACCTGCAAGCTGCTCAGGGAGGATCCGGCCCTCGTCTGCCTTAGTATTCCCAGAGCTTTGGGCAGTGTGTGGTAGGTGCTGATGGCGCGGTGGTTGAATGAATGAACGGCCTGGCATGAAACCCCAGGCAACTGGGTTGGCAGAACCACTGAGAACACGTGGGAAACGATCTGAAGTGATGTGGCAGCGTGGTGGCCGTGGAAACCCCCAGCGGCAGTCAGACCCGTGTGGGCAGCTGCAGGCACAAAATGAGACGGTTCTTTCTGAGCAAGTATGAGGTGTCAGAAATAGCACAGGCTGATGCAAATGGCCACAGCTGCCAGCAAAGGATGGAGGGTTCGCCCCGCACAGAACACGTTCGCGCCCACCCAGGTCTTCCCGGCCATAGCCTCAGCTCCGAGCGGGCGGGGGCTGCCGCCCAGAGCCGAGACCCACCAAGTGGGCACAGGACTGCCACCTGCCACCGCGGTCCCAAGGCTTTAGAAGGCTGCTCCCGGGGATTTTGCCTTGAAGAGCCTGCCCCTCCCATGTTACCTGGCTGGGAAAGCGTCCCAAGCACAGAGCTGGTTTCAAAAAGAGATTAAAATACCATTAAGAGGGTCACCTGGGTGGCTCAGTCGGTTAAGCGTCTGCCTTCGGCTCAGGTCATGATCCCAGGGTCCTGGGATCGAGCCCCACATCAGGCTCCCTGCTCTGCGGGAAGCCTGCTTCTCCCACTCGCACTCCCCCTGCTCTGCCAAACAAATAAAATCTTTAAATAAATAAATAAATACAATACAATACCATTAAGAAATGACCAATGTGTCAAGTGGTCCCATAATGAACATACAGCATCTTTCATGTAGGAATTTTGAGCGTGAACCTCTCTCTCCAAGCGTACCAGACTCTCTCCTTTAGAAGAGGGCGCTTTAGCTTGAACGGGGACACCAGCAACATGGGGTCCCTCTCTGATGTGTTTGCCTCCTTAAAACCTCTCACCAGGCCCAGGAGGAGGGGGAGGTTCTGACAAAACCCAGGAGAAGACCGTGCTGATTATTAGCGTTTTGAGAGAAGGAACCACACCCGATTCGTGTTTGTTTGTTTCGGGTTTCCTGTCCCCTAGGCGGGAATCTAGCCCAGTGCCTGCCTGATGCAGAGACTCAAATATTTTAGGTGGAAGAGTCCCATCAGAGAAGCTATAAAAATTCTACTACTTAAATTTTGAAAGAAATTGAAGAGTACCAGATACATGCAGTTACACTAACAGTACTACCAACAACTACAATGTACTGAACACAAGCTAAGCTCCGGGATCCCCGCTGAAGGACAGAGCAATCTCCTCCGCCCGACCCCGCACCCCGTCCAACCGTTCAAGGCCCACATTTAGGATACCGCCACTGGGCGTGACCAAAACCTCGATCTTACTTTTATTTATTTATTTTCCGCCTTCTTCCATAAAAGATTTGAGGTGACCTACAAGAATACACACGTCAAAAGGAGAGTTTGAAAGCATTTTCGTTTCCTGGGCCTGCGATCACAAAGCACCACAAGACGCGGGGCTTCAACAACAGAAACGTATTGTCTCACGGTTCTGGAGACTGGAAGCACAAGATCGGGTTTTGGCAAGGTTGGTTCCTTCTGGAGGAGGTAGGGAAGGATCTGTTCCAGGCCTTCTCCTTATTTCTGGGGGTCTCTTGGCTTTTCATAGCATAACTACAGTCTTCACATGGCATTCTTCCTGGGTGCAAGTCAGCACCCAAATGTCCCCTTTTTCAGGAGGACACCCGTCGTATTGGATGTGGGGGCCCCCCTTACTCCAGTATGATTTCATCTTAACTAAGTTCATCTGCAATGACCCTGTTTCCAACAGGATCACATTCTGAGGTACTGGGGGTTAGGATTTCAACACAGAATTTTGAAGAGATACGATCCAACCCATCACAGAAAATGAAAATAAAGAAAGCATAGAGGAATTTCCAGAAGACAGAATACACACATTTTTCTAGTCACCTTCCTAAAATCTCAGCAAATGACTAAAGTAATAATACAAAGTTATTAGGCCACAAGCAGAAAGAGGCTTCAGGAAAGACAAAAGTAGATGGATGGAGGATGTTTGGCAGAGAGAGGAGAGGTAGCTGACCTGCAGAAAAGAATGAACAAATTATAAATACAGATTACAAATATAGTACAAAGTATAAATACAGTGAAGAAATGTTGAGATGAATTTGCAAAACACAATCCAACCATAGAGCGATAATCAATTATATTCCACAAACTATTTGTATCTTTACAGACAAGAATTATTTGCATGACTATCAGCTTTCTGTAAGTGTTTTAAGGAGTTGTAAAATAAGTCCAGCCAAAGATAAACAAGGATGCACATTCCTAGAATATCACATAATCCCAGAGTCTTTAACATTCCTTTGAAAAGATGTCTGGTAATTGCTTTTGCCCATTTGAAAGTCCCAGTGTTTTTCCTTGCGTGTAGTGAAGGGCTCACTAACCTCTGGAATCTTGCAGCATAAGGTCTTGTGTGATTATTCAATAATGGGATTCAGATTTGGTTTGAGAAGCAAAAGCAAAAAGGGAAACCGGTTATACATTTATTGGGATGCCCGGTGGGCCTTCAAATACTTGAAACTAAAGAAGTTTCGTTTCATTTTTAATTGCTGGCAAATTTTTTTATCTGAAAAAAAGAAGAGATCCATTTGCTTTTGGAGTCAGCTTCCTTTGTTTGGGCAAAAATTTTCAAAATGATCCCTTTATTGATACAAATGTAAAGCAAAACCCACCCATTGTTTTAGAATACCCTCTGAGGTCATCATTAACTCTGAATGCAGTTAGGTTAAGCAGTGCGTTTAAAAAGAGAAATTGGGTTCATTTTCAGTAAGATCATGTAATTGGAGAACTTTTAAATTTTAATTTCTTCCTGTATGGGTTTAGACTAAACCATCTCTGAAAATTAGTTTTAGGGATAAATGTGTTTTTTTGTCCAAGTAGTTGCTCCTATGAGAGGTAAGTCTGGACTTTTCTGGGAGGCCAGAAACCTTCTGACCTTTTTATGCCTTCTTTTTTTTTTTTTTTTTTTGTTAAAGATTTCATTTATTTATTTGAAAGAGAGAGAATGAGAGAGAAAGCGGGAGCACATGAGATGGGGGAGGGTCAGAGGGAGAAGCAGACTCCCCACTGAGCAGGGAGCCCGGTGCAGGACTCGATTCTGGGACTCCAGGATCATGACCTGAGCCGAAGGCAGTCACTTAACCAACTGAGCCACCCAGGCGCCCCTTATGCCTTCTTTTTATGCCAAACTGTGAAAAGGGCCTAAACACACAGTATTTCTTAAAATGACCCAGATTTGGGGAACTCTATAATCAATTATTGGAATTTCGTTATTTAAGCCAGAAAAGCCAGACATATACTACAGGTCTATATTCCTGTTCCTACCATTGATTATCCCAGGACAGGAAATGGGCACACTTCAGTCTTTGTGAGCAGAAAGGCAGAAGATGGCCAAGTCTCCCCCTTCCCAGAACAAACCTCAAGAGTTGTGTTCTTTTTCATATATACAAAAAAAAAAAAAAAAAAAATTAGAACTTGAATGTCCATCAGTGAAGGATTGGTTTACAAAATTCAGTTACAGTATATCCAAACAACGGAATACTATGTAGACATGAAAACAAATGTACAAAGTATCTACGAATTGACATGGAAAGTATTTTTTTTTCCACCTAAAAAAAAGGTAGGCAGTGCAGAGCTGGTGTAATTGCCCAACAAACCAACCACCTGCTAGCTTCCCAGACCTCCATCCTCCATGTATGGTCACAAGATGACCGCCATCCTTCCAGGATTCGCTTCTAAGCTCCAGGAAAGATGAAGAGGGAAGGGCCAAGTACAAAAGGCAAAAGCCAGTTGAATCTTTTTTTTTCCCTAGCCAGGAAGACAATAGTATTTCCAAAAGGCCATACTCACATACACTTCTGCTTAACATTTCATTGGCCCAAACTGTGTCACATGATTACAGTGACAGGACCAGGTGCAAGGGGACCTGTGCAGTCTGGTTTCTCACTTGGGCACTGTTGCTCCCTTATATAGCTCAGCTGCCTGGCAGGGTCTGCCCCGTGAGTGTATCAAAGACTAAAAGAACGTACACTAAACAGTTAACAGGATACGTCTTTATTGATAGTATTCTCAGTGATCCATAACCATCTCTTTTATGTTCTTCCATATCACTTGGAGCTATCATTCAATGTTATTAGAAATCCAGAACCACGGGTCCCATCACAGACCTACTGAATCAGAAACTCTGGGACTAGTACTTCTACTGCTAGGTTTACCACTTGTCAGGGTGATTCTGACACGCGGGGAGGATTGAGAAAGAGTTTGTTACATGCCTTTCAAAAATCAGTAAAAAGAAAAAAGATATTTTCATTCTGAGAAAAAAAATTGTGTAAGTCAAGGATCTCACTCAAGCTCACAAGTGTTTTTCACAGTAGAGCTACAAATACAATCTAATTAATGAAGGTGTCAACTGTTTCTTCCTTCTTTTGAATCATTAACATTTATCCTGGCCATAAGCAAAGTTTTCCGAAGCTAACATTCTGAAAAAGAAAAAAAAAAATCAACCTTGTGTTTTGATTCATTCCTCTACATTTTTCTTGGGTCTCATCTCCCAAATTTACAAAGACTCAATTAGGTTTGTGCCAAACTTTTTTGAGCACATAAATGGTAACAAGAATGTGGGGTAGAAGTGAGGGAAGAGAGAAGCAGGTCTCAGGTGGGCACGCTCGGGATCACACGAATTGAGACTATTGGAGAAAATGGGAACTACAAGCTGGACACAACTTCCTTTCTCTTCTGAATGATGAATGGGCAAGGAGGAGAAAGGAAGGGTGATGCCGTCTTGATTGGGAGAGGAAGGTGACAATGAGGTTAATTTGTAGGCAGTGCCAGATGCTTGCTGATGAGACCTGTGTCTCAGCACCAAGAAGCAGGGCTGCTTTGATGTTGTGTAAACACCACCATAATTTCCTTTTCTTCTTTTTGCTAAATATATTACTTATTCTTGTTTTGTATAAACGGGGGTTTATAATGGGGATGTATAAAAGAGTATGTAAAGCTCATGGTGCCTGAAATGACACCTCATCAGATTGAAAATAGGAAGTCTTCAGTCGCTATTTAGAGAAAAATGTTCTTTGTTTATTTCTTGCAAACATTTCACCCCCTTAAGTAGATCCTGAACCACAATATGTGAGAAGTTAACAAACCTATTCCTCCAATCTTATCAGTCAGAAAATGTCTCCCAGAGAAATGATACGTGTTTGTAAAAGACTGGAATTTCACATGGAATTTTAGTTGTTGATTCCTTCTATACTGAAATTTCACACTAAGAACTAGGATCTGAGTCAAAGCACAGATTTGCAAAGATCTTATGCCCAGGGCCCAGGAAAAGTCAGCCATCACAGGGTGCTTCTGGCCATTTTTCACATCATTAATCATCTGGGTATCAATGACTTCAGTCACCTGTAAGATCACTACACATACTTTACAAATATAAGGTGCTCTCAAAAAATTCCCGTGTCGCAAATAGCCTTGTGGAAATTATGACTTCTGATTCTTGCATCTTGCCTTCATTTTTCTAAAATAAAATAAAGTGTTCAGATATGTCCACAGATACTTAGACTACTGAGTGGCATGGCTGACATATTGCCCCAGTTGAGTGGACAGAGACAAACAAGCCAGGAGAATTGAGGTTGGATAAAATTAAGATTAAAGATGTCTCCCTGTAGAGGCGCCTGGGTGGCTCAGTCGGTTGAGCAGCAGACTCTTGGTTTCGGCTCAGGTCATGATCTCAAGGTCATGGGGTGGAGCCTGAGTGAGTTCCATGCTCTGCAGGGAGTCTGCTTGAGACTCTCTCCCTCCCCCTCCCACACTCGCACTCACACGTGCACGCGCACGCGCGCGCTCTCTCTCTCTCTCAAATAAATAAATCTTAAAAAAAAACAGATGTCCACTGTAGAGAGCCAACCATTTGAATGTCTGCAATGCCAGCTAAGAAATATCTAATTACAAACTAATCCCTTTTGCCTTGTAAATTGTTTATACCTTTTTCTGTGATTTGAATGGGTTAATCATTCAGGAAAAATAGATCAGTCATAAGGAAAGACTGTGGAAAAGAGAATCACAGAGAAAAATGCTAGCAGTGTCCACATTAAACCTTTGAGAAGCACCATTCCAAAGCTTAACAGTTAAGTATGTGGGTTTTGCCATCAAGCAATCTTGTGTGGTCAGAAATTTGAAACTCGTGTTTCTTAGCTCTACCTTCAATGTGACTTTGGGACATTTCCACTGGCCCCTCTGTACTTCCGTATCATCATCTGTAAAATGGGAATAGTAATAGTTCCCATCGCATAGGTCAGTGGTGGGGATGAAATGAGATACCATATTCTACACTGTGTTGGAATGGTGCTTGGCACATGGTCAGCCCTTGATATCAGCTATTATTATTATTATTATGTCTGTATGGCTATTTCAATATTAAATATTGCTTTTCATAAATGTTATTTAAATGTTGCATGTAAATACTTCATTTGATTTAATAATTAATATTTAATATTAAGTCAATATTTAATTAATAATTAATATTAATTTAATTACTATTTACTTAATAGTAATTTAATTTAAATCTTTAATTTAATTTAATATTAAATGAAAAGCAATTTAATTTGCATTTAATATTTTAAGTTATGCTCTCTCGAGGCCCCTGGAATCTCTTGAGCACGGCCCCCTCTCCTTCCTCCTCCCCACAATCCTTGGCAGATTTTGTTGATTCTGTGAGACTGCAGCAGAACAAAGCTGCTATGGGCAAGTGGGGAGACCCAAGAAGAAACACACCTACTGTGGCCCAGAGGTCATGTATAATCTCGTGTGTAATCTCCTGTGACTTGCTTATGATCAATAGAATATGGCAGTAGAATATGCCGCTCCCATAACTGGAGAAAGAAGGATCGGGAGAAAGAGAGCATAAAAAGGGAGTGACTCCCCATCTGGAGCCACAGAGAGAGACTCTCTGCTCCAAGCATTGACAGAGCAAACATCCACACTGTGAATTGCCTAGAGAGGGGACCCTATGGCAGGGAACGGCAGGCAGCCTCCAGCGGGCAGCCAGTAGGAGGCCAGGGCCCTCGGTCCTGCAGGACAAGGACAGGAATGGTGCCAACAACCTGAATGAGCTTGAAGCAGACTCTCCCCAAGCCTCCAGATGAGAACACATTCTGGCCAACACCTTGATTGGAGCCTTGTGAGAAGGAGCAGAGGATACAGCTAAGCGGTGCCTGGACTCCTGACCTAGGGAAACGAGGAGATAATAAGTGTGTGTTGTTTTAAGTTGTCACACAGCAGTAGAAAATAAATACACCTGACTTCAACTATGAGTCTTTTTTTTGTTAAGATTTTATTTATTTATTTGAAAGAGAATGAGAGAGAGAGAGAGCACATGAGAGTGGGGAGTGTCAAAGGGAGAAGCAAACTCCCTGCTGAGCAGGGAACCTGATGGGGGACTCGATCCCAGAACTCCAGGATCATGACCTGAGTGGAAGGCAGACGCTTAACCGACTGAGCCACCCAGGCGTCCCCAACTATGAGTCTTGATAGAGGTTAAATTGTGTCCCCCACAGAAGATATTGAAGTCCTAACTCCTAGCCCCTGAGAATGTGACCTTACTTGAAAATAGGGTCTTTGCAGATTACCAAGTTAAGATAAAGTCACTGGAATGGTCTCCAATCCAGTTTGACTGGTGTCCTTATAAGAAGGGGAAACACAGATAATCTACAGAAGGAAGCCACAGGGAGAAGGCTGCCATCTACAAGCCAAGCAATGCCTGAGTACCAGAAGCTAGGAGCGTGGCATGGAACAGATTATCCTTCACAATCCTCAGAAGGAACCAACGAACCCTATCAACACCTTGATTTTTGGCTTCTATCCTGCAGAACTGAAAAAAAAAAATTCCTGTTGTTTAGGCCACTTCATTTATGGTACTTTGTTATAACAGCCATAAGAAAATAACAGTTTTCAAAGGCAGGGAGCTGGGAAGGGCTGCTTTCCAATCATAGATGGGGAAAGACTAGAAAGGAGAATAGAATTCATCCGTTCATCGATCCAGCCAGCCAGCCAGCCAGCCATTCAATCAACAGACATGGAGCCTCCACCTTGCCAGGTGCTGTGACAGGCAGGCACTGTGTGCTATGCAGTGGGGTTATAGAGATCAAGTACAGCCCCAGCCCTCAAGAAGCTCGCCATCTAATGGAGAGGGTACAGCAAGCACAATTCAGTTTGACATGTGCTAGAGCGGAGGATGCGCGTAGCTTTATGGTGCTTGATCCTACCTGGAAAGAAGGGGTAAGGAAGGCTCCCTAGAAGAGGAACGTGGGAGAGGGAAAGGAAAAAGAGGGTAATCTAAAGACAAGGAATAATACAAAAGAATGTATGAAGAAGGCATAAAAGAGCAAAGATATTCCAAGTACAGCTCCTCATGGCCAGAGTGGAGAGTGCTGTGGGCACAAAGCCAAGCGTGCTGCTATGTGCCGTGCTAAAGGATGTGAACTGTGTCCTGAGAGTTTGGGGAGCCACTGAGGAGCCTTACAGAAGTCAGTGACATGATCAGATTCAGGTGGGATTGTGATAGAGAGTCCTGAATCATAGCCATGGCAGACGGGATAAAGAGGAGAAGACACATTTGAGAGATATTTAGGAGGCAGAATTGACAAAACTTGGTGACTGGTTGTGTTAGAGAAATGAGGAACAGAAAGGAGTCCAGAATGATTCCATATTTCTCTTGCTGACTAAGTAGGTCGTGGTAACTCCCCCAAACCAGGGAGTATGAGAAGAGGTATGGGTTGGAGAGATGAGGTTAGTTGCCACCCCTGTGGCCATTCAGTTCTTCTTTGTTCAGAGAACCCCTCTGAGGGGCCATGAATTCAGGGGAGCCTGGACCCCTGTCCAGTACACGGGCAAATCTTGTTAGATCTAGACCCACACTGTCCAAGACAGTACCACTGGCCACATGTGGCTCCTGCTCACTGGGAATGTGGTTAATCCAAAGCGGGATGTTCTGTGAATGTAAATATACACTAGATTTCAAAGACTTGGTATTTTTTTAAAAATGTAAAATATATGGGGCGCCTGGGTGGCTCAGTCGTTAAGCGTCTGCCTTCGGCTCAGGTCATGATCCCAGGGTCCTGGGATCCAGCCCCACATCAGGCTCCCTGCTTAGCGGGAAGCCTGCTTCTCCCTCTCCCACTCCCCCTGCTTGTGTTCCCTCTCTCGCTGTGTCTCTCTCTATCAAATAAATAAATAAAATCTTTTTTAAAAATGTAAAATACAACATTAATCATTTATTGGATATATGTTGAAATAGTATTTTAGATATATTTGGGATCAGTAAAATATACTATTAAAACTAATACCGCCTGTTTCTTATTGTTTTTAATGTGATTGCTAGAAAGTTTAAAATTATATATATGACTCACATTATATTTCTAGGAGATAGTGCAGGTTTAAGCCAATCATGGTGGTCTTATTCCCTTACCAGGTGAAGGATATAGGATGGTGTGCATGTAATGCCATTATGACCAATGAAAATGGGGGGGGGGGTTGATGGTAAGGCTTCTAGAAGGTTTTCCTCTCTCTTCAGATGGAACATACATAAAACAAGGAGAGACATTCCTTTTTCTGCCATGGTTGTTGACATCACTGTGTGCTGCCTGGAATAAGAGCAGCCATTTTGGGACCTTGAGAATAGCTGGCTTAAGAAAATACATCAGAGTAGAAAGACAGAAAAACTGTCCTTGATGACACAATGGAGCCTCTGAATCCACAGAATTTTTATGTTAAAATTGTGGGTTTTGTGTTAAATAAACAAATATTTTGTTAAAGTCAAATTTAAAGGGGTTTCCCATTACTTGCTGACAAAAGCATTCCATCTAGTGGCAACAGTGTCAGAGGCTGATCTCTGGCTACGTTATCCCTCTTCTTCATTTATATTCAAGTTTTTCTCTGAAAAAATAAGGAGAAAAATCACATAACTATTTGGATAATCCTTTTGTGATCCATTTCAGTATACCATCATCTTTTGTGAAAGGATGATGAAAAAAAACTCCTCATTGGCTAAAATGGTCTGGATGGGTTAACACTTTTTCTGAGTAAGACTCCACTTCCTTTTTTCTTTTTCAGTATGTGACTAAGGAGTAGGCTCAAGTCAGGCAATAGAGAATTGATTTGTTTCTATAGTAACTCATATACAGTTACCCTGAGTTCTGTACATGGTGGGGAGGGAGCTATTTTTCCGGCCAGCT
The DNA here is from genome assembly GCF_004348235.1 of Phoca vitulina. Classification (NCBI taxonomy): domain Eukaryota; kingdom Metazoa; phylum Chordata; class Mammalia; order Carnivora; family Phocidae; genus Phoca; species Phoca vitulina. The sequence continues at coordinate 42,381,183 of NW_022589707.1, read as the reverse complement.
GCCAGGCTCCAAACCTTGCAGAACTTGGTAGTTATTGTCTCTGGAAGTTGCTTTCTGGGGCTTCAAGGAGAGGGGGACTTGATGTGATCATCACAGTCTGCTGCATTTTGGGAACAAGTATTAAAAATCTAAATTTCCCAGATCTTTTTTCTGGCACTTAACTATATACTAATATGAAGATTTTAGTGTACATGACTCTGACCCACCAATCCATCTCTTTATCTGTCCTCCCCAAGGTCTAAATATAATAAGCAGCAAACAGCAGAAGGGAGAAACTACTGGGAACTCTGTTCAATGCCCGAAGCATGGAAGAGAGGCAAGGAAAAGAAAGAAAGTTTTTTTAAACGGTGTTGGCTGCAGAGAAATTTGTGAGTGTGAAGCAGTAGAGAGGAGGTGTGGGAACCTAGTAGTATTGAAGCTGAAAGGGACCTTTGAGCTCATTCAGTTCAACCCCTTCCCTGAAACATGAGGTAATGGGGCCCAGAGAGGTGCTCTTGGCGCCTTTCTTCTCCCTTCTACACGCACTGAATGCTGGCCATGGCCCATCCTCCGGGAAACACAGGGCTGTGGGTTGGGAAACGCAGGCAGCCCTGCCCGCCGGGGGCTCCCAGCACGAGCTGCTACAGAGTCAAGATCAAACCCAAGTTAGGGCGATTTTGTTTTTGTTCTTATTTTGCTTTGTTTTGCTTTCCCGCTAAGTCACAGCCTCCCTCTTTCCCAGATATGAATCAGTACTGGCTCTCAGATGACTTCTGCTTTATGTCGGTGCTGGTGGGGTTTGGTGACCATTAGATTAAGAAAATAAAGCAGCAAATTCTTGTTCATGTGTTATTCTGGGGAAGCTTGCTGTTACTCTCTTTCTCCCTTCCTCTCCCTCTCTTCTTTCCTCTCTCCTTTCTTCCTCCTTCCTTCCTTGCTTCCTTCCTTCCAACATACATTATTTCCTTGAGCAGATTTAGTTACCATTTTTCTGTTTACCATTCCTCCTAACCTTGGCAATGACAAAGAAACATCTTGGCTGGAATCGTGAATCCAAACAGAACTACCACAAGCATACAATTCAAGGGACAAGGGCCATCTACTGACCCTTTTCTTACTCTTGTCTGAAATTTTTACTTCAAATGTAGCTATTCTTTGGAGAATTACAAAATGGGACAAGTTTGCATCTTTTGTCCATTCCTGGAGCCTGGCATGATAGATTGAAGTTAGAATAGTGAAAGAAAAGGAAGACCCAATACGTTTAAAATAACATCCAAAAGATGAGTCAAGAAGAAGGTAGGCTCTCCTTCCCTGCCCTTAGAATCCCACACCCCTCCCTCCCCAGCCCCAAGCAGTGACAAAAGACAGGTCTAGAACTCACTGAAAACCTGTCCTGCACACCAGGAAAGAGCAGGATCTGGAAGGTTGAGGAGGGCAGGGACACAGCCAGTGTATAAGGGAGAATGGAAAGAATAAAGGGGAGGGGGGAAGAGAGAAAGGGTTTTCTCTTTGAGAAGCTGCAGGAAATCATCTTGATCCTCTGTGTGCCTCACCACAGCACGGCTGTCCAGCAAGTCCTCCAGCAAGGCTCTCCAACATGTTCCAGATCCATCAGGCCCCTCCTCCACCCTCACCCGGTGCACCATCATCATCCAAGAGGGGCACAGCCTCCTAAATGACCTCTGAGCCTCCATTCTTTCCTCTTTAAAATACATTCTCCCTGGAGCAGCCAGGGTGATCTTTTAAAACCATAAATCAGGGGCGCCTGGGTGGCTCAGTCCATTAAGCGTCCAACTAGAGTTTGGCTCAGATCATGATCTCAGGGTTGTGAATCCTACTTAAGATTCTCTCTTTTCTCTCCTGCCCTTCCCCCACCCCTCCATCTATAAAAAATAAATAAATAAAATAAAAAAGAAAATGAATAAAAAAACCATAGATCAGATTTCCCCAGCTCCAGCAATGGCCCAGAGCTCCTCCCCAACCTTATCCATTACCACTTGATCCCTCGCTCACCCATCCAGCCACACCAGCCTTCTTTCTGTTCTTTGCACATCCAGGCCCATTCTTGCCTCAAAGCTTTCCCACTTACTCATCCCCCCTGCCTGGAACACTCTCCCTTCAGCACCTGCCATGGCTCTCTCTTCCTCATCCTTCAAGCCTCAGCTCCGTCAGTGCTCCCAGGGGTCCTTCTCTGACCACCAGCCTCGCTCTTCTTCAATATTTGTACCATCACCACCACCTGAGCTTACCTTGCTGAGAAAGACTTCTTTCTTTCTCTCTTTCTTTCTTTTTGAATACCTATTTTTTTGTCTGTTTTTCCAACAAGACTGAAAGTTCTAGAAAAGTGCAAGAACAGTGCCTATGTTGTCTGGGGCTGTCCCTATGGGGCCTAGCACAGAGCCTGGCACAGAGTAAATGCCCCAAAGTGTTTGTTGAATGAGTGAGTGAGTGAGTGAGTGAATGAGTGAGTGAATGAAGCAATGAGGAGCGGCCTCAAAAGTCCAGAATGAAGGCCCCAGACTAGGGTTGCCAGATTTTGCAAATACAAATACAAAGCACCCAAGTACACTTGAATTTCAGATAAACGATGAATGCATACAATACTAAATTAGTGTATCTCCAAATATTGCCTGCATTCATTTATGTGAAATCTAAATGTAACTCAGTGTCCTTTATGGTATTTGGCAGCTCTACACCAGAGCAATTGAGGAGCTCATGTGAACTGAACAGAGAAAAGCAGACCCCCTCAAATCTCTGCCTTGTAGATCCTTATGTGTTGTAATCCACATGAAGTGACATACAGAGCTGTTTTGTTCCTTCTCTTGGACTTCGTGTGTGTGCACATGCACGCTATTGGACTAACAGTAAGGTGGTTTTGATAATGGATTTACCACCATACCCTTCGACCCTAAAGGGTACAAGACAGAATAGGGAACAGTGACTCGAGCTACGGAGCAGATATGGCCACAGAAAGGTGGGGCTTGTTTCATATGGACACAACAACCCCAGGCACACCTCCTCCTGAAGGAGGGCTGTCTTTGCTGGAACTCTTTCTCTTCTCACAGAGAAAAGACGTCCTGAGGTAATTTTTTTTTTTTTTTGCAAAAATGGAATAATTAAATAAATCAAATTTTTCTTGGAATTTGTGATTAAAAGAAAAGCTCACGTTTCTCACAAAAACATTTTCAGTTCTTTCAGTTTCAAAAATACCAAACTTTATGAGGAAACCAAATTATGTACATTCCAGTATTATCCTCTTGTGTCCATAAAATGGTTTCAGATGTGGAAAGTGCATTTAAAACTTGCATACATTTCAATCTCCTCCAAAAGTTCCAGTCAAAAGAATAATGTTTCCCCCCATGGCTTCAAAATGTTGAGAATCCCCATGGATCACAAGTGGTCCAGTGGCAGGAGCTCTAGGAGGCTGAGGAAAAGCCCTCAGGCTAAAAGGACAAGAGACATTCTGGCATATGGAACAGGTTGGGTCAAGTCCCTCAACATGTTAGAGGAAAGCAAGACATGGGATACTCTGCTCTGCCCTGTTTAAAGGGCTACAGAGCATTGAGTTCATTCTTAGAGCCGTAAGCATTTAATCTGGGGGCAGCCCAGAGTCTTTATGTGTCTTAACAATAAATCTCACATAACTGAAAAATATCTTTAGTTAATGCAAAATAGAATATTGTTAAATATGTACCTGCGAGTGCTTTATTTGGTTTTGATTTGGTTTGTGAGCCAACAGGGCAGCAAATTAACAACGGTATTCCATGGACTGATCCAGCCAGTTCCAAGGATCTCAGAACACTTCATACATTTTATCTCATCTTCTTCACAATAAATTTTGCTTTTGGTATTAACATCCCCTCTTTGCAATTTTATGGACAGGGCAAATGCCTGACAAATTTAGTGATCTACCGTGAGTTCAAAGCAAAAAGCCTTCTCCCCGCAATCACCTGTAGATGGAAACCAATTCAATACTTCAGTTCAGCTGGAAATTGAGGGAAATACAAAGGTGATTGACCCTCATTCTATTTACCTATCAACCATATTCGACATCTGCCCTCTCCCCATGAACAACATCATTACACATTTCGTATTTATTTTAATTTACATACCCCATTCCAAAAAAAATCTGTGGTGGTTGTAGGAAACACAAAGGAAATATATATACCTTTTTAATATAAATATATAAAATATACAAAGATATAAAAAAGCACCTAATACTTATCTGTTCTTGGATCTAAATACATAAAACTCTCTAGAGCACAGACTTGGTGACGGGTTACTCTGTAAAATACCAGATTGGTACACTGCTCAGTATTGAGAATGGGGACCTCAAAAATCAGGGCTTCAGATGCTAGATGAGTGATACAAGCAGAAAATGGACACATCTTTAAAAATAAGACTTTACAAATATATACAAACATGTACTGTTTTTTCATTGCAAGAAAGATACAACTTCACAAATAATTGAGTCCGAGCTTTTGTATTCCTGATAAAGCTGTTTGTTACCATTAACTCATCTCAATTTTCTCATAATACCTAGCATTTTCTAAACCCTTCTTCTGGTTAGCTCCTTTGGATAAATGGTATAAGTATACCACAGTGTGAAGTACATTCCTAGAAAAATTGTCAGCTAAAATTTTGTGAATTGAAATGCATTTTAATTATGTTCATCGAATTGAGGACGGAGTTTTGTAGGGAGTCTACTATTTAAAGAAGCCCTTTGATGAAGCCTTTTTTATCTACATGTCACATAATTTTTTATGTTTTATTTGACATTAATTTTTTTCTTATTTTCGTAAGTAATACACACTTGCTGCAGTAAGTCAGAGAATCCAGAGAGGTACAAACAGAAAGCAAAAAATCTTTCTGCCAACTCCTATTTCACCCCAGGTAATAGATACCGACCATCCGATGTGGATCTTCCCATGCTCTGCTCATAAAAAAAAAAAAAAAAAATATATATATATATATATATATACACACAAATACACCCCTACACTTATCAAGGGGTGGCAGAACTTTAGTTCTTGTATTCACCCTTCTTATTAAAACAAATTCTAGTGTACACATTATCCTTTCTTTTTTTTCCACTCAATTATTAGCACAGTAATCCCCCCACTTAAGTGCTCATGGTGCTAGCTAATTATGTTTGATAACAGCCAGAGTTACCAAATATTCCACATGTAAATACATAACGATGTGCTCAACCATGCCCCTTTGGATGGACGTTCTGTTTTTCCCTTGTCTTTTTTTTTTTTTTTTTTTTTACCACCACAAACAATGCTGCAAGCGGCATTCCGCTGCAGCATTTCCTATAGGAGTAGTAATTCTTGTGCTTACTTTCCAGGTTCGGATTGTTCCCTATCAGTTTTCCTTAAAATAATTAGAACTAACTTAATAGAGCATAGAAATATCTTGGAGCAAACGACTATCTCTCCTTTTTAAAATGTGTGTTTTTACATCAATCGAGCAGAGTGCCGACGAGCTGCCAGCCAGCGCTCTGTCTCAAGCCAGTTCCACAGCTGCTCGTTGCCGGAGACCGGCAGTGCTCGTCCTGCAAGGCTTTGATCACCCCCTGGCCTTTCCACACTGGGAACAATTTTTCCCCATGCCCTGGCTCTGTAACCGGTTAGTGAACTTTCACTCTTCTGGAAACTTACAGAGATGGATAAGAAGTCTGAGAACTCAGGCTCAAGATCATGTTGATAATTGAGTCCTTTGTAAAACTGCAACCTATTTATTCGGCTGAGAAGGTGAAGCTCCGGCAATGGTTTGTATGTTTCTTGTGCGCAAACATGTAGGGTGTCAGGGTGCCAGAGAGAGCTACGTGGCTCCGAGACACCTGAGAATATCACCCCAGAGAATAACCATATTTCTTACTGGTCTGGTTGGGATAGTAGAGTTGCAAGATTTAGGAAATAAAAACACAAGATGACCATTTAAGTTTGAATTTCAGACAGACCACAGATAATTTTTTGTTATTTTCTTATACATATGTAATATATAATACTGGATAATATTGCATAAGACATACTTATGCTAAAAAGTTATTTGTGGTCTATCTGAAATTCAGACTTAATGGGTGTCCTGTATTTTACCTAGCAAGCCTATATGATAGAAGAAATTTTCTCCCTGCTCCCCACCTGGAAATTTCTTTGCTTTAGTCTCTGAGTCAGAGACCAGGTAGCAGAAGGATTCACCTTTTCTTCCTTGGCCTCTCAGCTTCCCTGCAGATTTGGGGGTGTCCATGCCTTGACCCCAGCTCCTGTCAGCATAGGGGGAGCATCCAGTCCCAAAACTCTTTGCCTAAGCACTGAGCTTGCTGGTGGTTGCCTTCCTTTCTGGGTTGATCTCTGTATTCCCAACCTCCTCGGCCACTTTGACCATGAAAAATGGCCCACTCTCTGACTTATGCCTGAACTTTCTGGGTTGCATATGTTTTGTATTCTCTTGTGTCTTGTGCATTTCCGGTGTCTGGAGGATCATCATATCCTGAAACTTCTGAAGCAGCTAAGATGGTGTAGTCAGAAGATCCAAGTTCTGTTACCTACATTATATAAACAGGGAAAGTCACCATCTGAGCCCGTTTCCTATATGTAAATGGGGGTTGGGTTCAATTAGGAGATACTCAAGATATTTTTTTAAGATTTTATTTATTTATTTGACAGAGAGAGACACAGCGAGAGAGGGAACACAAGCAGGGGGAGTGGGAGAGGGAGAAGCAGGCTTCCCGCTGAGCAAGGAGCCCAACGTGGGGCTCAATCCCAGGACCCTGGGATCATGACCTGAGCTGACGGCAGACGCTTAACCGACTGAGCCACCCAGGCGCCCCTGAGATACTCGAGATATATCTGGCTCTGACCCTCTGTGCTTCTAGGGTCTTCTTCCCTCCAGATCCAGGTGTGCTGGCCACAGCCCACATCTGAGCATTCCTCCCTGCCCTAACCCTGCCAGGGTTCCAGCTTGACACTCAGCTTTACTGATAAGAACCATTTAACAGGGTTCTAGCAGTGGGATGGATGATCCCTGTCCTTCTAAACATTTGACTCAGCCAGCATCATAAATTGCCCGCTTTTAAAGTTAGCACAGTGTTTGATCAAGAAACACACCCAACTATTTGTCAGAGGGTCAGCGTAAAACTTCCAGATGGCATAGGCCATTTTGTTTCAAATCACGCTGTTTACATATGAACACAACTGAATACTCCCTAGCTGCAACAACTCTAAACTGGGTCACTTTTCACTAAGTAGAAATCTTTATAAAGAAAGTATTGTGAGGGGGGCACCCGGGTGGCTCAGTCAGTTAAGCGGCTGCCTTTGGCTCAGGTCCTGGGATCGAGAGCCCCACCTTGGGCTCCCTGCTCAGCGGGGAGTCTGCTTCTCCCTCTCCTCTGACCCTCCCCTCGTGCTCGTTCAAATAAACCAATAAAATCTCTCTTTCAAATAAACCAATAAAATCTTCAGAAAAAGAAAGTGTTGTGACCCTGAACATAAATATGTGTTCTTTTTAACAACCAGGTACGATGTATAAACACACATGAACAATAATGGGAAGAGAATTCAAAAGAAAGTAAACATGTTTAAAACTTGGAAATTTAAAAAAAATAAAATTGCTCGTGTTCATAATGGTTGGTTTTAATCACACCAAATATTTAAAAATAGAAGACCTCTGGTGAATATCTAGAAGAGTCCATCTGCTGAGGCATTTCAATTCCTCACAACCTGGACCTTCCAAATCCCAGGAGTATTTCTCTTTTCTACTTACATGCAGAGCATTGTTCAGAAACATGTAGAAGTTTATACTGTGCAAGGAGCATGTGAAACACATTCATTATGGGAATTGGAGAATCACATGAATGGCCCTTAAAGATGATCTAATTCAGTGTTTTGTAAACTTGTTTCTCCTGGCCTACCATAAATACTTTCACAAGAGAATACTTACCGTTACTGTGTGAGGCCATGTGATATTTATATTCTATTCTATTTCATTTTTTTAAATTGGTTGTGACCCACCTTATTGATTTCACTACCCATCAATGGATCACAACCCAGTTTGAAAAACACTAAAAAAAAAACCGACCTCCCTCATCTTAAAAATGGGAAACATCAGAGGACATTGTGATAAATGACCTGACAAAGGTGAGTTCAAGGTAAACATACAACCATGAGAAACCCCTTCTGTTTCCCACTTAAGCCAGCAAAACATTTCACTCCAAATGGCTTGTCTCCCAACATCTGCCAAGCAGAGCCACTTTAGATATGCTTTGGCCTCTCGAGGGGGAATAGGGGCTATATTAGTGGAAGAATGTTGTCCTTACATCCCCACAGAACTCTCTGGGATCTCTGCTCTTACTAAAAAAAGATCCAGAAAGCAAACAAAACAAAACAAAAACATAAAATGAGGTGATTTGGCTAATACCCCCATACCTGGTTCTGAGGACTCTTCAGACAAGGGACAGTCTGTTGCCCTGGTTTAATTTGGGTACTCTTGGCTCCCAGCACAGCAGTACACTACGAATGCTGAATATAATCCTTCTCCTCATGTTTGTCTGTGTTGCCATGTTTACATGTATGATCTCCAGAAACTTTACTGCTGTTCTGCGGCCACTATCTCATCAAATGAGCCAACAGATGATCCCCCAGCAATAAGAATGAGAAAATCTGGCCTCTGTACAGGTTGAAATAACCACCCCCAGAAACCTGGTGCACAATCAGAACTCAAGCAGTGCTGGAGATCTGGACGGAGGGTGCCCCCGGAAGGCAAGAGTCTGCCCTCCAGCTTGGACTGAAGGATGACCACAGTGGGTACTACATGGCCGGGCAGATGCCTGAAGCCCCATGACTTCATGATTAGGCTTTTGTATCAACATGACTTTATTGTTCGTTGGGGGGAATTATGGCCCATAAAGATAAGGTCTTAAACCAACAAGATCTTCCAATAATACTCATTTATCTGAACAATAGACTCTTGGCCAGTTGTCCTTTCAGGACAAAAGGTTGTTTATCTGGGCAAATAGCCCACCTCTCAGGACAGTAGTCCCCTCGACTGGGCAAATCTGCTCGCCTCTCAAATAACCATTTATTCATCGAGTCTCATTTTGAAACTCTCCTGTCTGTCGTATCCACTGATCCTAAGCAATCTTATCACACACTGTGCCCAATTCTAAATGGATTCCAGAATTTAAAGACCCACCTTAAACCACTGAACTCAGACCCAGAACTCTATGAATAGTCTCCTGAGATACTACGAACCCCTCACTAAGGTGATGCTTTTCCTCATCATAGTAAATAATAGACTCAGCTTTGTTTGATCAACAGGTGATTCTGGTGGTCTCACAGGAGAGTCAGCAGATGATAACTTAGATGGTTTAAATAAAGACAATTTAATGAAGGGACTCTTTACAGAAGTAAGGGCAGGATTACTGGAATAAACAAGGGATCATGAGGCACCCAGGGACCCACAAGAGTGGGAAGCCATTGTCATGCTAGGGCTGAAGGGACAGGGGGAGAAAATTGTGTCACTGGAATCCAGTGACGGTGGGAACTGTAGGGCAGTGGGCCACCCAACGCAAGCTGTAGTCTTGGAAGCACACGTCCATGGTCAGAAATGAGGTGCATGTGGGAAGAGAACAGAGAGGAAACACCGCCCCATCTCCCTTCTCTGGCCCTTCAGTTGACTGCTGGTTCCTCCCATCGACCAAACCCAAATGGAAGCCAGCAAGCGGGGGGCCCTGATCATGCAGGAGTCAGCTTCCTGGGGACCGAGCAGAGCAGAGCAGAGAAGGGAGGAGAATGGATCTCTGTGAACATGGAGAGGAAGGGGTGGGGTGAACAAATGGAGAATAACCATAGCACAATGAGTATGTGTTGAGTGAATAAATGAATCCAGCAAGGTACATAGTAATTAATGTTTGGTAATGAATGAATATGAGAATTACTCTGAATATACATTCTTTCTACTTAGGCTTTTGTTTTGGGGGGTCATAATCAGTAAATGTCAATTTTGTTCCTTTGCTTATAACTTCATCCTAAGCCAAGGTCAATAAGGAACTCAAAGAATAAGGAAAATTGGACATGTTTTAGAGATTTCATAGATACCGTCTGTGCTATAATTTGACCTTAAGCATGGACTTAGGAGTTGTAGCACAAATAATTCTTCACCCACTCCCTAAAATATCACCAAACCAAGATTTTGTATCTAGGGAGCTTACCATAATTGCAAGAGCTACCCAGATCACATTTTCTGGAAGGAGTTGAAAAGGTTAGCAAATTTGGAAATACCACCAAATAAGTTGCCAAAATAATCCTTTTGTAACGGTCTGTTTTGAATTACATAGCCTAAAAGAATGTGAGCTGATGAGGGTTAAAGCCAAGCAAGCAAATTAAGTTTTGGAGCTATATGCCATGTGATAGATACTTCCCAGTATAATTGCTAAAAACGTTTAGTTCTGAAACCAGAGTTTTGAGTCTTTGGGCAATGTACTGACTTCCATGCCTCAGTTTCCTCATTTATAAAATGGGAATGACATTCCATACTTCTTTTGGCAATTATTTTCTGGCAACCAGCATTCACTCCCACCCCTTTCAACATTCATCCATATATTCCAGGACTGGAAGGCTGGTAATTACATGTCCCAGACTCCATTGCTTTCATGGTTCTTGGTAAGAAATCAATTCTGACAATGATATATACGACCATGGGCGAGATTTGGAAGCTCAGGCTTTAGCAAATGTGACATTTCCCAGCAACTTCCAAGTTTTCCCTTTCTAGTTACCAGCCTGGGCCCTGCAGGACGGTTGTGACCAGCTGTGACCATGGGCAGCAGTTTCCTGTAATTTTCCTGATATGGGCGGTAACAGCAACTTCTTGTAATGAGACAGCAGTGACGAACCTGAAAGCTAGCAGGTGCCTCCTCTGACCTCATTTGCAACCTCAGACTTTTCAATTTCTTTTTACAAGCATCAAATTCCTGCTGTTGAATCCTTGCCTATTTGAAATACCAAAGGTGGTTTCTGCTTTACTAACTGAACCCTGAGTGATATCTACTAGTGTGTAGGTCTCACCACAGTATGCCTTTTACAGAACTGATCCTTGAATTAATCACGCCAGTGGGCGTCCTTTGGCATGCATATAACTGTTTGTGGGGTATCCTATAAAACTGAAGACCAGAGTTCTCCACGGCAGTGAAGAAAAGTTAGCAAAATTCATTATCCCATTGGCACTTTTAAATCATTCATTTAGTTACTATAACCATTTCTAGCACCTTAATTGTAGAATCATATTATATAAAATATAAGCTGAACTAGGTTTCTTGGTAAGAAAAGTACAATTTATATATTTAGAAATCGAATGACGGTTTTATTTACCCAGAGCCAATAAGAGCCTTTCCTTAAGACAAAACCTTTCACTTTAAATGATTAGTCTGCTCAATGGAAACATGAGTATTTTACATATTTATTGCTCTCCCATCTAAGTTTGATATGTTTATACTTAAAGTTGCAGAAATTCATCAGCAATTTTTGTATTATTTTCACTAAAAATAGAAGAAAGTTGGACAATTTGTTATAAACACTGCCATTCTTTGCCAATTCTACTAAAATGTAGTAGAAAAAAGATGGCCTCTTTCAGGCCACTTCCTTCCCTCCTAACCCAGCATTTGCCATAAGTACTAGGTAGTATGTATTTGAAAATACTCCATTCTGTATTAATACAGCATTCCCACCCCTGGTGGATAAGATTGTAGTCTTCTTGAAGGCAGGTTTATCCCTTTTGGGAAACTCTTGGTATGGTGTTCTGCATACTAATAATATTACTGAGGACGTCACGCCTCAGATTTGTAGAGAGAACCAGTCCTCGAGCCTCCTGCAGAGCTTCCTTTAGTGCCTGTGATTTTCAAAGCCAAATCCAGTCCTCTGCTTGCCTCAAAAATGTAATTAATCTTATCTCTTAACTAATGAAACTGACTACATGGCACTTTGTAAATATCCAGGGTACTCCCCGAAAGGTAAACAGCGGTAATGGTCAAGATCAAAGCCTCAGCTATGGGGTGCTGCTATTACGGTTTGAGGGTCATACCTGCCTGGGAAGAACAATAAACACAGGACGGCTTTGATCGTGTCCCTCCCAAAGCAGAACCTTCAGTGGTTCCCCATTGCCTTCAAAAGCCCACACTATTTGGTGGATTTACCCTCCATACCCCTGCTGCCTGGCCCCCACCCACCCTCCCAGCCTTATCTCCCCCTGCTTCCCACTCCTATGAACAAATCCACCAAGCATGCTGCACACAGCTCATCGCTGGCTTGGTGGCCTCGACGTATCCTCCCTTCTCCTTCCTTTGCCATCATCACCTTGGGCATTCCGCATCCCCCAAACCCAAGAGGGTCCCTCTTCTTCTTCAGACAAAGGTGTAACGATCTGCCCACTGTGTATAGGAAGAGCAAATAATGCCTCTTGTTTACTCACAAAGCATATTCCATATATTACCTCACCTAATTCTCAAAACAACTCTACAAGGTAGGATTATTTCCTCCACTTTATGGATGAAGAAATTAAGCCAAACATGAAGGTATTTCGGGCTGTATGATTCAACTCTCAGACAGTGTTTACAGCTCACTCAGTCTCCAGAAGAAAATGTGGCTAATTTACTCCTAAAAATAGATAAAGGAAATCTGTAACATTTCGTGAACAAAGTAGTCAGTATGTTCAAAATTCAATATAATAATCTCAAAATTGCAATAGTGTATGTGGTATAAAATACTCCATAGCCAATAAGTACTGTAAAAAGATACTCACCATCACTAACAATTGGGCAATGCAAGTCAAGCCCATAACAAGATACCACTTCACACTCATTAGGATGGCTACTATATTAAAAAGAAAAAGAAAAACTAATAAATCCTGCATATAACTATGGAGAAAATGTGGAGAAACTGAAATCCTTGGGTAGTGCTGGTGGGAATATAAGATGGTGCTGTTGCTGCGGAAAACAATATGGCAGGTCCCCCCAAAGATTACACACAGAATTACCATGTGATCCAGCTATTCAGCCAAAAATTGAAAGCAGGGGCTCAAAAAGATATTTGTACACCCATGTTCATAGCAGCATTATTCACAATAGCCAAAGATAGAACTCAACCATCTGCCAGCAGATGAGTGAATAAGCAAAATGTGGCATATCCATACAATGGAATAATATTCAGCCTTAGAAAGGAATGAAATTCTTGCACGTGCTACAACATGGATGAACGTTGAGGGCATCATGCTAAGTGACATAAGCCAGTCACAAAAGGATAAATATTGTCTGATTCTACTTATGTGAGGTACCTAAAGTAGTCAAACTCATACAGACAGAAAATAGGATGGTGGTTGCCAGGGGCTGGGGAGAGGAGAGAACAGGGAGTTACTGTCTAAAGGGCACAGAGGTTCAGTTTGGGAGGATGAAGAGTTCTAGAGATGGATGCTGGTGATGGTTGCATAACAATATAAACGTTCTTAATGCCATTGTACTGTACACTTAGAAATGCTTAAAATGATCAATTTTATGTTATGCATATTTTACCACAATAAAAAAACTCTTTATGAAAAATGTGTACATATCATGCATTTGGTCCAAATACCCTGTGGGGAAGTAGAGGAGATAGTAAGATCTTCCACTGCAAAGACATGGAAAGTAAGGCTCAAAGGAATCCACTGACTTGCTTTAGATGTGCCCAGAATCCCCTGGGGACCCTGGCACGATGTACAAGTCAGATTTGGTGCGTCTAGATGGGGCCCGAGACTACATTTCTAACCTATCCTCAAGCAATGCTAGGGGTCTACAGATCACCACCCTGGGTCAAGACCAGGAAGCAGCAGGACTGAGATCAAACCTGATTCTTTAGATGCATGATAGAGAATTCTTTAAACTGTCAAGGAGCCCCTCAGAGATCACTCTACCCTCACAAGGAGCAAAAGAAGAAAAATCCCACTGAGAACACAGATCCTTATCATTTCGATGGATTCATTAACCCAGATATTTCCAGAAGACCATAATCAGATTCACCTGTTTTTGTGAATGCTCCGGACACACAGGGAAAACTAAGTCATGCCCTCATTTTGATCTTGCACACATTAATTTTTTAAAAACACTACTTGTATGTTAGCTAAAATAAAACTGTAATAGAAGGTAATTTGATGGCAAACTAGTTGCAATACTTAAAGATTTCCTTAACAAGATTCTTTGTCAGAGATAATTCACATGGGGCAGAAGTTCTAATACCGAGATGCACATTAAAAATACGTTGTATAGAGGTGTCCGGGTGGGGCAGTCGATTAAGCATCTGACTCTTGATTTCGGCTCAGGTCACGATCTCAGGGTGTTGAGATCAAGCCCTGCATCCGCCCAGCTCAAAGCCTGCTTAAGATTCTCTCTCTCCCTCTCCTTCTGTCCCCGCCCCCCGCAAAAGAATACCTTGTATATATTCTTTAAAATATTGATGCCCAGGACCCATCCCCAGAGAGATTATTCGATTGGTCTGGTGGGTTTTTGGTGCTGTTTTGTTTTCGTTTTTTTTTTACGTTCTCCAGGTGATTCTAATACCAGTCAGGGCTGGGAACCATTGCCCCAAGATGAAATGGTAGCCCCAGTTCGAGATATTTAATACATTACATTCGTCTCTATTCTTGGTTGAGATTACGAGGTATCAGAAAAAAAAGTCTGGTATATTTTGTTTACTAACTGCAAATGCAAACAATATATTTCAGACATTTTATTGGGTCTAAATTTACTTAAGGAGCAAACTTTCTGCAAAATAATGCAAGATTGTTGGCAATTGTATGTCCCTAGGAACACCAAGGTTAATTTGAGCACCATAAAACTCCCAATTGGAGTCACTAGTCTATTTAAAATCATGTTTGGGCTTACCAAACTTAATTCAAATCAATAGCTACTTTACTTCCCCTGCTGAAATAGAACTTGCCACAATGGCCATATTGATGCTACCCTTCTTGCTGATTATCATTATTCATATTCAGCCATAATTTGGATATTGCCAACCAACATTTCCAGCCAAGGACACTTCAGGATAATATATATGAATTGTGCATTATTGATCACAGAACATCTGCTGGCCCTTAAGGATGTTGACATATAAACATGAACACAAGTTTGCAAGTTTGTATTTCTGATGTTCATAAAATGATAATTTATAAAAATGAACAGTTATGCTTTTTTAAATCACCTTCATAAAGATAAAGTAATATAAGCAAGGGTTTTAAATTATAAAAACCATTGAAAGAATGCAAACTCCTAAAGTTTTTCCATAAATGATTTATTGAAGGAAAACATTATTTTTCCTTTATACTTGATACCATTTAACTGCATTTTGCCACTTGTATAATGAAAAATAAATTTGCCAAATCATAATTACTGAGATCAGAAATTATAATGTAATGAAAGTGTTTTCTTAAGATACATATTATTATTATATTACATATATATTTTTATATCTTTTTTTATTTTAAGATTTCAGGAGTCCACAGTAAGATTAGTACAGTTGATTTCTTGGAACACGTTTCCCAAAGATATGTTGGCTGTGCAAAATAGAGCACGGTTGTTAAATAAAGCTCAGGGTCAAAGTCTCAACCCCTGTCATGAGGAGACTGCAGTTGAAACTCTTTATTAAGAGTGAAAAGCTGCAACTTCTCCCATAGAAAACAAGATAAACCAGGCAAACAGTGCGCAGGTGTTGACCTGCCCTACTCCTGCTCAAAGTCTAGGATCGAGGCAGGCAACTTCATTAGAGGGCACCTTCCTAACTCAGGGAAGTGAAGAATGAGTTTCCAGGAGAAATCCAGGAATGATTCATTACCAGACATGTGCTGAGAAGCCGCTGTCCTATCACTTCCTTTGCTCTGTTCCCATAGCCAGGGGTAAGCTAACACTCTTGGAGGGTGGAGGGTACATGATGGTCTAGGCCTATCCTAGAAGGTCTAGAAGAATATATGCCACTTATGCTATATAATAAGAATAATATTTTGAAAATATTAATGGTGTGTTTTTTTATTCCACTCCCACCTCACATTCCCTGCAGACATTCCATAGCTGCAGGAAAGAGGGAGAGGAAATGCCATCCAGGAAAAACAAGAATACAACCCAGGGATGCTGATGTGCCAGACAACATGGGGAAGTAAAAAAAAAAAGGGCTTCTAGCTCTGAAAGAAAGTCGATGGAACAGAAGCCTAGGGAGCAAATAGTCAGACCCATGGGTCCTGCCCCTCCTCCCACTCTGGACAGAAATCCTGGCATCGGGTGGAAGTGGGCTGTAGAAAGACTGGGGGCGAGCTGGGCTGGAAGGCTTTATTACTCCACTCTTCATGGGGAGCTCCAGGAAGTGACCCCCATCACTGGTGTCATGGTGCCGGTGGGGCCCAGGCACCGCAGAGCAAAAATGGCAGCCCAGCAAAGCTAGACGGAGAAGGGCCCTGAGTCAGTGCTTCTGCACCTCCCTTGGTTCCTGTGTGAGGTTGGGGAGTCGAGGGTACACACCTCCAATGAGCTGAGGTGCTAAGCGATGAGTCAACTCTATGACAGAGGTGAATTCGAGGTCAAAGTTGAAATTCAGACAGGTCCTCGGAGCCAGTGAGGGCCAAGATGGAAAGCTCAAAGAGCAGCAGGCCCAGCCAGTTAGGGCTGGGGTTAGAGCTAGGGTTCAGGTTGGGGTTGGGTTAGTATTGACCTTAGAAGTTTAGGGTTAGGATTGGGTTAGGGTTGGGATTAGGGTTAGAATGGGGTTGGAGTTAGGATTAGGGTTGCTGTTGGGGTTGGTGTTGGCATTAAGTTTAGGGTTTGGGTTAGCGTTGGGATTGGAGTTAGCTTTGGGAATTTTTAGGGTTATGTTTGAGTGTAGTGTTAGTGTTAGCATTTGGGTTGAGTTTGGCATTAGAGTTAGGGTTCCGGTTAAAGTTGGGTTGGGGTTAGGGTTAAGGTTGAGTAAAGCTGCACTGTCCCTGCAGCCCCAGAATCAGCAAGTGCATCCCTTGTCATGAC
Organism: Phoca vitulina; assembly: GCF_004348235.1. Taxonomy (NCBI): domain Eukaryota; kingdom Metazoa; phylum Chordata; class Mammalia; order Carnivora; family Phocidae; genus Phoca; species Phoca vitulina. The sequence goes on along the minus strand of NW_022589707.1, from coordinate 42,364,175 downwards.
TTATTGTACTCTTTCCACTTGGCCAGAGTTGATACTCAGTAATATTGCCATCTAGGTCTAATAGTTTTGTTAAGATTTTATTTATTAAGAGAGTGCATGACTGGGGGTGGGAGGGAGGGATAGAGGGAGATGGAGAGAGAGAATCTCAAGCAGACTCCCTGCTGAGCAAGGAGCCCCATGAGGGGCTCAATCTCACGTCCCTGAGATCATGACCTGAGCCAAATTCAAGAGTTGGACGCTTAACCGACTGAACCACCCAGGTGCCCCCAGGCTTAATAATTTTTTTTATCGAAGGAGTCAGTTACGTTCATTTTGGGAAAATTAGTAGTTTCACTGACTTCTACCTACTAAATGCTGGTAGTTCCCCACTGCTCCCATGATATTCAAAAATGTCTGCAGATACTGTCAAACATTTTGGGGAGACAAAAATCACTGCAGGATTAGAAACACTGCACCACTTTGAAATGAGATCGAGATTAGAGACCCTGACAAACTGAGCACCCATCCCAGCACAGGAAGAAACAGACACCAGCATTGTCAAGTTTAAGGAACTTGCTTTTCCACCTCACCCACCCACCCCAGGGCTAACCAGCAGAGCTGAAGCCCAAGACCAATAGAAAGTAAAGGAAAATAGAAAATATTAACTCTGGGAAGTGTGGGTTATTGCTCCATTTTAGAGATGAGGAAATTGCATCTCTAAGAGGTTAACCAACCTGCCCAAGGTCATACACCAGTTTGAAGCCAGATTCAAACCCCACTGAGGCTGCATCCAAAGCTATATTCATCTTGATAAGCCAGGCTGGAATTGCCTCTTGCCCACAGGGCTGCATTATAAATGAATGTGTATTTCAGCGTCAACTCCATAAGCTGTGAACTCCTGTGGGGAAGGAATGATATATGCCTGGTTCTATACCAAGCATTTCATTTGTGCTCTATAAATATTTGTTGAATGAATGAATGAAACCCTGCCCTCCTCCCTTGGGCTAAGAAGGGCTTTTTCCAAGGCCAGGCTGCACCTGGGAAAACAAGAAGGGAGATAAAGGCTCAGCGAAAGTTGACAATTGCAGGACCAATGTTCTTTCTCAGAAGGTCCTTGAAAGAGGCAAGAAAATGTATGGCTGTCTTCCAATCAACAGCACTCGTCTGTATGCCAGGAGATAAGCTCCCTGAGCCTGCAGAGAAGGGAGAGGTGGGATGGAGTGGGAGGAGCCACGCGGGAGGTGATGGAGCTTCTGCAGGGTTTGGGTTCGATTTGGAAGGACCAAATGAATGAAGAAGAAACTCTAGGGTTGAGTCGATACACTAAGTAAGAGCAATGAGGAAAAGGCAAGAATGCGAAAAACAAGGAGTCCAGGTGAAGCAGGGAAGATGGGTCTGGCACAATGAAGAGCTGATACTGAGAAATAAGGTTGGGCGTGAGGGTGAACTGATGGTGAACTTGAAGTTCAGGCAAAGATATTCAAGGTTATATGTAGATTTCTGAGTAGCACAGCAATGACCGTGAGCACTGGTGGGGGGTTGCCGCAGGCAGGCACCACTCTGAGCCCTTTACAGGGATGATCTCATACATCCCTTTACAGGGATGATTTCCCCTCTGAGGACCCATGGAGGAGCTCAGACCCTGAGACCATACGTAAGGTGCTCCTGTCACATAATTTGTAAGTGATAGGGGCAGGATGTGAATCCAGGCTTCAGCCCTTAGGAGCCCATGCTCTCAGCCAGCAAGCTACACCAGTTCCTGGTATGTGATGGGATGAAGGCAATTAGCCCTCCACTAAAGAGAAGGTGGATGCATCAGGGTCCCTCCCTCATGTCCTTAATCTGGGTAATAGTGATTCATTCCATCAGGATGGGGTCTAGGCCGTGGGGAGAAGGAAGATTCAGGATATATTGTAGCAAAAGCTAGGGCTTAAAAGCTATTTGCTAGATGACTACCTCTGATGTGTGTAAGATATGATTACTTCACAGGCAATTATATATGAAGCTTCTTTCTTCCTTGTTCATCTGCATCCTTTTTGCACCTTCCTCTTAGATTTAACACCACTTGGGGGTTGTGGGGATGGGGAACATGCTTGTATTATCCCCCTCCTTTCTACAACCTCAGCTTGGCACCACCCTCAGAGAGCATCTGGATGATGGAATTGTGTGGCCACTGATTGTAAAATGTGGAGCCAGCAGTGATTCTTGTTCTTAGAAACGCCACCAGCACTGTGGTGGGTGAAAACAAACGATCTCTATGTGTGTGGTGGTGAGAAGGGGGGGCCTTCGTGTGTTTTATTCGTGCAACCATATCTATTGAGTACCTACTACGTGCCAGGCACTATTGTAGGGGACTGGGACATACTGTGGATAAAACAAAGATCTCTGCCCTCGTAGACCTGGCATCTCCAAGGCAAAGGCAAATGATAAGCATAAGAAATAAGTAAATTGTATAGTGTGTTAGAAGGTAATACGTGTCTTGGGAAAAAAATAGGACATAAAGGTAGGTAAGAGAGATCAAGAAGAAAGCAGGGGAGTAGTGGAGTAGTTTGTATTAAGCAGGATCATCAGAGAATGTCTGAGCAAAGACTTAAGAATGGGAGTAAGCAAGCTAGGTGGAATTGGGGCAAGAAGGAGCGAGCCTGCTGTACTCAATGCTCAGCTAGGAGGTCAGTGTGGCTGGAGTGGGGGGGAGCATGGAGCCCAGAGACAGTAGGAGAGAGGTCAGATGGAAGGTTTGGGGGAGAGGGCGCATTATGAAGGGCCTTGCAAGCCATTACTCAGAGTGAAATGGGGAGCCCCTGCCAGGTCAAAAAGCGCAGGAGAGAGATGATCTTTCTTAGATGTAAGAATAGGGTAAGGGTAAGCTATGGCAATAATCGAGGAGAGAAATGGTGGTAGCGGAAGGTAGTCATTTTTTCCCCAGTGCAGTGCCCGTCCAGTGTTGTTCCAAAAATAATTGATGGGATCAGAGTCAACTAAAGCAAATTCTTCATGATGAGTCAGCATGGGAGAAACCAGTGCTGGGGGAGACATGACATACGGTCGTGCACTGTGCAAATAGTGACAGAATGAAGAATCACACACTCAGATCCACCCGGTTATGAAAAACAGTGCCCCACCACCCAGACCACAGCTCAGGCAAGCAAAGCATTAACACCTGCATTATTGAAACTTCTGTCTCTTTGCCCTGCTGAAGACCGTGTAGGCGATCAGCTTTGTCTTTTCACTGTCCTGGAATCTTTCTATGGGGATGAGAGTTGTGTCCAATCTCTCCCCAGATAGTTCCTGCCCTTGTGTGAAATGTCTTGGTTCCCAGTGAACTATCTTACTCTGGGGGAATTCTCCTGGTTCTCACCAGGTTGCTTTAACTAAATACCCGAGGTATAGTTTCTTTCAAACCACAGGGGAACTATTTTGCATTTGTATTGTATTTTTTGCCAAGAAGTCAGTGCAAAGGCTTCTTTGCATTTTCTTGTTTCCTGAAGCAATTTCTTCTGCTGGTGTTTTAGTTACAAAACATTTTATTAAGTTTAAAACTGGATTCTTTTGTGAAATTGGGGTGGCCTTATGTTAAAATATTGACTGAAATGAAAGGCATTACCTGGCAATGGGAACATATTTCTTAGTGTTAAAAGATAAGTCCACTTGGTTCTGACTTACACAGGACAGCGGCAACCTACGAAGCTGAGCATGTTGCGTGTACATGAAAGCACACTTTTTATTTCCCACCTGTTTGTGTGCTCGATGAGTCATTCTTTTTTTTTTTTAATATTTTATTTATTTATTTATTTATTTGAGAGAAAGAGTGAGCAAGAGAGAAAACACAAGCAAGGGCAGAGGCAGAGGGAGAAGAAGACTCCCCTGCTGAGCAGGGAGCCTGATGCGGGACTCGATCCCAGGACCCTGGGATCCTGACCTGAGCCGAAGGCAGATGCTTAACCGACTGAGGCACCCAGGTGCCCCATGATGAGTTCTCATTCTTAAATTATCCAGAATTCATTTGCTTTGGCTGCTCCTCTGGAGTGAAAAAGCCCATAGTGTTCTTCTTCTTGGCTTTAGAGGAAAAGGAAGGAAAATCCTGGCTTTTCCGGACCTTTATCACCTCTGCTCTAGTTTTGTGCCCAGCTTCCTGTTCAGGTGAAGCCGGCTGGTGGGTGGGATGTGGCTTTGACTGTTTGGGAACTCGCTCCTTCCGTGCCAACCTGGCTCTGCACTGCCATCTTTGAGCACCTCAACTTATCAGCAAAGGCTCCAGAGAGCATCCTGTGACTCCCTCATGGGCCGGCCAATAGCCCCCATTTCCAACACTGGAGTTGGGGGACCAGTGAGGATTCGTGTGCTGAAAAGGCAGCTCTGTCATTTGCACACTATCGAGCCTCTACTGCATGCCTGGACCCTGCCTTCAAGGGTCTGCCCTGAAGGGTCTGCTATAGCAGATCAGCCTTACCTACTGCGAAGAACGTCAAAAGACTCTGTCTGCAAGCGGAGCTACCGAGCCGCCGTGGAGCCACGGACCCATCCCTGCAGTGCTCCCTCTGTACCAGAAATGCCCAGCACGGGCTACACAGGGGACATTGCCTTACATGCTGTGAAGGACGCAATGAGTAGGAAACTCATCTTCACAGCCACGGTCCAGCACACCAAGTGTGGAGTCAGTCGGGTTGGATTCAAGTCGCAGCCTTGCCACGCACTTGGTGGGAAGCTTCGGTGAATCCTCCTCTTTTGTTCGGGGCTTGGCACATCATAGATGCTCGGGTAACACTCTGTGTATTGGTTCTCAATTCTATTTTAGTGCACAATAGGGAGCAGCGTCTGTGGCTGCCTGAGAGTTGGGGTGGGCAGAACACGGTGCTCATGTTTTAAGACACGAAACCTGCCAAATCCTCCAGTGACCAGGTTTGCTCTGCCTATCCCCAGTGGTTCCAGCCTCAGTGGCAGGTAAGGCACAAACATCTGGATTGAGAGCCGAGGCCACATATGGAATAGTTGGAATGTCATTGGTGCTGCTGCTGATGTTTTGAATTGAACTTGAGTGTTGTGAGGCAGGACCCACCTGGTCTCTGAGCCCCACACCCCCTGTGGCCTCCCTCCAGGAGCTTCAACGTTATCTCTCCTGCCTTGCTCCGAAGACTTGGGAAGTCTGGCAACCCCTCACTTCCCTGAACATCCAGATGTGCCCACTGAGCAGTGAAGAACTTCCTACAGGTCAGACTGCAACACAGCCAGGACTCTTTACAAGCCCCACCACGTTGGCCATAAACGAGGACTCGCGTGCCTGCCTTCTTGGCACTTAGCAAAGCCTTTGCTTTGGTTCTAAAGTGTGGGTGACATTTGGACCGTGGAGGGAATGCTCCAAGAAGGGCAGGGAAGCTTCTCTTACCTACCAATAAGGCATTTTCTCCACGGTGCGCGGTGGACCTGAAATCCCATGAGTGATTTTTCTCCAGACGTGGATAGGAGGCCATTCTTTTTGTTCATTCTCCTGTAGAGTCCAGTTGATGTCTTGCCAATGTAGCAGGATGCTTCCCCACTCCAGATGGGCAGGAAGCCAAGAAATGCAGTTCTGTGTTTGTCCAGGCACAGATAGTTGAGGAAAAGCCCTAAAGCAAATGTACAGTTTATCTGTCCAGCGCCTGTTGCAGATAGTCTCTTATTTCTTAGCAACAGGACAGCCCCAGGCAAAATTCAGTTCGACACAAGAAACGTGCTTTTCCAAACCTCCAGAGTCCTACTATGCGTCAGGCTCGTTCAGCGAATAATGTCAGGAGTCCTCACTCTGCAGGGCCACTTGCTTCCATTGTTCCATACGTCCCCTCTCCTGCTTGTGACCTGGGTGACTCTGGGAGAGCAAAAGGACTGTGAAGACCCACTGATGTCCCACCTAATCTGGAGGGCAAATCTGCTGCTAACAGCAACACAACAGAAGGTCACTTGATGACTTCCGAAGTCACACATTTGCATTATCAGAGCTCACTGATGTACAAGCCCACACACAAAAGAACCTGCCTCCTCGTTCATCAAATAAGACTTTGGCGAGTCGACAGGAGATTAGAACTTGCTCGTGAATTCCAACTGTAGTTAGTGATTGTTTTTTTCTTCAAGCTCCTAAGTTTGAATTGGGTAAAGTATGTGACTCATGAAAAAGGTTTGATTTAAGGGATTTGGGATCTTGGTTTTAAATGTATGCTTATGGGTATGGGAACACTGTGGGGGAAAAAAAAAAAAACAACAACGTATAATCACGGGTAAATATGCAGATCAGAAATCCAGAATGCATTCCAGCTGTAGGATTCTTGTTGTTGTTGGCTGGTTTTGTTCTGGGCGTGGGGGAGTGGTGCAGTCTATCCAAACTAGCCCCATGTAACTACACTTCCCTCAGGATTTGTTTTTTTAACAGAACAACAAATGCTCATACATTTAGAAGTGAGAGCTAAACACTGCGTCTTTATTTTGTTTAGTCAGGTGATAGTTTAATCATACTTTTTTTCGACTCTGGTTTCTAACCTTACCAGTGGTGAGTGTTGAAGAGAAACCCGTCATTTTGGCTGGGGACCTCATAACTTACATCTACTTCAGCAATGCTCATGAGTTTCTTCTGACAGATGCGTCGACGGTTTCCACTCCTTTCCCAGCCCCCCAAGACACACAGGTTTGGTTGGCTTACACTGCTTAGCCTGCTGAAGAAATGGGAATATCAGTTAGGAATTAATGGAGAGTGTTGGGTTTGGCTGAAGACACCAGGCAAGGACCATGTTTGATTCCACTTTAGTCCTCAATGTCGGGATGAAAATTTCAGAGCTGCTGGCCTCTGTAAGGGTGAACCTGACGGCACTTCCGGTGAACGCTGCCTTCTGGCTGCCATGATGTCAACTCGAAGGCAGAGAGGAGAAGCCAAAGCGAGAGAGACCCAGGGCACCAAAGGGGGTTTTCTGGAAGTGTCTCCTCTCATTCCCTGATTCGGGACCTTGGCCTCCAAATCTTCATTTGAATGCAGGTAAATTCGACCATCTCTCAGGTTCCTTCATTCAAGATTGAGTCCCTTTTATGGATCCAACTCTTGGTTTCAGCTCAGGTCATGATCTCAGAGTCGAGATCAAGCCCCACATCGGGCTCTGCGCTCAGCAGGGAGTCTGCTTGAGATTCTGTCTCTCCCTCCCTCTCCACCCCTCCTCCCACTCTCATTCTCACACTTGCTCTAAAATACATAAAATGTCAAAAAAAAGTTATAAATTGGGAAGATAACTATCTACTTAAGAGAGGGGTCATAATGAAGTGAGATCATGCATAAAATGTATAGCACAGTGCCAATATGCAGTACTTTCTCAGTATAGATGATCAAAAAAGTAACTAAAACTCTCAAGCAAGCAACTTCCCCCAGGACCTCACAACTCCCGAGGGCAGATCCAAGCCGTGACCCTGCATTCTCTGATTTCAAGTCTAGTGATCATTCCACTGATCATCACACCTACTGAGAAGTCCCCCAAGCTGAGTTGCCTGGCAGTTAACTGTGGTCAGTCCAAAGTAGAAGTTCTGCTTCAACATTCATTACACATGATCTGATTCCAGGTAAAGAATTTAGTCTTAATGTTGGATTCACTCAGGTGGTCGACAGAAATGTATGACATCCAAATTACATGCAGACCACTTGCACCTTCTCCTACATTAGGTAGAGCATTCATGCCTTCACTTATTCCCACTGAGTATTTATTGAGAGCTCACTTAGCGCCATGCCCAAGGATACTAAATCTTGCATCAGGGCTCATTAAAGAAACGTAAGGCAATGGGCGCCTGGGTGGCTCAGTTGGTTAAGCAACTGCCTTCGGCTCAGGTCATGATCCTGGAGTCCCAGGATCGAGTCCCGCATCAGGCTCCCTGCTCGGCAGGGAGTCTGCTTCTCCCTCTGACCCTTCTCCCTCTCATGCTCTCTGTCTCTCATTCTCTCTCTCTCAAATAAATAAATAAAATCTTAAGAAAAAAAAAAAAAAAGAAACGTAAGGCAGGGTCCCTAGGCAGCTGATGGGATGAGACAGGCAGACACACGCAGCTGATGGGATGAGACAGGCAGACACACGCAAGAGAGGAGCATTGCAAACATTGCCCAAAGGGCCAAAGAGAATTCTACAAATCAGTACCACGCTAACACCACAAAAAGAGGGAGCTCTGTGGGGACTGAGAGATAAGCTACAGTTGTATCTTAAATGTTACTGGAGGGAAAAGGAGAGAAGGACATTATAAAGCAGGGAGAAGCCTACATCAAAGACAAAATTCTCTACTCATCAAAATGGTGTTGATACTTAGAGTTTTCTTTTTCTTTTTTTTTTTTTTAAGATTTATTTATTTATTTGAGAGAGAGAGAGCACAGAGAGGGAGAAGGAGAAGCAGACTCCCTGCTAGCAGGGAGCCGGATGTGGGGCTCCATCCCAGGACCCTGGGATCATGACCTGAGCTGAAGGCAGATGCTTAACTGACTGAGCCCCCCAGGTGCCCAGATACTTGGAGTTTTCAAGAGTTGTCAATATCTTTTTTTTTTTATTTATTTGACAGAGAGAGAGAGAGACAGCGAGAGAGGGAACACAAGCAGGGGGAGTGGGAGAGGGAGAAGCAGGCTTCCCGCGGAGCAGGGAGCCCGATGCGGGGCTCGATCCCAGGACCTGGGATCATGACCTGAGCCGAAGGCAGACGCTTAACGACTGAGCCACCCAGGCGCCCCAAGAGTTGTCAATATCTTCTTACACAGTGGTTTTCAATGTATGGCAACAGCATCAGAATCATTTGGGGAGGTTGTGATATAATAAAATATATTTGGTCTTTGTCCCTGGTCCTTGACACAGAGCTCCTAAAACTCTTGGCATTTCCTGAGTGATAGGAGCATCTTTTGTTATTCATTAAAAAAAAAAAAAAAACCCTTCTGAATCATATCTGAGTTTATGCTAGCAGGGCAACTCTTGGTGGGCCCTGAGTTTCAAGGGAAGGGCTGAACGCAACAAAAGATCAAGCACATGATTAAAGGATTGACTCGCAGCCGGGGGGGGGGGGGGGTGCTTCAAGATCCAGTCCAATCACAAATGGCCAATGATTGAATCAATTGTGCCTACTAATGAAGTCTGGATAAAAACTCTTAAATGATGAGGTTCTAGGAGCTTCTAGGTTTGTGAGCACATGCACGTGCTGGGAAGATGGCACAGCCAGGTAGGACATGGAAGCTATGTGCCCCCCACTCCTTACCTTATGCTATAGATTTCTTGGTAGACTGTTCCTGATTTGTGTCCTTTCTAATAAGGCATTAAGTGTAGGACTTTTCCTGAGTTTTATGAGTCACTTTAGCGAATTATCAAAACTGGGGAGGTGGGGGTGGGATATAGAAACCGTTGAATTTGTAGCCAAGACAGACAGGATATGGGTGGCCTAGAGACCCTGCACTTGCAACCAGCCTCTAAAGAGAGGGCCGTCTTGTGGGACTGAGCCCTTAAACCTGTGGAATCTGACGCCAACTGCAGGTAGTTCGTGCAGAATACGAGGACCAGTGTTGGGGAATCCGTGTTGATAAACAGCATGAGGATATTTATTAAAATTCCAGTTCCCAGGCCCATAGTGCGAACTGTGGAATCAGACTGTGAGTGGGGCCAGGGAAGCTCCTCAGGTGATTCGGAGGCATACCAGCTTTCCAGAACACCCATCACAGTTCTGCTTTGGCAACCTCCTTATCAAAGCCAGAGTTTGTGCTGCCAGAGGCACTAGGCTCCAGACTCTGGCAGTTAACCAGCTTGCCAACTGTTACTGCCTACCTGGAGTTGGAAAGGCTACACAACAGCTACTTGTAGAGTTTGGGCCCTGCCGTTTCAAGAGTCGCCTGAGTCAGGTCAACCCACGTGGACCCCTTCTGCCTGACTCCGTTGGTGCAGGGTGGGTGGATTCTGTGAAGCCAACAGGAAGAGGGGGGTGGATCCCTCAGTTTAGTTCCTTCCCAAATCCTCTCTGGATTAGGAAGACCCTCACCAGCCCTGACATCGCAGAATTTCCATATCTCTAAAGTGGGGGCTTGTGCCAGGAGCCTTAATGTGGTTGCCCCTCCCTGGAGGAATGCCCAGGGGCAATCCCTTGTGTGGGGAGCCCATGAACACAGACCCCCACCTCCACAGGGCAGGAGAGGGCTTCCTCAGGCCCAGGAGCGTCTCTGGGCCTGAAGAGCAGGGACATAAAGACATTCTTGTCCTCGGCCAACATCAGCTACCTGGGTGCACACTTTTTTTTAAAGTTTTATTTCTTTATCTGACAGAGAGTAAGAGAGAGAGCACAAACACAGGAGTGGCAGGCAGAGGGAGAAGGAGAAGCAGGCTCCCCGCCGAGCAGGGAGCCCGATGCGGGGCTCGATCCCAAGACCCGGGGATCATGACCTGAGCCGAAGGTGGACACTTAACCAACTGAGCCACCCAGGCACCCCCTGGGTGCACATTTTTAACACAGAAAAGAATTAAAGCAAAACTAAAACACATAACAGAAATCGTCTGTAATCCCACCACAAGACAATGACCACAGTTGGTCCTGCACTTACATTTCCCTCCAGTCTTCCAGTGTGCTTTTAAAAACCATGGCTGAGATCTATATTCCTGTTCATAACTAGTTGCCAGGGCAGTAAATAGAAAAGCACAGTTTCTTCTTGAGCTTTCCTCATAGAAGAACATGCTGTGTTCAGTATCCAACAGCTTTTGTTCCTTCTGCCATGGAAAACTCACTCTATCAAGGAAGGCTTTTTCGATTTTTATTGGCCTCTTCATCTTTTTATCACCAAAGTAATACCTGTTCATTAAAAAAAAATTCAAGCAGGGGCGCCTGGGTGGCTCAGTCGTTAAGCGTCTGTCTTCAGCTCAGGTCATGACCCCGGGGTGCTGGGATTGAGCCCCACATCAGGCTCCCTGCTCCATGGGAAGTCTGCTTCTCCCTCTCCTACTCCCCCTGCTTGTGTTCCCTCTCTCGCTGTGTCTCTCTCTGTCAAATAAATAAATAAAATCTTAAAAAAAATTCAAACAATGTAAAAATGTATAGTCTCTCCCCATCCCATGTTTGATGTGTCTGGTTCCAGACCTTTCCTGTTTCATATAACAACGTATGTGATCTATACCTCTATTGTTTTTAATCTATAAAAATGGAATAATAATGTGGATTCTGTCTGATGACTTTCGTTTTTAACCTACCAATATATCGTGGATGCCATACATGTTTTTAGTGTGAAAAAGAGAAAGCAAAAAGAAAAACTGGGCTAGAAAGTGAAAGCAGCCTCTTCAATCTGGATGCCAGGAAGAAAGTCTGTACTGGGTTTGCTATGTTAATTGAAACCACAACCCAAGACTATTATATACTTTGTCCTAAGTATGGGATTGAGAAATGTAACTACGTGGGTTGCTATTTCTTAAAGCACCCAGAACAAATAATAAATGTATGGAAAAGAGGCCTAAGAAAAGGCTTACGTAAGTCTTCATCACATAACTATGCTTCAATATGGCACCGGCCTAAAATTTCACTTTCTTTTTTTTTTTTTAATAGAAAGTACTGCTAAAAAATAGTGAACTGCCTAACATACAGATTTACCTTTTCTTTTCTTTTCTTTTTTTCAGATTTACCTTTTCTTTAAAAGTTCTACAAATATATCTTGTGTCATATAGCATCTATGTGTCAGGAACTGGGCCAGGAGATGGGATATATCGGTGAGGAGCCAAAGACTTTCTCCTCCGCTCCTCAAGGTCAGGGGAAGGTGGCAGGTTGAGACAGACAGTCAACGATAGGCATAATTAATAGACAAATTATCTAGCATGTTAATGTGTGCTATAGCAGTGGGAAGAGCGGCTGAAAAGGTAGGGGAAGTTGGTTCAGAGGGGTGGGGCAGACTGGGGCATTAAATGAGACCATCCGACTTGGCTACATTGAGGGGATAGCTTTTAAGCAAAGCCCTGAAGAAGGGGAGGGAGTGGGCCAGGCAGATACAGGGGGCGGGGAGGTGGAGGGGGAGGAAGCTGCCTGGGTGTTTGTGATGGGTTGAATTGCGTCCTCCACGTCCCCCTAAAAAACAGTATATTGAAGTCCTAACCCCCAGCACCAGGGAATGTGACCTATCTGGAAATAGGATGTTTCTCGACGCAATCAAGTTAAGAAGCATTCAGAGGATGGGCTCTAGCCCAACGACTGATGGTCAGCATGCTGACCCTCGCAGGAAGAGCTCAGGCTAAATAAAGCTAAACGGGATCTGCAGAATTCCACAAACCACACTGGACTTAAAACCCTCTCCCAACCCCGAAACTAGCTAGGTAACTGCTGGAACCAACTTTAGGACGGTCCCTGCAGCGCTCCGTGCGCACAGACCCTCTGGAGCGATGTGCTCATTTTTTCTAGATGGACCGAAAAAGAAGACCAGAAAATTCTATCATTGCTAAGTGTTTGGTGGAATATGTATGAAGATGTTGAAAAATGAAGATGACACAGTGGTTGTGATGACAACTCCTTCCTTCCCGTCTCCCAGCGATTCCCTCTCCTGGCACAGGGGTCCTGTGCGTGACGCTTGGTTCGCAGAGTCTGCTGCAGAGCCCGGATGCCCGGCCTGCCTATCGTGGCTCTGGTGTCACGTAAGCGCGCACCATCCCTGCCGGCGCGCCTCTCAGAAGTCTGCAGCTAACGCTGGGAACTAGACTGCGAACTTTGTCACCAGCCGTACTTGGAGTGATCAGCTGTCACCCTGCCAGTGCAGGAGGAAATACACAAAGCACCACGGAGAAAAACCTGAGCAGAGAGGAGAGCAAGGCTGAAAAGAAGAGATGAGCTGGGCAGATCCTGGAGACCTGGGAGGAAGGTGCTGAAGAGTCAGCCCGGACCCTGACGAACTTCTACTCCAGGGTCTGCCGGGGATGCTTTCTCTGGAAAGCCCTCCTCTTCCCCCTCGACAGGATGAGGACCGTCTAGTGCACCCTCAGCCCTCGCCACGCTGTTCACCCGAGGACCAGGTGGGGGCCCTTTCTTGCTCAGTCCTGAACACCAGCACCTGGAGACAGCGTCGGGCACAGGGCAGGTGCTCCGGAGCAGGGTGCCAGAGAGTAAGTGAGGAGCTGAAGGAGGTGATGCCAAAGGGCACAAGAAGATGCAAGCCAAGTGCCCACATGGAGGGCTGCAGCTAAGAGGAGAGGCTTACTCCTCAATCTTAGTTTTGCGTATGTCTCAGTAGGAAAAGCAAAGCAATAATGTAAGAGACACTTCCTAGGATTGGTCTTCAGAAAACTTCTAAAGGAGAGCTTTCTGGGTTTGCTTGTTTGTGTTTTTTACTACTGGCATCCCCAAAGGGTCAGACATTTTGAACTCATGCATTAAATCTTGGGGCCTCAGAGCATGCTTGTTTCCTTGCATCCCTTTTTTCCATCCTTTCTTTCTTCATTCTTTCTTTTTATTTTCCCTTCTTTTTTTCCAGACATTTCTCGAGAACCTGTTCTGTGCCAAGCACAAGGAGTGTACCAAGGATATAGTGATGGAGCAGATAGCCCCTGACCCAGAAGAACCTCAAGTCTAATTTATGTTCATGAGGAGAGGCTCTCTGATGCTGAAGTAACAAGTTACTGCCAGTTAGCATGACACAACCTAATTTCTCACTTCTACAGAGTCTCTCATAGACCAGAAGACTCTTGCTCATCCAGTGACAAGGGAATGCGGGCCCCCTCCATATTGGAATGCTACCATCTCACACAGGGCTTCCAGAGCCATGAGAAGACAAGAACAAACATGGAGGTGGCACAATGGTTTTTTCTGGACTTGGGACCAGAAATGATGAATTAGTCCCACTCAGAGGTCCCCGGCCTGAAGTAGTCACATGGCCCCAACCTACCTGCAAAGGAGGCTGGGAAATGTCGGGAGCACATGTATATTTACTGAGCATTAAATGTCAGTGTCACACTGATGAAGGACACAGACAAGGAAACAATAATTTCTACGCCAGGTGTTGAGGGCAGTGATCAAGGTATACACAGCACGCTAAGGAGACACAAAGGGCCTTCATCTCAATCTGGGAAGGGGCAGGTGAAAGCTTTTCTAAGGAGATACTTTTTCTTCTCTTTACTATATTTTCAGATCAACAGTGTCAGACAGAGCATACCTCTGCACTACACGAAGACCTAAAATTCAAAGTATATACTATTTCTTTTTTAGAGATACATACTGAAATATTTACAGATGAAATGACATGGTGTCCGGAATTTGCTTCTAAAATTACTGGGGGATTGAGTAGGTGCAGGGGGAGCTAAAATAGGCAGTTTATTAAAAATCGATGAGACTTGGTGATGAATACATCGGATTCTTTATGCTATGCTTTCTACTTTTTATTTATGTTTCAAATTTTCCATAATAATTTGTTTAATTACATAGCCATCGGGCAGCTGACAAGTATAGAGTGTCTTATTACAAACCACACTGATGTCACCTAAATTTTTAAACAAGCTATTGCTCTGGTTCCACTCCCACCCTTAATCTCAGTCCTCGGCTTCTCACCCCTTCTTTGCTGACTGGCCTTTATTCACATCTGTCTTGCGCTCTGCAGCCACTTCCATGAATGTGGCTTGAGCCCTTGTTCCAGCTGAGCAAACGTGACTCACTGAGGAGCACTGACCCCTCCCGCCATGCTTCCCTTCCAAGCAAAAAGCCCTCTTGATGAACTTCTGACAGCATCTGCCTACATTCACTCTCAATTAATTATGTTGATACAACCTACGCGAACAAAAGCAGCTCTAAAGTTTCTGTACCAGCCCTAAATTTCAAGAGCAGGCAACTTCCTGTTTAGGAAAGTAGACATGGCCCCAGACTCAACGAACTCTATGTCTTCTTCCACTTAGACAAAAACCTGATTCATCTTTGTGCCCCTCACACCCAGCGCTGCACAAAGGCTGCCACAGACCGAGGGCTGGGGAAGTTCTTATTGAGGGGATGTGTCTGGTCCCCTCAGTACTGCTCTTAATCCACAGTACTCCAGGGCTGAAGGGAGCTCACAGAGGCAGTTTCTCGCTGGGACCACACTCATCAGCTCACACTCATCGAGAATTTTCAGCTGCCACCAGACACAGAGCCCCGCGTACACTCAGCCACCCTCTTTCCTGAACCCCTATGTGGCCAAAATGTCACTCAGAGACACTCCCCAGTGGGTGCCACATTGTCTCCAGCTTCTTACTCCACAAAAGGGCCTCTCTCCTTTCACAGGTCATTATTTTAACATCTTACTATTTTAGAAGCCTCCTGTTTTTAAAATAGCCAATAGCCAGCCTCCTCCTGCTGAAGCCGCAGCGTCTACTGCTAATGTCTTCACATTCCAGCAGCTCTCTGGGAAGGGGGCAGGCGGAGCAGTCTCCTACACCTACGACAAGAGTCTCTGCTCTGCACGTTCAGTGGCATTTCATATCTAGAAATACATCTGGAATTAGTCCAGAGCCTTAAAGAAAGAGCTTTAGTCCTTATTTGTAACTTTGCTTTTCCCTCCTCCAGGCTCATGAAAACTTTGGCCAACTTGCTTCAATCCATTGAGTTTTACAAATGAACAGGAATAAACATTTTGCTTCTAAGTTTCACTGGGAATGAGAAAGAATGCAAATTAGTCTTAATATATCTTCAAGAAAAAAATATTTTAACCTTAGCAGAAAATGTACTTCCCTGGGATTTCAAGAGGTTTTCATTTTTCTTTTTAGCTTCTCTGTATTTTCAATTCTTTTCCATGTGGAGCATACATTATTTTGTAATTTTTAAAAAAGTGGTTATCTTTTTTCTTTCTTTTAAACCAAGGTTTCTCAACCTTAGTGCTGTCGACAGTCTGGACTCGGTGATTATTGCTGCAGTGGGGTGGGGAGCCACTGTAGAATGTTCAGCAGCATCCTGGCCTCTACCCCCTAGGTGCCAGCAGCAGCCACACAGCTACAATGATAAAAAAAAAAGTCTCCAGGCAATTGCCACATGTCCCCTGTGGGGGAGGGAAGCAAAAGCACTTATTTAAAAATCCGCCATTTTAAGAGGAGTCCAAGATGGCGGAGGAGTAGGAGACCTGGAATTTGTCTAGTCTCAGGAATTCAGCTGGATAGGGATCAAACCAATCTGACACCTACGAACTCAACAGGAGATCAAAGAAAAGAAGAGCAACAACTCTCTGAACAGAAAAGCGACCACTTTCTGGAAGGTAGGACGTGCGGAGAAGTGAATCCGAGGCGATATTCGGGAGGATAGACGGCGGGGGGAGGGGCCTCCGTCGGCCGCTTCTGGCAAGTGATAGAGCCGCGGAGCACAAAATCGGAACTTTTAGAAGTCGGCTCCCCGGAGGGACGTCGCTCCAGTGGCTAAGTGGGGGGTGGAACCCTCGCGGGACAGTGTGGTCTCAGGACCCTCGGGGTCACAGGAAGACCGGGGGTGCCTGAGTGCGGCAGAGCTCCCAGGTATCAGAGCGGGGAAGCCGACTGCAGAGACGGAGCCAAGGCGTGGGCTCTCAGCTCAGGGTTGCCATAAACCATGATCCGCGGCACAGTCAGGCCACTGCTCCTCCAGCAGGGACCCAACAAGCGGCAGATCCGGGGAGACTCACCTTCTTCCCCCGGGAGGAGCGGCGCGGGAGCACACCGCAGGGATCTGCTGGGTTTGGAGACTCCACATGGGTCCGGTGCCAGAGATAGAAACGCGGGGTCACAGGCCAGGTGAGCACGGAGTGCGGCCGGAGACCAGGGAGACGGGAGTGACTGACTGCTTTTCTCTGGGGGCGCACTGAGGAGCGGGGCCCCGAGTTCTCGGCTCCTCCGGGGCAGAGATTGGGAGGCCGCCATTTTCACTCTCTGCCTCCAAAGCTGTACGGAAAGCTTGAAGAGAACAAAAGCTCCGGAGAGCAAACCCTAGCAGATTACTTAGCCTGGACCCGGCAAGGGCGGGGCAATTCCGCCTCCAGCAAAGACATTTGGGAACCACGGCAACAGGCCCCTCCCCCAGAAGATCAGTGAGAACAGCCAGCCAAGACCAAGTTTACCCATCAATGAGAACAGCAGAACTCCAGCGCTAGGGGAGTAATGCACAGAGAATCCATGGCTTTTTTCGTCTTTCAACTTTAATTTTTTAAATTTTCTTTATTTTTTTCTTTTTAAAATTTTTCTTCTTTCCTTTTTCAATGAACTTCTTATTAATTCCTTTTTTAAAAATCTTTTTTAATTTTCATTTTTACAGTCATATTCTAGCCCTTCATCATATTTAACCTTATTTTTGTATATATATAAGTTTTTCTTTCTTTAAAATTTTGGGATGCAGTTTCTTCTAACAGACCAAAATACACCCAGAATCTAGTGTATAGCTCTGTTCTATTCACCAGCCTGATCATATTCTCTTTTTTTTCTCCTTCCCCAACCCCTGGTTTTGGGTCTTTTCTGATTTGTTTCGTGTATATTTCTCTGGGGTCATTGTTGCCATTTTAGTATTTTGTTCTCTTGTTCATCTATTCTTCTCTGGACAGAATGACAAGATGGAAAAACTCACCTCAAAAAAAGAGAACAAGAGGCAGTCCTGACTGCCAGGGACCTAATCAATATGGTGTCATAAGTAAGATGTCAGAACTAGAGTTCAGAATAATAATTATAAAGATGCTAGCTGGGTTTGAAAAAAAAGCATAGATGACACTAGAGAGTCCCTTTCTGGAGAAATAAAAGAACTAAAATCCAATCAAGTCAAAATCAAAAAGGCTATTAATGAGATGCAATAAAAAATGGAGGCTCTAACTGCTAGAATAAATGAGGCAGAAGAGACAATTAGTGATATAGAAGACAAAATGATAGAGAATAAAGACATTGAGAAAAAGAGAGATAAACAACTACTGGATCATGAGGGGAGAATTTGAGAGATAAGTAATACTATAAAGCAAAACAATATTAGAATAATTGGGATCCCAGAAGAAGAGGAATGGGGGCAGAAGGTATACTGGAGCAAATTATAGCAGAGAACTTCCCTAATCTGAGAAAGGAAACAAGCATCAAAATCCAGGAGGCACAGAGAACCCCCCTCAAAATCAGTAAAAATAGGTCAACACCTCGACATCTAATAGTAAAACTTAATCTCAGAGACAAAGAGAAAATCCTGAAAGCAGCTCAGGACAAGAGGTCTGTAACCTACAATGGTAAAAACATAAGATTGGCAGCAGACCTATCCACAGAGACCTGGCAGGCCAGAAAGGACTGGCATGATATATTCAGGGCACCAAACAAGAAAAACATGCAGCCAAGAATATTTTATCCAGCTAGGCTGTCATTGAAAATAGGAGGAGTGATAAAAAGCTTCCAGGACAAACAGAAACTAAAAGAATTTGCAATCACCAAACCAGCCCTACAAGAAATATTGAAAGGGATCCTCTAAGCAAAAAGAAAGCCCAAAAGCAACATAGACCAGAAAGGAGCACAGACAATATACAGTAACAGTCACCTTACAGGCAATACAATGGCACTAAATTCATATCTTTCAATAGTTACCCTGAATGTAAATGGGTTAAATGCCCCAATCAAAAGACACAGGGTATCAGATTGGATACAGCAAGACCCATTGATATGCTGTTTGCAAGAGGCTCATTTTAGACCCAAAGACACCTCCAGATTTAAAGTGAGGGGGTGGAAAACCATTTATCATGCCAATGGAATGCAATCCTTATATCAGACAAATGAGATTTTAAACCAAAGACTGTAATAAGAGATGAGGAAGGACACTATGTCATAATTAAAGGGTCTATCCAACAAGAAGATCTAACAATTGTAAATATTTATGCCCCTAACATGGGAGCAGCCAGTTATATAAGCCAATTAATAACAAAATCAAAGAAACACATTGACAATAATACAATAATAGTAGGGGATTTTAACAACCCCCCCCCCCCACTGCAATGCACAGATCATCTAAGCAAAAGATCACCAAGGAAATAAGGGCTTTAAATGACACACTGGACCAGATGGACTTCACAGATATATTCAGAACATTCCATCCCAAAGCAACAGAATACACATTCTTCTCTAGTGCACATGGAACATTCTCCAGAATAGATCATATCCTGGGTAACAAATCAGGTCTCAACTGGTACCAAAAAATTAGGATAATTCCCTGCATATTTTTGGGTCACAATGCTTTGAAACTGGAATTCAATCACAAGAGGAAAGTTGGAAAGAACTCAAATACATGGAGGCTAAAGAGCATCCTACTAAAGAATGAATGGGTCAACCAGGAAATTAAAGAAGAATTAAAAAAATTAATGGAAACAAATGAAAATGAAACACAACTGTTCAAAACCTTTGGGATGCAGCAAAGGCGGTCCTAAGAGGGAAGTATATAGCAATACAAGCCTTTCTCAAGAAACAAGAAAGGTTTCAAATACACACCCTAAGCCTACAACCTAAGGAGTTGGAGAAAGAACAGCAAATAAAGCCTAAACCCAGCAGGAGAAGAGAAATAATAAAGATCAGAGCAGAAATCAATGAAATAGAAACCAAAAGAACAGTAGAACAGATCAACAAAACTAGGAGCTGGTTCTTTGAAAGAATAAGATTGATAAACTCCTGGCCAGACTTATCAAAAAGAAAAGAGAAAGGACCCAAATAAATAAAATCATGAATGAAAGAGGGGAGATCACAACCAACACGGAAGAAATACAAACGATTATAAGAACATATTATGAGCAACTATATGCCAGCAAATTAGATAATCTGGAAGAAATGGATGCATTCCTACGGATGTATAAACTACCAAAACTGAACCAGGAAGAAATAGAAAGCTTGAACAGACCCATAAGTAGCAAGGAAATTGAAGCAGTAATCAAAAAATCTCCCAACAAACAAGAGACCAGGGCCAGATGGTTTCCCAGGGGAATTCAACCAAACACTTAAAGAAGAATGAATACCTATTTTTCTGAAACTGTTCCAAAAAAATAGAAATGGAAGGAAAACTTCCAAACTCTTTTTATGAGGCCAGCATTACCTTGATCCCAAAACCAGACAAAGACCCCATCAAAAAGGAGAATTACAGACCAATATCCCTGATGAACATGGATGCAAAAATTCTCACCAAAATACTAGCCAATAGGATCCAACAGTACATTAAAAAGATTATTCACCACAACCAAGTGGGATTTATTCCTGGGCTGCAAGGTTGGTTCAACATCTGCAGATCAATCAATGTGATACACTACATTAATAAAAGAAAGGACAAGAACCATATGATCCTCTCAATAGATGCAGAAAAAGCATTTGACAAACTACAGTAACCTTTCTTGATTAAATCTCTTCACAGTGTAGGGATAGAATGGGTCCTCAGTATCATAAAAGCCATATATGAAAAACCCACAGAGAATATCATTCTCAATGGGGAAAAACTGAGAGCTTTTCCCCTAGTGTCAGGAACATGGCAGGGATGTCCACTATCACCATTGCTATTCAACATAGTATTAGAAGTCCTAGCCACAGCAATCAGAAAACAAAAAGAAATAAAAGGCATCCGAATCAGCAAAGAAGTCATCAAACTCTCACTGTTTGCAGATGATATGATACTTTATGTGGAAAACCCAAAAGACTCCATCCCAAAACTGCTAGAACTCATACAGGAATTCAGTAAAGTGGCAGGGTATAAAATCAATGCACAGAAATCAGTTGCATTTCTATACACCAACAATGAGATAGAAGAAAGAGAAATTAAGGAGTCGATCCCATTTACAATTGCACCCAAAACCATAAGATACCTGGGAATAAATCTAACCAAAAAGGCAAAGGATCTGTATTCAGAAAACTATAGAATACTCATGAAAGAAATTGAGGAAGACACAAAGAAATAGAAAAACGTTCCATGCTCGTGGATTGGAAGCACAAATATTGTTAAAATATCTATGCTACCTAGAGCAATCTATAATTCAAAGCAATCCCTATCAAAATACCATCAACGTTTTCCACAGAAATGGAACAAATAATCCTAAAATTTGAATGGAACCAGAAAAAACCCCGAATAGCCAGAGGAATGTTGAAAAAGCAAAGCAAAGCTGGTGGCATCACAATCTATTACAAAGCTGTAATCATCAAGACAGTATGGTACTGGCACAAAAACAGACACATAGATCAGTGGAACAGAATAGAGAGATCAGAAATGGACCCTCAACTCTATGGTCAACTAATCTTCGACAAAGTGGGAAAGAATGTCCAATGGAAAAAAGACAGTCTCTTCAACAAATGGTGCTGGGGAAATTGGACAGCCACATGCAGAAGAATGAAACTGGACCATTTCTTTACACCATACACAAAAATAGACTCAAAATGGATGAAAGACCTAAATGTGAGACAGGAATCCATCAAAATCCTTGAGAACACAGGCAGCAACCTCTTCGACTTCAGCTGCAGCAACTTCTTCCTAGACACATCGCCAAAGGCAAGGGAAACAAAGGCAAATGAACTATTGGGACTTCATCAAGATAAAAAGTTTTTACACAGCAAAGGAAACAGTCAACAAAACCAAAAGACAACCGACAGAATGGGAGAAGATATCTGCAAATGACATATCAGATAAAGGGCTAGTATCCAAAATCTATAAAGAACTTATCAAACTCAATACCCAAAGAACAAATAATCCAATCAAGAAATGGGCAGAAGACATGAACAGACATTTCTGCAAAGAAGGCATCCAAATGGCCAACAGACACATGAAAAGTGCACAGCATCACTTGGCATCAGGGAAATACATTTCAAAACCACAATGAGAAACCACCTCACACCAGTCAGAATGGCTAAAATTAACAAGTCAGGAAACGACAGATGTTGGCGGGGATGCGGAGAAAGGGGAACCCTCTTACATGGCTGGTGGGAATGCAAGCTGGTGCAACCACTCTAGAAAACAGTATGGAGGTTCCTCAAAAAGTTGAAAATAGAGCTACCCTACGACCCAGCAATTGCCCTACTGGGTATTTACCCCAAAGATACAAATGTAGTGATCCGAAAGGGCACATGCACCCCGATGTTTATAGCAGCAACGTCCCCAAAAGCCAAACTATGGAAAGAGCCTAGATGTCCATCAACAGATGAATGGATAAAGAAGATGTGGTATGTATGTATATATTACTTGGCCATCAAAAAAATGAAATCTTGCCATTTGCAATGATGTGGATGGAACTAGAGGGTATCACGCTAAGTGAAATAAGTCAATCAGAGAAAGACAGTTATCATATGATCTCACTGATATGTGGAATTTAAGAAACAAGGCAGAGGATCATAGGGGAAGAGAGGAAAAAATGAAACAAGATGAAACCAGAGAGGGAGACAAACCATAAGAGACTCTTAATCTCAGGAAAGAAACCGAGGGTTGCCTGAGGGGAGGGGGGCCAGGGGATAGAGTGGCTGGGTGATGGACACTGGGGAGGGTATGTGTTGTGGTGAGCACTGTGTGTTGTGTAAGACTGATGAATCATAGACCTGTACCTCTGAAACAATACGTTATATGTTAATAATTTTTAAAAAATAAAATTAATTAAATAAATAAATAAAACCACTATTTTAAACTGCAAAAATGAGGGGTCTTTGAAGGGTTTTGGAAGCTATATGGATAAATGAGGACTCTATGGGCTAGAAAACAAGTCATCAAGCTGCTGAGATTAAATGTGCTAAAGAGGGGCCAGGCATTTCTAAACAATCAATGTCCACCTGCACAGATCTCTCTAACCCTGCAGGCTGGCCAGGGGTTAAGGGAATGTCCCCCTGGGGACAGCAAGTAAGACAGGCTGAGAAGCACAGCCAGGCCCGGGTGCCCCTGCAGAAGTCAGAAAAGACATCACCAGTGGTGGAACTGGCCTCCCGTGCTCACGCACTGGATGCCATTGCTTCCCAGAGAAGGATGAGCAGGAGAGAGAGAAGAGGCAGCAGCTTCAGGTGAGGGGAACCACTAAGCAACAATGGCGTAAACCTCAGTCTCAGAATTCGCAGGGCGTGGAGTGCTCTGCTCTTCACCCCAGATGACGGGAAGCCCCTTTTCCTTTCAACACCAAGCGTTCTCCGACTCGCACATCTGCTCTGCAGCCTTCGAACGCGGCACAGCTACGGGTGCAGAATGTGGCCGTGGCACAGGCATGTCACAGCATCCTGCACAGGTCCTAGGAGTGTGTGGGGCGGAGGTGAGTGAGCAGGAGAAACTCGCCCACCGACTGTCGCCGCAGAGGGGGGAGAGAGAGTTTCTGCAGGCGTCTGCAGAGATTTGCCAGGAAAAGGAACCGTGACAAAGGCTTGAAGTGTTTGGAGGGCAGAGCGGCCAGGGGGTGCCCCTGAGACAGAAGTGGGATGGGGGGTGGAATTCGGCCCCCTTAGGAAGCACAGCTCACCAGCGTGCCCCGAGACTTTGCCTGGCAGGTTCAGAGTAGCCCCCGGAATTCAGCCTCAGCCAAGGCCTCCGGGGAAAGAGGAAAACTTTTTGCTTTTAAGCAGGCATGGCAGTGGTGACCAGCGTGGACTCAAGATCCCCCAATTTGGGGGCAACCCTAGGAAGGGTGTGAGGAAAACTTGGGAAAGATGGAGATGGGCAGAAAACTCGGGGTACTGGGTGTCGTGTCCTTCCTTGCCTTTGGGCTATTTCACAACTCTGGAGTTGCAGAAAAATGGGTCATGTTAGGGCTTGAATTGTGGCCCCTCAAAAGATATTTTGAAGTCCTAACCCCCAGTACCTTAGAATGTGACCTTTTTTGGAAATGGGGCCACTGCAGATGTAATTAGTTAAGATGAGGCCATCCTGGAGTACAGTGGGCCCCTAATCCAGTATGACTGGTGTCCTTAGAAGAAGAGAAGAGGCACAGAGAGACAGACACACAAAGGGAGAAGGGCCTGTGGTGACAGAGGCAGAGATTGAATGCTACGCCTGGCAGCTGAGGAATGCCAAAGATGGCCAGCGAACCCCCTGGCAGCCTCAAGGGAGGAGCAAGAAAGGGCTCTCCCCTGCAGGTGTCGGAGGGAGTTGGTTCCTGCCCACCCCCTTGATTTTGGAATTCTCGCCTCCAGAAGGGTGAGAGAATAAATTTCTGTTGTTTTAAGCCCCCTAGTTTGTGGTACTTTCTTACGGCGGCCCGAGGAGCTAACCCAGGTCGTAATGCAAATGATTCTTGTCCACTGAAATACAAATGAATTTTGTCCAGTGGAACACTCCTGATTATTGTCCTGTGGGTTACTGACCAGCTCTGGGGCTAGAGGTGAATTCATTTCAGCACTCCTGATGACCTAAATGCACGTGCGATTTTTGAATTCTCCCTTGAACCAGTACATAGTTACATCTTGTTTCCTCAGGAATTAAAGAGTTAAATAAAACCTTTCACCTTGACATTTTATATGTGAGAGTCATGATTTCACCTTTATTGAAAAACTGTCTTTCAACAGGGGGCAGGGCCCCTCAAAGACTGCCCAGGATTAAACTCCTCCTTACCATGATCACAGGGACAGAATTCTATTTAATTCCACTTAGAAAATCGAAGGAATGGAACTATACTTGCACCCAGTGTAGACAAGCAGATTCATAACCACAGCACAGAGAAGTTGGATCTGAAGAGTAGAGAGTGACCCAAAAGCCTAATTTGGGAGACTTTGTTTTATTTAGTTTTGATTCCCAAAGAACAGTTTCATTATTATTGGCCTTATTTTAAATCTGCCTTTTTCATCCAAAGCATTAGGTCTCCACTGGGCCAGCCCCCAAGAGTCTTTGAGAGAAAGTCCCGTGCTGTCCTCAAGGAACCCAAAACTGAGGGCTAAGTACACCACCTGTCACTGAGTGAGTATTCATTGCTTATAAAGGACTATTTCCTCCAAAAGTGGGATGGTAGCATACACCACTAGCTCATGGAGGACTACTTCGTCAGGTTTTAATTGTAGTAGTATACAACAGTGGTCTCAAGCAAGCAAAGCATTTTATGAATCTCTCTGTAGGTAGCAATTCCATATGTTACCAAAAAATCATAATGCAACTATGCGATAGACTGGCTTACTAAAATAAAGAGACTAAGCTGGAAATATTATATAAATCAGTGGTTTTTTTAACAAGGCAGACAGTGATTATATATTTGAAAAAGACTACTTCAACTGAAAATGAAGGAATGATAGCAGCCCTAGGCAAAATTAACATTTCTATAATTGAGTCTAGTGCTCCTAAGTCCTTTTAGTATCCCTTTTTAAACAGTAGCTTTCAAACTGTTGTTATAAAATAGACATGTAAATTCATACTAAGGTGAGAATGACTAACAACACATGATGAGTTATCACTTTGGGAACATATTTACATCGTAATGAGGACAGTTTAATCCCTTAAGCACTTAGGAAGTATCTTCTTTGTTGGAGCATCATGTTGCTGCCGTGAGCTTTATATGATCAAGCCCAGCTCCTGGCACATGTGACATAAAGTTAGTCTGAGTTCCAGACCCAGAGCCTGCTGGATCCTTCTGACCTAAACAAAACTCTTAATCTTTCCCCCGCAACCAGTTCCCCCTCTTCCATCTCAGTAAATAACATGCAGCATCCATTCAGGTACTCAAACCAAAGTAGGTAGTGCTCATGATCCTTCTCCTAATTCACCCTCTACGTCTAATCCATCAGCATATCTGTCTGCTCTGCCTTCAGAATCTATCCCAAGCCCATACATTTCTCTCCATCTCCTAGTCTAAGCCACCATTATATTATATCTGGACCGGAAATGTCCTTCCTACTGGTCCTTGATTCCTTGCTTGCCCCTTCATAATCTAGTACCTACACAACAGCCACAACAGCCTCTTAAAAACATAAATTAGATGGTACTCTCCTTTAATGGTTTCCCATTGCACTGGATGTAAAATGCAAACTTCTTATATTGACCTCAAGGCCCTGCATGATATGGCCCACCACCTCTCTGATCTCATCTCCTGTCTTTCTGACCCTTGCTAACTCGGCTCTAGCCATACTGGTTTCCTTTCAGTTTTCTGAACGGTCCAAAGTGGTCCTGCCCCAGGGCCTTTGCACTTGCTGCTCCCTTTCCCTGGAAAGCTCTTACCTGGGCTTGCCACATGGCTCGCTTTTTGCATCATTTATGTGTCAGTCCGAATATCACCTCCTCACAGAGGTCTCTCCTGATGTAAATACCCCTCCCAATCATGCTCTGCCACAGCACCGTTTTTAGTACTTTCCTCATGCTGGCACCATCCAGAAACCCTGGCTTGCAGAGCCATCTTCCCACATGCTCCACCTTCCAATAAACACCCACTAGAATGCAAGCTCTATGCAAGCAAGGATCTTGCCTGTCTTGTTCATCGCTACATCTCGGTTTATATTAAGCACTTAATATTTATTAAATGAATGAAGATGGAAGATAGAAGGTTTGAGGGAGAAATTATACCTGTCGCTTCAGTTAGTTCCCTCCATGGGCAAGCTCAGCCAGGCCTATGTGGGAGAGAGATTTAAATGATAACTTCCAAGTACAGGTCGTTTTAGAAACGACAAGGAAAGAGGATACACCAGACACAGTTCTAAGTAATAAACAGGAAGGCGCACAGGAAGTATAGTGTAAAAGGATAATCAGAGAGAGTCTGAATAGAGAAGGAAAGAAAAAAATCACCAGGACCTCACTCCACTCGAGAGAAACCTCAGGAACATCCAGGTACTTCTTTGGATACTCCAAAAGGAAGAGTTTAGAAAATAAGACTCAGGAGGTTTGGAGCTCATTTTAACGTAACTTTCAAAGAGAACTAGAAAAGAGAGTGGTATGGATCAATAGGGCCAAACCCCCCGTCAGAATTGAAGGATGCCTACCTTCCACCTGGCAGCTTCTTTCCTAGGGATACACAGAAGTAACCACTCGAATGTAAAAATGTTACAACAAAATGCTGTTTGTTGAAGCTCTGTTTCAAAAAGTAGAAAATTGGAAACAGGCTAAAATGGCCACCACTACGAAATGGATTAAATAATTTATGGGAGCACCCATGCAGTTAGGATCTCACAGAGGCATGAAAAAGAATGTGGTGGATCTCTGCGCAATGACTTAGAAAGATGTCACAGTGTTTGAAATGAATGAAGCAAGAGAAAATACAAGTTGTAAAATGATCTTGTTTTTGCAGTTGTATTATATGTTATTAGCCAGAGAAGGAAACAAAAAATCTACAGGAGCATAACCAAGGTAGCCGCAGACATGATGTCTAGAAATTTTGCTTTTCATTACATATTCTTTTTATGCTTTTCTTTACAGTGAGCATATATTATTTTTTAAATCAGAAAACATATATATATATGTTATATATATATATATATATATATATATATATATGTTTCTTTATGCCTGCCTATACTTCATCTCGCTTCATCCTGTGATACACTAGGAGGGGTACAGTAGCATTCACTCTTCCCCACTTCGTACAAAGTTGTGATGCATCTCCACTTGGAAAACTGCAAAGATTTCTGTGGTTAGACCTCAAGGAAGATGCCAAAGGTTTGGAGAAGAGACAGAGAGAAGAAACCAAAGCAGTCAGGGAATGGTGTGATTCGTATACATCAGACAAACAGAGGGTTTGGATGTTAAAGCCATGAGTGTTAAGACCTAAAGTTTGAGGGGTTCCTGGGTGACTCAGTTAAGCGTCCTACTCTTGATTTCAGCTCAGGTCATGATCTCAGAGTCGTGAGATTGAGCCCTGCATCGGGCTCTGCACTAGGCATGGATTCTGCTTAAGATTCGCTCTCTCCCTCTCCCCCTGCCCCTCCCCACCCGTGCACATGCACTTTCTCTCTCTCTCAAAAAAAAAAAAAGAGCAAAAGACTAAAGTTTGAAAACTGTGGAAGAAACAGTTATGTGGATCAAAGATCTGTTCTCTAAATTCCAAGACTCTAACATGTAAGGAAAAGATGTGAAACTTGAAAATCCTAGCTCTTGGTTCAATACAAGGTAAGTATTACCTATAGAAAGCATTACACCAAAGCTAACACAAACTGTAGAAACTGACATTTATATCAATCCATAAATGATGTTCTGATAACTGTAATGTGGGACCCCAGGCCCAAGCATGACCTGCCACCAAACGCCCCCACAGGGTCACTGCAGAGACAGAGTTTGGGGCCGTGGGCCACTTCCAGATTCAGTGCCACTTTTATGATGATCTTTTATCTCTTTTCTATTCCCTGAGAGCAATGACTTTTTTTCTAAGATTTTAAATCATGTACTTTGGGTTTAGATTTCTTTCTTCAAAATACATTGTTTTTTGTTTGTTTTGTTTTGTTTTTTAAAGATTTTATTTATTTATTTGACAGAGACACAGCGAGAGAGGAAACACAAGCAGGGGGAGTGGGAGAGGGAGAAGCAGGCTTCCTGCCGAGCAGGGAGCCCGATGCGGGGCTCGATCCCGGGACCCTGGGATCATGACCTGAGCCGAAGGCAGACGCTTAACAACTGAGCCACCCAGGTGCCCCCAAAATACATTGTTTTAAGCTACTTGAATTTGCTTTGTGTCTTTACTTCAGACAGCATCTTCCTTTACACATCAGAACGCTGCTCACTCTCCTATTTGGCATTCAGCAAATCTTAAAACCTTTGGGTTATTCTTCCCATGGATATTATTATTTATTCATTGTATTTTCAAAAGTTACTCTCAAATTGAGCATATCAGAGTTAACAATATCATTGTCCTAAAGATTCAGACTATATTTTATACTCAGCTTTTGTTTAAACATAATCTAGTCTTAGTTCAATCCACGTATCCAAAGCCATGCCTGGAATTACCACCTACTAAATGATTATATCCTGGATTTATGACTATAATTACTTACATAGACAAGCAGTTTAGTATAGTAGAGAAGTATAATTATAGCAGTAAACTCTATAGTCATACGGAGCTCTCATCGGGAATGTCACCACCTTCGGGACGTGAAGAGGGCACGACCCATCACTAACTCCTCTTCCCACAGCCCCTCAAAATGTTACTCTGTCTTTTTCAATGGAGAGATATAGAGTAAAACACTCTGCATTTGCCTGTTTATCTTGATTCTGTCCGATTTCTTAAACTAAAATGCGTCTGTCGCCGTGGTTATAGGCCCCAGCACAAAGCAGCATTTGCAGATGCTGGAGTTCAATCTCCTCTGTCCTTCCGCGTTCCCACTGGGCCACGTCTGCCACCGTGGAGGGCAAGTGGAGCGAGAAGATAGCTCACAAACTCCACTTTAGAATGTATTCAAGTCGACTCCATCAATGGATGAATTGATCAACAAAATGTGGTCTATACATACGATGTAATATTTTCAGCCTCAAAAAAGAAGGAAAGACTGTCCTATGCCACAACATGGAATCAGCTCAAGGATATTATGCTAAATGAAATAAGCCAGTCACAAAAAGACAAACACTGTACAATTCAACTTATATGAGGTACCTAGAGTAGCCAGATTATAGAGACAGAAAGTAGAATGGAAGGTGCCGGGGGCTGGGGGAGAAGGGGATCAAAAGTTGCTGTTTAACGGGTATAGATGAAAGAGGTTCTAGAGATTAGTTCAACAATACAAATACACTTAACATTACTGAACCATACACAAAAATGGGGCTATGATGGTCAGTTTTATACGTATTTTACAAGTAAAAATCTTAGAAATTCTTTTCAATGTGCTAAAATTGTACAAAAGCATTATCTCCACTATAGACAACAGAATCTACATTTTTAAGCAGTGACATTAACCATGTAACTTCACAAAGAAAATGTTTCCTAGTATGTCACAAAGTGTGACATAAGATATGGGGCACCTGCCTGGCTCAGTTGGAGGAGCATGCAACTCTTAATCTTGGGGTTGTGAGTTTGAGCCCCTTGTCAGGTGTAGAGATTACATAAGTAAATAAAACTTAAAAAAAAAGAAAGAAAAGCATAAGTTATATAAAAGTCTCCTGTGAAAAGGCAACATGTATCTTTAATTAGAAAACTTACATTTAAAATTATTTCCAGATTGTGAGGCTATCAACAAACTGATCCTAAACTTTATAGGGAGAGAGGCAAAAGATCCAGAATAGCCACCATGATATTGAAGAAACACATGATATTGAAAGACTGACACTCTCCGACTTCGAGACAGAGTTACAGCAATCAGACAGTGTGGTGTTGGTGAAAGAATAGGTAGCTAGATCCATGGCAGAAAATAGAGAATCCAGAAATAGACCCACCCAAATATAGTCCATGCTGACAAAGGAGCAAAGGCAGTGCAATGGAGAAAAGGTAGTCTTTTCATCAAATTGTGCTGAACAACTGGACATCCATATGCAAAAAAACTAATCTAGATGCAGACCTTACAGTCCTCACAAAAAATTAACTCAAAATGGATTATAGACCCAAATGTAAAATGCAAAACTCCTAGAAGATAATATAGGAGAAAACATAGATGACCTTGGGTGTGGAGATGCCTTTTTGGATACAACACCAAATGCATGATCCATGAACAAAAGAATTGATAAGCTGAACTTGATTAAAATTAAAAACTTCTGCTCTGCAAAAGACACTGTTAAGAGAATGAGAAGATACGCCACAGAACTGGAAGAAAATATTTGCAAAAGACACATCTGATAAAGGACTACTATCCAAAATATACACAGAACTCTTAACTCAATAGTAAGAAAATAAACAAACCTAATTTTAAAGTAGGTTTAAGGCCTGAATAGACACCTGACCAAAGAAGATAAACAGATGGTAAATGAGCATATGAAAAGATGCTCCACATCATATGTCATGGGGGAATTGCAAACTCAAACAATGAGATACCATTATATGTCTATTAGAATGGCAAAAATCCAAAACACTGACAACACCAAGAGCTGGTGAAGATGTGGAGCAACAGAACTCTTACGCATTGCTGGTGGGAACGCAATATGGTACAGCCACTTTGGAAGACAGTTTGGCACTTTCTTACAAAATTAGACATACTCATCATACACTCCAGCAATCACACTCCTTAGTATTTACCCAAAGGGATTGAAAACTTATGTCCACACAAAAACCTGCACACGGATGTTTATAGCAGTTTTATTCATGACTGTCAAAACTTGGAAGCAATCAAGATGTCCTTCAGTAGATGAGTGGATAAATAAACTGTAGCACATCCAGACAACGGAATATTGTTCACTGCTTCAAAAAAAAAAAAAGACAGCCATCAAGTCATAAAAAGACCAAGAGGAAACTTAAGTGCGTATCACTAAGTGAAAGAAGCCAATCTGGAAAGGCTACATCCTGTATGATTCCAACCATATGACATTCTGGAAAAAGCAATTCTGTGGAGACAGTAAAAAGATCAGGGGTGGCCAGGGGTTAGAAGGAGGAAGGAACGAATAGGGTGAGCACAGAAGATTTTTAGGGTAGTGAAACTATTCAGTCAGTTCACTAAAATGATGGGTGTAAGACATTATACTTCTGTCAAGACCTATAGAACTGTGCAACAGAGAACTTTTATGTAAACTGTGGACGTAGTTAATTGTAACAAATGTACCACACTAATGAAGATATAAATAATAGGGAAACTGGGAGGGGAGGGGTGGAGGTTCTATGGGATCTCTGTATTATCTGCTCAATTTTTCCTTGAATCTAAAACAGTTCTAAGGGCGCCTGGGTGGCTCAGTTGGTTAAGCCTCCAACTCTTGGTTTTGGCTCAGGTCATGATCTCAGGGTTGTGAGATTGAGCCCTGTGTTGAGCTCCGCAATCAGCTGGGGGTCTGCTTGTCCCTCTCCCCCCACCCTGCCCCTTTGCTTTGCCCACTTGCGAGAGTGCACTCTCTCACATGTGCGTTCTCTCTAAAATAAATAAATTAAAAATAAAACAGTTCTAAAAAATAAAGTCTACCAATAAAAAACATATTTTTGCTTTAAAGTATCCTTCTGTCATGAATCTGCGGCTGCTAATCTGCTGCCAGTGCTCTAAGCCCTTTCTCTCAAAGTGGTGAAGGATAAACACTGCTCCTGCTAACTTCTGAGGTTCTGTCCCAGGAGCAGGGGGGTCAGATCATCTCTTTCCAAGGAGTAGTGGACAGCAGCTTTCCCTTTGGGGAAATACTCCCTCCCCCACCCCATGTGGCCTTTGTGGGACGACCAATCCCGGTGTCTTCTTATCCAGAGGTTGAGCACCTGACCCAAGAGAGGCCAGTCACCCTTTTAGAAACAAAGGAGTTCGCAGGGGAAAGTGATGGGAGTGAGTCATTCTAAGGAAGGTGCTACAGAGAGAATATCTGTTGTTCCAGCTACCTAGTTCTTCCCAAGATCTGACTATTGAGCTCTATGGAAAGGATACCCAATTTCTTTACCAAAAAAGTCTTTTTTATCTTGAGTCAGCCAGAGATGGTTGGGTAGCTTGCAACCGAACCCTAGCTGATACATTTGGGGAAAAAAGATGCTAAAGCCCCAGGCTCATTTGGGCCATGAGGAAGCGGCATACTACTAAAGTTTGAAGGAATGCCTACTATGTCCCAGGCTCCGAGCTGGGCACAAGGGGGAGAGGTGAACATGGCGTGCTGCCCTTCAGGGGCGCAGAGTCATAAAATGTATAGAATGTTGGCTTGGGACAGACCTGGATCTGCCCTTACTTCCTGTGGGCCCTTCTTTAAGTCACTTAACCCCCATGTGGCTTAGTTTCAGCACGTAAAAGGAACAAAAAATATCTACCTTTCATGCCTTTTGCCAAAATTTAAAATTATGTGTAGCCCCTACCTTTTCGCTTGGCATAGAGTAGATCTTAAATAGATGATAGCATAAGATGGATAACAAGTTTTTATTCTTTTTTTTAAAGTTTATTTATTTAACTAATCTCCACGCCCAATGTGGGGCTCAAACTCAAACCCTAGATCAAACACATGCTCCACCAACTGAGCCAGCCAGGTGCCCCCAATTTTTTATTCTAAAAAAAAAATTCTTATAAATAATATCAAGCATACACAAAAGTGTAGATAGATAGATAGATAGATAGATAGATAGATAGATAGATAGATAGATAGATGGATGATAGATAGATGATGATGATAGATAGGTAGATAGATAGATAGATGATAGACAAACATGTATATAGAATAAATATACAAACTCTGGTGGCCCTCTGCCTGTTTTTGTAGGACTCATAAGCTAATGGTTTTACATTTTTAGATGTTTGAAAAAAATCTAAAGAAGAATAATATTTCATCATGTGTGAAAATTATATATAATTCAAATTTGAGTCCATAAATACAGTTTTATTGGAACATGGCCACACTCATTCTTTACCTATTGTCTACCACCACTTTCACACGACAGTGGGAGAGTTGCGTAGTTGTAACAGGAACTACACAGCCCTCAAAGCCTAAAATTGTTATTCTCTGGCACCCCAAGGTTGGAAAAGTTTGCCAACCCCTGACTCAAGAAAGGGAAGGGTGGCCATCCCTGATTGCCTTTCCCTCCGTCCTTCCTTCCCCACAAAGAGGTCATCTTTATCCTCAATATTGTCCCATTCCCTTGCTTTCCTATTTAGCTTTCAGGTCTATATTGCTTGGTTTGCCTGGTTTGGACCTATCGATGAAAGAACTCACGTCGCCTCTTGTCTCTAGGCTATGGCTTTCTTTTTTTTCACTCAACAATGTGTTTTCGAGCTCCATCCATATTGATCTGTGTAGCTGTAACTCATTAATTTCATTTCATCACTGAATAGTATTCTATTATATGCATATACCACAACTTATTTATTTATCCCTTCTCATGTTCATGGTCATTTAAATTGTTTCCAGATCTTCGCTGTGAACATTCTTCTGCATGGCACAGGTGCAAGAATTTCTCAGGATCCACCTACGAGGGAAATCGCTGGGTGTGCACATACTCAACTGTACTTAGGTCATGTCGACTTGCTTTCTGAAGTGGTTGTACCAATCTGTACTCCCATCCGAATATCAAAGTCCCCATTGTACCTAACACTGAGCATTGTCAGTCAGACTTTTAAATTTTTGCTAATTTGATGGATGTAAATAGCATCTTACTGTGGTTTTGATTTCCATCTCGCTGATTACTATGAAAGTTAAACAGTTGTTCATATGTCTGCTGGCCATTCATGCTTCTTCTGTGGGGTCCCTGTTTGTGTCCTGTACCTATTTTTCTTTTGGATAATTTGTCTTTTTTTTTTTTTCTCTCTCTCTTCTTTGGCACACTTTGTATATTCTGGATGCTAACCTTTTGTCAGTTATACATGCGTAAATACTTTCTCCCAATGTGCAACCTGTCTTTTCAATCTCTTTATGGAATCCTTTGTTGAATGTAAGTTCTTAATTTAAACTGGGGTAAAATATGTTCATCTTTGGCAGTATGGATAATTTTTAAATAAAAACTCCCAGTGCACCTTTCTTAATTGGTAAGCCATTTCTTTTCCTGCAGACTATGTACCACCAAGGCTAAGCCGTGAGACGAAGTGTTCCAGGGAAGAAAAGAGCAAGTCCCACTTAGGGTGGGGAAGGAAAGCAGAAGGACATGACATAGGGAGAGTTCTCCCAGACAGAGTGAGGAATCTGAAGCCCTGCCAAGAGGGGTGGTGGTGATAGAAATTTGGAGAGAAGGAGGTAAAGAAGATTATACTTGAGTCTTTCAGACTCAGACCTTACACTGGTCATAAGATTATAACACGGAGTAAGAGGGAAGCCGAACATGAGGCTTGTGCTACTTCTTCTTCAGGACTATGTGGGAAAGCCATTTCCCAGGGTGTTGCCCTGTCAAGGTGGGACAGAAAGAGTCCTGAGCCTCCCCTTGCTCCCTTGCAGCATGGAAGGAATTCACATGATTCACTGGGCTCTCCCGTAGGTGACACAGAAGCCAGTTGATCACTGATCACCCACAGGACTGCCACAGTCCTGGCGTGGCTGTTGTCAAAGTGACACAGAGCAGAGACCACAGAAGAGACACTCCAGGCGAGTACTGGATGGAGAACACGGAAAAGAAGCGGAGAATCTACGGAGCCAGCAAGGGCCAACGTGGCGCTCAGTCAACAAAAAGAAGGCTAACGGTTCCTGATCAGGCTGAGATAGGCCAAGAGTTCGTCAGCTGCAGAGCTCAGCATCCTGCAGACGCCGGCGGAACGCCTGGCGACAAGGTGGAGTCCCCCACTTGTGCGGTGCCCGTGCCGAGGCGGCCCGCGCAGACGTAGAGCACAGCGTCGGACCCTCCAGTGACCCAGCCGCCCGCCCCCGTTGCCATGAGAACATACAAGCCTGCCCTGTAGCTGACACAACTTTGGCCAGGGAAGAGAGGAAAGCTTTGAAAGGAGAGAAGCAGACCAAGCCAACTGGACACAGTCTGAAGAGTTATGTTTTATCCGCAAGTTTAAGTAACTCCTCCTCCCAGGTGCACAGAGTCAGCGGCGGGGTGGGGCCTTGGGACTGGCCTGAGAGTGGCTGGAGAAAACAATAGAAATCTGCTTGTTTCTTTTCTGCACATTGAGAGATACAGTGTACAATTCTACTCTGCTTTAGTTGTTACTATTATGGTCTCCGCTGTACATGGGGAAGCCAGACAGCAAAAAAAAGATCATAATGCAATCTAAATACAGTAATAGAGCTATGTGCCATATGCAAGAGGGGGAAATTAGCTACATATATTAGATTTCTATCATTGTGTAACAATGTTACCACAAACAAAGCCGTTTAAAGTAATACACATTATCCCAGTTTCTGTAGGTCAGGAGTCAGGGTATGGTTTAGTTGAATCCTCTGTAAGGCTTCCATGAAGGTATTGGCCCAGGAGGGGGGCCTGTCTGGCTCAAACGATAGAGCATACAACTCTTGGTCTCGGGGTTGTGAGTTCAAGCCCGACATTGGGTATAGAGCTTATTAAAAAAAGAAAAAAAGGTATTGGCCAGGGCTAACTCTTCATCCAAAGGCTCAACTGGGAAAGGATCTACTTCCGAGCTTACATGGTTTGTGGCAGCATTCAGTTCCTTCCTGAATGTTGGACTGAGGACCTCGATGTCTTTCTGGCTGTCAGCCAGAGGCCATCTTGAGTACTTTGTCACATCTACCTCCCCAACATGGCTGCTTGCTTCCTCAAAGCCAGCAGGGGAGAGATTCCCACAGCAAGACAGATATCACAGTCCTATGTAACATGATCATGAAGTGACATCCCAACACCTTTGCCATATTTTATTGGTTAAGCAAGTCACAGGCCCTTCCCACACTCAAGGGCAGGGCATTACAGAAGGGTATGAATACAAGGAGACAGGACCATGGGAGCTACCTTACCGTGTGTCTGCCATACTGCACAGGCAGGTGGGTGGGAGACAACAGGCTACATGTCACCTCTCAGAGGACACACAGTCTGAGTTGCCTTTTGAAGAAGGTTCAGGACCCAGAAATGGTTTAGCAGCCCCAGAACCTAGCACAGTGGCTAGCACACCACAGGAGACATTGATAAATGTTTGTGAATGAATATTGACATCAAGAGAAAAGTCTGGTCACCCCAGTAAGGAAGAAGATAGTGTTCTACATAGGACAAAAACAAGAAAAAGAATCATCAACACTCATCTCAGAGCAATAAGTAACATGAAAGCCCTTCCAATGGTATTAACACAGGAGAGGCCCCTGCATTAATGTCTCAGCAAGCCTCACCGGGAAAGTGCAGTTAACGTCAAGGGCACTGAAAGGATAGGAGATGATCTAATGCAGGAAGCTCCCCCAAATACTATATTTATACAAATGATAAATAGGTTTCGAGAAAGGAGAAACCAACTAATGTTGATGACTAGGGAAATAAATAATATTAGAACTTGCACTGATCGGGCTCCCTGCTCAGCGGGGAGCCTGCTTCTCCCTCTCCCTCTGCCAGCCTCTCTGCCTACTTGTGCTCTCTCTCTCTGTCAAATAAATAAATAAAATCTTAAAAAAAAAAAAAAGAACTTACACTGCCGTCGCATCTTTCATCTGGGATCCTAAAATGCTTTAAAAATAATTACATTTGGATGCTGCATAAAAGTAGATCCATTTTTTAAACAAAAATATGGATTTTATGCCCTTTAACAGAAGGTGCACATAGGGCTCTCACAGATATTGAAGGGTGACCTGGATGCTAATTTATCTTGAAGAAGGTTACAAAATCTAATTATGTCCAAGGTTCTAAATTCACAGTTAGCTGAGGCTAAGGAAATGCAGGGTGTGGCCACATTTCCTTCTGCACATCCGAAAAGAGGCAGCAGTTTGAGCCCAGGTTGGGGGGTGGGGGCGGGAACCGTGAGCAGCACAGATGGTTAGCAGCAGTCCACATGGAAGCCTGCCTTGTGTGACAGGAGGCGACCTGCTGGCGGAGAGGAGAACGAAAGTGGGCAGAGAAGGACTTCAGCAAAGATACGTAGAAGTAGTAGTTACAGGTTTACCAAGGGGCGAACTCAGGCAGTCCGGGACTCTCCATCCACGAAACAGATTTTAGAAGAAATGTGACAACGACCTATTGCAGCATGACTGAGGGACAATAAAAGCAGGTGGATATTCTCATAAATACAGGAACCTTGATAAAAACCGTGCACTAGTTAGGTTGTTTGATGATGTCTAAAGTCTTCAGCAGTCAGCAAAGTTGATTGTTTCTGTTTTCCATCAAATGGTTTATGAGGCTTCAGCAGGGATTCCAAACACATGAAATGGGTATGAAACCATATGGTTTGGGGAACAGCTGAGTTAGCATTATGTGGAAGTGTGGTAACAGCTAGGTTTATTTGCAAATGCTAGTCATTGAAGGGCATCTGTCCGTAGGCAGGCAGGAGCAGCAAGCTCCTGAAAACTCACCCTTTCCATTTGAAGATGATGCTAACGACATTTGAAAAGCATCCAATATGTGTCAAACCCTTTTCTGGTTCTGAAGTATTATGATCAGAGTGCTTCTGCTCTTAAAAAGTACACTTATCATGACATTTCCACGTCCAAGTCACATCGTCCATTTTGAGTTGTGTCGAAGCCAGCATCTGTTCCTGGTGGGTGGTCTCACTCGCTTCGGTATCTTGCCATCTGACCATTTGATGTGAAATGCGGTTCTTTGTGGCAATGTTGAATCCACTCAAAACCTGGGGAGTCTGTGGGAGGCGCTAGTCTCCCAGGGAAGCTAACACCCTGCTGGGAGACTCAGTGGTTCAGACAGGAAATTCCATCCCCCAAACTCAGGTTTCATTTGCTCCTTTCCATTTCCTACTTTGCCTTGAAGACTTTACATCAGTTTGCTGTTTCCAGGCTCCAGTATGTAGACGACAACACAGAACCATCATGCGAACGAGTGGTGCAAAAGCATAAAGCACCTTGACCATCATTGCATCCAGACAGGGCCATGCCACATCTGTAAAAAAGCCTGTGATCTTGTGAACCTGAGTGATAACTGCCCTTGTATATAAGGAGGACATGGGAGAATTGGGGAAATAGACACCAATTTATTCATTTGATCTACTAGAAGAAATGACTTTCGAGTGAATGAACTAAAATAACCTAGAGAAATTACTACTGCAGGTTAGAGAGGGAGAGGATTATGAATGGGGCCAGAGACTGAGTGAAGTTTCAATCAAGTACCATGTTTGATTTGTCGGTACGGAGCTCTGGCTGGGCATCTGATACACAAAGACAGGGGCCTGAAGCTTCAGAAGCTGTTACTGCCCTGCACTCAGCCCCAGGGCCATGCCTGTCTCCACAGTGGTCACGTCCTATTTGTTCTACAAGACCCACCTGCCATGGACACCTTCACCAGGCTTCTCACCCACGAGTAGTCCCCTTCCTCTGAACGCCCTCAACATTCTACCCATACCTCCCTCCAGACACTCATCCCTATGTCCACTCCATTTTAGCAACTTAAGTACATGTCATGTCCCCTTATATCACTCGAGACTACTAGCCCTGTGCCTAACACATAGTAGGTGCTCAGTAAGAACCTTCTATCTTATACTTATTAAAATACAATGGCCTTCCACCCCAACCACCTCCAGATCTAACTTGTGAAGTGGTGCCTTTGTGCTCAACAGAGCTGCCATGTTGCTACATACTTTTGGATATAATCAATGTTCTTTCTGGAGACCACATAGACCTAAACTTCCTCCCCATTTCAGTTTTTAAAAATGGGGTCAAGACTACATTTTCTGGAAATAGATGAGTCTGGGTCAGTCATTAGTATCAGGCTTTGTAATCATCTTAAGCCTTTTCAAGTGTGCCTCTTCAACATGCAGTCTGGTAAGCTCTCCGAGGGCAGGAACTGCATCTGTTCCATCGAGGTGGCACAGCCTACCCGCCCAGTAAGGACCTCTGCCCACAGTGGGTGAATGTTATCAATTGACAAAGTACGACATTTTAACACAGTTCCATATGAAGCACTGTCTTCCAAGGAAACCCTTGAAACAACAGCTGCTGGGTTAGGTCAACAGACTCGACCCACACCTTCACCTGTTTCCTCAGCCCATCTGAGTCATAGGGTTCATTTCCCCTGGCCCAGAGTCAGTGGTTTCAATCCTTTTTTTTTTTTTTTTCCGAGAAAGAAAAAGAAAGATATATATATATATATATAAATATCTGGACTGAAATTGGTTTGCAAGCAAGAAATATCTGGACTGAAATTGGTTTGCATCCTGCTGTTAAAAATGCCCTAATAGGCAGCCTTCTCCATCGAGATAAGCTCTCCATTCCCACGAGCTCCTCCTTGCTCCTTCCTCCACAAGAATCCATTTACTCTGGTGCATTTACAGAAGGTTACTGTGGTTTTTCCAGGAAACTACTGCTGACGAAGGAGGCGAATTTTCTTGTGTACAAAATTAAGGACCATTTGTACAGAACAGACATGCATAACAGCATACTAGGCATATTAATATCCTTAAGATACCTGGGCCCTCCCAACAATGGTTAAGTGTTGCCAAACTAGTTTTACTTTGTGTTGGCAGAGCAGACGCCATAATATATAGTTCTTTTCGTCTTGGCAGTGAGGCTGGTGCTCCTGCCAAAACTGACTGTAAAGGAAATGGGCAAGAGACAATAAGCCCATTCAAGTGCATTAGCCATGTCGTCCAGTGGGGATATTTCAATTTTTAAATTGATACAAACTTGAAAACCACCCTATTTCAAGTGGGGGAAGATTCAATTTTCAAAAGAAGATGTTACGTTTACCAACATGTTTCTGACATCTGTTCCCAACAAGATATAGCACCAGATTACTGGGGAGAAGGTGGTCAGAAAAATCAGAGAGGGAGCCATCTCCCTGTCAAAAGGACATAAACACACATTGTAATTGATCGACTTCCTTCGGTCAGCTGTTTAATCTGTGGGGCGTAAGCACTTACATAAACTCACATTACCGCTGTCCTATCATCCCACTGCCCCCATACATCTTGTTCATGACAACGTGTCTTTGTGAGTGAATAAAAAAGTGGAATTTTGAGCGGCAAATCTTACACCCTTCAAAAACCAAAACCCGAAAATCCTTAAAGAACCACCTATAAAAAGCAAAACCTGTTTATTAACACAAAGTTCAATATTTGTCTGGGTTGGAAAAAATCCTACTTGGAGGGAAAGAAGGAGGACGTGGGTATTTCTGGTTTCGTGAGGCGGGAGACTCTTCAGAAATCTAGAGAGAGTAGAAGAGCCCCCTGCTGGCTGAAAGAGGAAGAGCCCCGAATGGGCCCAGTGGCAGTCATTTTGAGACACCCCATTTCCCCCTGTTCTTTCATTAAGGGCAAATATTTGTGGAGGCTTGCTATGTGCCCGCACTGTTCTAGGCACTGTTCTAGGCTCTGGTGATAGTGTTAAACAAGACAGTCAAGGCCTCTGCCCTCTTGGAGCCCTTAAGTTGCGGAAGGGGAGACAGAAATAAGTAAATGTGCAATAGAATGTCGAGTAGGGATCAATATGACCGGAAGAGCTGTGACTCACAGCAAAGCAGAGGGAGGAGTAGAGGAGGTTGGGAGGTGGATGCTGCTGTAGTTTGGAGACAGAACGTTTGAACTGAATGAAGGGGGGTGGCAGATCCAGGCGGGGCGCACAGCCAGGGAGAGGGCTTTGCAGGGGGCTGCACTCCTGATGTCAGCAGTGCAGCCAAAAGGCCAGGTGGCTGGTATGAGGGAGGCAGAGGGGGTCAGGAGACGAGACCAGAGTTAGGAGCCCAACAATGCAGAGCCTGGCAATGGTAGAACTTGGGATTCTATAGGAATCCACTGGAGAATTTTGAACAGAGAATTAAGTAAATCTACTTTCCATTTTAAATAGGGCATTCTGGAGTGCCTGGGTGGCTCAGTCAGTTAAGCTACTGCCTTTGGCTCAGGTCATGATCCCAGGATCCTGGGATCGAGCCCCACATCCCTGAGCAGGGAGCCCACTTCTTCTCCCTCTGCCACTCCCCCTGCTTGTACATTCTGGCTCTCTCTATCTCTCTGTCAATAAATAAATAAATAAATAAATAAATAAATAAATAAATAAAATCTTAAAATAAATAAATAAGTCATTCTGTGTGTGACAGGGAGAATTAACTGCATGTGGGAAATGACACCCATTAGGAGGCTGTTGAAGTGGTATTCAAACAATTCAATCAATTGTGTTTACCAAATTCCTGTTATTTGGGACAGGTTCAAAGATTAGGATAGGATCTCTGCACTCAGAGAGCTTTCAGTCAACTCGGGGAAATAAGATAGACACCCCTTAAACATAAGGAAGACAGGAGGCAGTGAGTAACTGCTAAGCTGGGTAGGCAAGAATGATGCTGACGAAGATGACCATGATGAAAAGATGATGTCGCCAGCAGCCAAGCCCCAGCTTAAGGCAATTTAGCTTAATGGTCTAGAGCCAGCCTGCGGGACTCATAATTCTGACACCATCACTTACTAGCTGTTCGACCTCGGGCATGTTACTAATCTCTCAGTTCCTTAGTTTTGTCTTCTGCAGGATGGGTCTAATAATCTACCTACCTCACAAGATTGTTATGAGGAATAACTGTGTTAATGTTATGTCTGAAATGCTTAGATCAGTGCCAGGCACTTTATAAACACTATGTAGACAGAAGGAATGTCTCCAAAGTCACACCATTACTATCTTTACTACTGCAGTAGTCCGGATGTGATGTGGTAATAATTTGAACAAATAGTCATGGAAATGGAATAAAAAGGGCAGGTAATTCTGACTGATGAACTTACCAGATTTGGTGACAAGAAGGTGGTAAATGGGTTGTGGGAAGGGATTCAAAATGAATGTGAGGTCTCAAGCATAGTGATTAGGAAAACAGTAAGACGGGGAGGAAATGAGAAGTCAGGAAGGGAAATTGGTTTGAGCAACAAGGCAGGTTTGACCTGAGGCATGCTGAATTTGAAACGGACAGGTTAGGGATGCCAGACTTGAGCTCAGAAGAGAGATGAGGGATTCCACCTGGATTTGGAATCCCTGCCTAGCAGGACCATCCTCGAAGCCATGGAGATGACTGAGGTA
Source organism: Phoca vitulina (assembly GCF_004348235.1). Taxonomy (NCBI): domain Eukaryota; kingdom Metazoa; phylum Chordata; class Mammalia; order Carnivora; family Phocidae; genus Phoca; species Phoca vitulina. The sequence continues at coordinate 42,321,794 of NW_022589707.1, read as the reverse complement.
ATCGAAAGAGAAGTGGCTGGAAGAAGCTCTGAGGATGGGTCTCAGGAGATGCAACCAGAGTTATAGATCAGCAAAGAGGCCAGTGAAAGAGGGAAGAATTAGAAGGTTAGGAAGAGAAGCAAATTATTGACAGAGATGGAGAAGCATCTGTGAAATGCTACTAAGAGATAAAGGATGACCAAGGATGCCTTTGGATGAGGTGATAATGAAGTCATTGATGAAGTCATGAAGTTCCAAAAGTGCAGGTTATCTTGAAGGCCTCTGCTACGTGTCGGTCATGAATGCTGTGCTGTGCCACCCACATTTCCCCCTCTGGACCCAAGGGCTTATTCCCCAGGGAACGTTGCAGGCTGACAGCTCTCTGTTGCCTCAGCTGAGGAAAGCCACTTTGTCCAAGGTCATGGGCAGCTTGCATCAAGCTGACTGGTTGACACGGGGGTCTAAAGATCTCCATCTCACAATCTGACTTCCCCAGAAGCACGACAGCAGTGCTGTCTTATAGAAGTCAATAGAAAAAAAATGATAATATCAGGGAAGAGTTTGACATAAAGAGATCAATATATAAATAGCATTTAACACATAAATGAGAATAGTCTCTTCTAAGTAGAAATTCTGAAGTGGAAAGGAGTTAAATCAGAGGAAAGTCCATATGAAATGGGCTTTTCTCCAGAATCCCAAACCCATCAGACTTGCAAAAATGAAATGGTGCCATTTGCCTTTGGTGAGAATAGAGTGCTGGGTTTCATAACCCAATTGATGGTGCTGTCACCTTACAACCTCACAATCTCTTTTAATCTCCGAACTCTTGTCACTTTGCTGCCATCTGGAAAGAGGATTAATTTCATTTGTCCCCAAGGAGATTAATGTATCCTATTAGATTCCAGCATTCAGAGGGAGACCACTTTCTAACCCATCAGCACTAATCTGGCTTCAGCAGCTGCTTTGAGACTCCCCTGCCCTCCATCCACCATCGGGAACACCATCTCCAGGTCACCTGCATTCTCTTCACAGCTGGAGACATGGACATGGACGGGGTGCCAAAGCCCCTCCTGCTGCTCCCAAGAAGGAAGAACTTTTGAGGATCCTGGGACACTGTTGATGTGATGCCTTGCAAAGTTCTCTTTCATATTGGGTGGCCTTACTAGAGCTGAGTGATCTCTCCATAAACCTTGTGGGCCTTCCCATAAGCTAACTGTGTGTGTTCGGAGGGGGTACATGGAAGGGCTACTTTTCTTATGTAAGAGAATGTTCTTTTGTACAACCAGGTACACTCCCCAACCTCTCAGATGTTAGTAACGGCAGGAACCATGACTGTGTGCTCACCACCATACCCCCAAGAACCCAGTGAAGTGCCTAAATACATAGTAGGTGTTGATTGTAGAGTGAATGAAAAACTGGTACAAGGTGGATGACTAACAAAGTAAAGAAAATAATTGGCAAATATAGATTGTAAAGACGGCTAAAGACAGTTTCACTCCATGTAATTCCTGACTAAATTTGACTCCCCTTCCTGTTACCTCAGCATAGATCAGGCCCTATGTCTCCCTCAGCGATCCAGATGCCCATGGTAGATACTTAATAAAAGCCCCTTGGACTGAGTTAAATTACAATAAAATCTTATTGGTGGTTCCTAACTGCCTAGGCTCTTCTAAAAGGGCATATTCAGTCATGTCAGTACCTCAGAAGAAGAGGAATTATTCAGCACAGAGCATAAGAGAGTCACAGGAAAAGAGAGAGGGGGACATTTTCTAATAATGAAAAGGAAAAAAATCCAAAGGGGGAAATTTTAAGAAAAATCATCAGTGTTCCACATTAACGGAACCATTATTTTTAAAGCTTTAAGAGTTGGCCTGAGGGAAGTTCATGAAATTTGCTGTCTCAATGAATCATCATGAGGTAAAAATAATACATTAGCGGTTCTCACCATTCCTAGGACTTACATGCATTGTCATTTCATCTCCTTGATAACCCCATGCGTTAGGTTTACCAGTATTGCCATTTCCATTTTTCAGATGTGGAAACTGAGGTCTAGAGAAGTTAAATGACTTGCCCAGGGTGACACAGCCGGTAAGTGGTGCCACATCTTTAGAAAGGATACCCTTGGTCAACAACTGTATGACACCTTGAGGCCCTAAGGAACAGTATTTCTAACATCATGGGCACTTAAAACAAAACAAAAGAGAACATGGACTGTGTTTGTGGGCCATGGTTTTTGTCTGTTTTGTTCACAGCTAAACCCCAAGAGCCTGGAATAATGCCTGGCACATAATGGGCATTTGAAAATATTTGTTGAACTTGTGGTTGAACCAAAACGAGATATGTAGCATCTCCTACACAGGTACCATATAAACTTTATGGTACAATTAAGATCCAGCCTGCAGGGCATGGTTTCTTGGAAGAACCCAAATTGCTAAGTCTCACTTCCCATTTGCTTTGTATTTTTTATTTGAATCATTCTGTGAGTTGATCAAGGCAGTTTTATGATGGTTAAGGAATGTCTCCAAAGTCACACAACTTGCTAGAGGAAGAAATAAATAAGACTAGAACAGAGGTCTTCTCGAATGGCCTAGCAATGCAGGTATAGGAGATGCTTTCTTAGTGCCATGAACCATGAACCCAAGTTCAAGAGTTGCTTTGTTAATCACTCAATGACTTTTTATTTGTATATTGAGGCAGGATTATTTCCTGGATAAGAGGCATGGGCTGATGATCTAATTTAGGCCCACTTCTTAATGCCTCTGAGCCCTGGTTTCCTCGTGTGGAGAACATGAGTACTGTAGTACTTACCTCTGCCAGTCAGACTCTAATCAGGACAGAAGCATCACTCCAGACATCTCAGAGACAGGGCACTTAATATGGAGAATTGGTTACCTGGGTGATGGAAGGGCTGAGAAGCCAAAGAAGATACTGAGGCAATCCAGAGACCAGGAAGCCACGACCACATCTAGATAGTGTCAGGGCAGGTAAGGACACCTGCCTGCCCAGAAGCCAGGGCCACCACCTGCATCAGAGCAAGAAAGGAGAAATACTGGGGGCACCTGGGTGGCTCAGTTGGTTGAGCATCTGTCTTCAGCTCGCCCATGATCCTGGGGTCCTGGGACCAAGCCCCGCATCCGGCTCCCTGCTCAGCGGGGAATCTGCTTCTCCCTCTCCCTCTGCCCCTCCCCACCGACTCGTGCTCTCTCTCTCTCTTTCTCAAATAAGTAAATAAAATCTTTTTTTAAAAAAATAAAATTAATAAAAAATAAAGGAGAAATACTCTCACCTTTTCCCCCTTTCTGCCCACCAGCCTATACCGTTGTCTGTTCTTGGTTAAACCTAACTCAAAGCCAAGGAACCTGGCAAACGGGGTACAGAGCAGAGCAAGAGAAGGGCAGAGATGGATCTGGGAGCAAACAGGCAAGCAACCAGCTCAGGACCTCATGGAGCTGCCGCAAGATTAAATGAGATACACGTAATGGGGTTAGCCCTGTTCCTGGTACGTAATAGTGCTTAATGAAAGGTATTGTTGTTATTATATTTAATAGGCACGGGAGTAGGCATGGGTAATGAAAAAGACAGCCTCCGCCGTCAATAGCAAGCAGTCTGGACCTCGTAGCCCATTTTTCAGCTATAATGCCATCCGTGGGGCTCTGGAGTGAAACCTTCTAGTGGGCGTCATCCCGCCATATTGGTTCAGGTGACCAACTTCAGACCATGAATATCTCCCATCAGGCATTAGTGATTACAGAGAAAAACAGACCAATATTGGCCTATAAATGTTTTCCTCTCCTAGAATAAAAAAAGTCATTAACAATGCACAATGTTTTTATGTGAGACACAAAATGATGTGTCATCAAAATAGGCATCAGCTCAATCATCCTCCTTGATAAGACAGTGACTGTGAGTACGTGGTTCACGCAGCTGACTGCATGTCTGATTTAAAAGTACTTAATGCCCTCCTATAAAGGAGATGGCTTTACCCTTGGAAGCTTATTTTGAGAAAGAGCAAATAAAACATGCTCCCCACACTGCTGACATGAAACCTTGGGTGAGGGGTTTCAGCACCCTGGTACCGAGCAGAGCCCATAGATGCTGCTATTTAGAGGCCAGGAAATCCTGTCTTAACATCTGTCCCCCTTATCCCAAGCCTCTGAGTTACAGAATATTAGTGCTGCAGCTTGAAAAATACATTAGTGTGTTTCACTAAGATGTAGAAACCACTCTGAAAGCACAAATGCCAGGAACTGCTACTATTCATGGTCAGCAGAGAGATAAGATAGAGACTGCGATAGCAACTTGACCATGGCATTGGGGCCTGGCCACACCAGGGCAGCATCTGATACTCCCTGCTTTCTCGTCCTGCCTCCATCTACTCAGGGAAAATGGGCTATGGGGGAGATTTATACTCTGCTTTTGAAGTAATAATGCCACCTTAAATAGCAGGCATTCTGGAACATTCTAATTAGGTGGGAACATAAGACACATAATCTGTGTCTTCCAATGTATGACTAAATGAAGTCACTGAGAGCTTTCAACTCATCTCTAAAGAACATGAATGAAAATTGTATTTTATACAGAGAAATAGAAGGGAAAGATGGAGTAAGTTTCCAAAAATTATGGGTAAAATTGAGCTGGATTAATAACCTCTTTCCTATACAAAACGAATCAACTTGACAACGTGGTGACTCTGAAGTCACCATAGGCTTAAGACAGTGGAATGGCTCTGCCGTTCTCCATGTTGATCCAAAAACGTTTCAGAAGGGAGAGCTCCTGGACACAACAAATTTCATTCTGATATTGTTTCCTGGTTCTGTCTTTTGGGTCCCCAGTATAAATGATATCACTGTTCCCATTAGTTTGACATGAAGTGCTGCCAACTCATAATTACAAATGCCTCCCCCACCACCCCACCACCCCCCCAGCATTCTGTTACATGGAGCTGTCAGTGAGTCTCATCTCTAAATTATAATGGTACTGTTTCCTTTATTTAGGCTTGGGTGATACAGGATGGATGCCCTTCTAGAAAAGCATGTGCATTTAAGATGGCAGAGCAAGAATGATTTATATAGGGAATAACTCCTTATTCTGTCAAAGACCTGGCAGAATCTTTCTGGGAAAACTAATTGCAGCCAGTTCCTTCCACTGCTTGAAGATGAACTATCAGCATCTCTGCCAGCTATTATAAGATACAATCTGCCAACCATAAGAAGAGAGGAAACCAGATTCCTCATTCTCAACATTTGTACAGGCCTGATAATGCTAAGTTTCTCCAAAGCCAGTTATTGAGATTTGAACGTCCCCTTTACAAACATATGCCATTTTCCTTTGATCATTACAAAATCCCACAACTTTTCTGGACCATTTAAGATGCAGACAAAAGTAACCGTTATCCCGCAGCCCTGCTGACGTAGTTGCTGTGAATGTCGGGTCTGTGATGCCCTTGCGCTCTCATGAACGGTAGAGATGCAGGCTGCTCATTTGACCAGGAAAGGCGAGGAAAGAGTCTGTCCTGAACCTGGGAGTTGGGAGAGTTTTCCTGTTCACCGACTGTTCTTTCTACTCTCCCTGTCGTGGTTCTTTCTCCCCTGACCACCCTTCAGTGAGTCTGAGAACCACGTTGGACACTCTGCTCCTCCACTACAGTGGACAGAAGGTAAGGAAGGAAGCCCAGTGTGGGGCGGTCCCCTTACAAGACCGGGAGCCACCAGAACCTCCCTGGGTGCTCCCTGGGAGAGGCCCAAATTCAATCGCGTCTGATCAGTTAGACCAGTAGTTATCAACAGGGGTGATTTTCCCCCAGGGGACATTTGGCAATGTCTGGAGACATGTTTGGTTGCCACAAGTCGGGAGCAGGGGTGCCCTCCTGGCATCTAGCAGGGAGAGAGACGCAGCGCTGCTCAACATCCGGCTCCGCACAGGACAGGCCCCCTGGACGAAGACTTGTCTGAACCAAAACGTCAATAGTGCCAAGGTTGAGAAATCCTGATCTAGGTTTTAATCAAGGTGTGTAAATAAGAGGATTTAGGCAAGCCTCTCCCTCTTCCAATTCCGTGCACAAAGCCCTGCACGGAAGCTACAGCCCATGCGGGAGCCCTGTTGAGGCCCCGCAGTGGCCTGATTCAGCAGATCACACTTTCATAATGTAATGCGATTCTTCCTCATTTTTTTAATGTTATTTGGGCCCTTTAATATAATTTGGCAAGCTATTATAGTTGTTACAGCTGCTAGTTTTGCCCTCAATACTGATTTCACTTATGACCTCAGCCGGAATAAGATTTAAAGTTTGAGATGATGTAAGTGAATAAGGATTATTAGATTTATTCGTATGGCAATTTAAATAAGAAACTGCCTGGCTTAGAATAAGTGGTAAATGAAAAATGCTAGTGATTTATAGACCTGTCCATTTTAAAGATTTATATGATGTGTGGGATGATTAAGTAAGAGACAGGCCTGATTATATGAAATATGTAATTTTTGTAAATGCAATATTGGAAGCAAGCTGCTAAACAGTGCTGCATGGCATCTCTCGGCGAAGCAATTTTTATTCCATGATTATTGTAAACCAGTATGCAGAGTCATGTGCGAATTACGCACGGAGTCCTTGCTCTAATTCTTTATAGTCAGATGGGAGTGTGTTCATAAAAAACACATCGAACTTCAGCCTTGAGACATCAGTCCCATCGGTAGCCCAAAAGACAGGGCAGGCTGCTGATTTCGGACCTGAGCCAGTGACTGCCCGCCTGAGTAATTCTCTTTTGTAAAGGACTCGGCCACTCTGTTCAGGTCACAGCTACCGACTTATGAAATGGAGATTATCCATTTGTCACATTTTAGTGACACACTTTGGGGAAAATACTCCTGACTCCAAAGTACAGTGAATCAGAAAGAGAAATGCAAGAAACTGGGATGGAGTTTCCTTTCCCCACTGTGAATCCTACTCTCATCAAGGTAGCACCTCAAGCCTGAAAACTCAAGAGTGCTCAGAGGTGATTCACCCAGGTGTCAGGATGCCTCCCCCTTGGGGGAGCCTCAGGATCCCCCAGGGAGAGCTGAGGCCCAGGGCCTCCCTGAGATTTTGTGCAGAGCTCCAAAGTCAGCCAGAGGATTGACGTGGAGGAATGAGCCACGGTTGGATTCTTATTTCTCACAGCGGGGAAGATGTAAGAGATATTATTAATATTTAAATTACTTTGACAGCTGCTCGGTACAAACAAAAAACAAAACAAAACAAAACACCTATCCTCGGAGAACAGAAAGGTGTGGGTAGCAGTCATATTTCTTCCACAAATTGAGTGTAGAACCTTGGATAAATTGTCCACGACTGTAAACTCAGGACTATAGCTTCTTTATCCATTTCTCAGGGTTGGTACAAGGTGCTAAAGGGATCATTGAAAGGAAAGTCCTGTATAAAGCAAAGGCAACATCCAAATGCAAATAAAGAGGCTCAGAAGAGAAACAGAGGCCAAAGTGGAAACAGGAAACACCTTTGTTCAATAAACATCGGTGAAGGCCCCTTAGAGTAGCCAAGAGGAGCAACTCAGGAGACCTTGAGGGAGCTCAAGGGCTGAGTTTGGGGATTATCTCAATTTTGCAGTGTTTAGACAACAGATTAAGTGCTGAGGGTGAGAGTCATTCAGCTGCGGGGGTAGGGAGGTGGTTAGCAAAGTAGAAAACTTCACAGAAGAAACAACATTTAGACGTTCGGCTCCTGCAGAATGTAGAGGAATTAGACAAACAGAGAAAGGAGACTCCTAGTCTGTCCCCATGTTTGTCCAAGCTGGCCCTGAGATCACTGTCAGAAGGTGAAGGAAACTACCAACATGCATTTGGGTTGATATCAGGAACCAGGAACACAAATACAGTACACTTTGTGGAGGAGAGTGACACAGTGTTCTGCAGCTCTAGAAACTTGCAGAGCTGGCAGGGATCAGAAACTCTTACTTAGATTCCAACTTCATATTGAAATTTAATATCCTTCATAAAATATGTGGAATTTCCAGTGAATTATAGCAATTATGCTCACACCATTCTTTCTCCGGTCAAATATCATTCTTTTCAACTTTTAATGGGGCCATGGATTTTTAATCACTAATTTGAATTCTCCAGTACAGTGATTTTAATAAGATAAATATTTTTCTTTCATTTAACAGTAAATGGTTTGGTCCAGAGTCCTGATAAACTGATTATTGCTTCCGAAAGACTCATGTTGCCCATATTGATTAAATGTGATGGCATAAAGAAAGAATCATATTTATATGAAATGATTTTTAAAAATTCAAAATATATATATCTAATCTTTTAGCTCCGGATTTCTTTCAATAACCTTGAAATCATATGCTCAGCTTCTCTAAGATAGAAGAAAAGAATAATGAAAGGAATCTGGGCTGTCAAATTACAGCTAGCCTCACTCAGAAAAGAGAAATATTTTTAGTTGTTAACTGGAAACATTGCCACAGAGCAAAAAGTATAGGTCAAGAGGGAGAAGAGCAAATTAAATAATAAGATGCATTTGTTTGTTGGAACTTTATCACCACACCTTTCTAAAAGCCTACTTATCCAACAGAAGTAGGTTTTAGATTTATTTCCTAATTACTACATTAACAGATCCCTGAACATTTTCCTGATTAATTTTATGAATTGATTAATAAGGCAATCATAGTTTGGGATAGCTTTTATATGCCACTTGATATTGATGTCATCTATTAAAAAAATGGCCAACTGAGCACCTGATATCCAGTAAAGGCATGTTCAAAAATTGCAGTCTTAGAAAGATAATGGAATGACCATGACCTCAAGTACTTTGAGCCAAATAGCAACTGTCAACTCCTGATAGCAGTATTTGACCTCAGAGCCAGGTGACAGAAACCAACCTGAAACAGCCATTTTCTCAAATTCAGTTAAAGATAATAAACCATGTAGGGAGAAATCACCCACCTGAGTAAGGAAGCCTCTTGTAATCAATGACCTAGAAACAGGCACCATGATTTGGGTGGAAAGGATCAGCTGCTAAGGGACTCTGGGAATTTGTTGCTTTAGATTGAATGCCCGCTAGATTTTGGCAGAGTTTTTGGTTTTAGTGATTGTTACTGTTTTGCTTTCTTCTGATTCATTTTTAGTTCTTCTCAAGGAGTATTTCAACATACATAAAAGTAGAGAGAACAGTATAATATATCCCCATCTCTACCCATGGAGCTTCAAGAATTACCACCTCAGGCCACTCTTGTTTCATATATACTTGGGCATCATATCACTTCACCCATAAATTTTAAGTGAATATTTAAGTGCATATTTCTAAACTATTTAAGTACACATTTCTAAAAATAAGCTTTAAAAAAGTACGAATCCAAAACCATTATCACCACTAAAAAATTAACAATAATTCTTTAATTTCATCAAGCGTCCACACAGTGTTCATTTTTCCTAGTCGTCTCCTAAATGCTTTTTTTTACAGTCTGTTCAAATCATCTAAATAAGGTCCACACGTTACAGCTGGTTGTCGTGGCTTTCGAGTCTTTTTTAGTCTATAGGTGCCCCTCCTCCACTTTAATTTTCCTGGCCATTCGGTTATTGAAGACATAGAGTCATTTGTCCTAGAGTTTCCCACATTCTGGGTTTTGCCCTCTGTGCCCTATTATTTTCTGAGAGGTGATGGTTAGATGGAGCCCTGATTAGATTCAGGTTTGATTTTTTTGACAAGACCACTTTATTAGAGGTGTCATGTGCTTCCATCAGAAGCGTCATGGTGTCTGGTTGTCTCTTTCTGTGATGTTGGTGGCCATTGATGATCGATGGTCTCTGTTAACATAGGCTGTTTAGAGAAAATCATTGAACCACAACATTGAGGAGGTTCTGTTTAAAAAAAATGAATAAAAACAATTTTACTCTGTGCCAGGCACAGTGTTCCACCACACACATGCCTCACGTAATCACTCTAACGCCTCTATGAAGTGGTGCTAGGGGAGAATTTGAACCCCCAGTCAGTCTTCCTCCAAAGCCCATTGTCTTAGCTACCACAGAAACAAAGCACCCTGAGAGGCGGACGTGAAACTGTAGCCAAAAAACATTTGAATCTTAACAAAACACAGCATGCATTTATCTTTTAAAGTAGATCAAAGTACCAAGTAACTGTTTATTAACGGGCAAACACAATCGTTGAGAGGACCTATCATCTGATAGGGGATGTGAGTTTGACTGCAGTCGGCGCCATCTTGGTACAGGCTGGGAAAGAGACGGAGGAGGTTCAGGACAGCCTGCACCGGATAGCCCCACGAATGTCACCAAAGCGACTAGAAGCTATGATGTGCTGTTTCAAGCTGGCTCCGCCCTCTGCGCAAATCAACTTAGAGTTATGTTACCCACTCTCCATGTGCAAGGGTTGCCAAAATTAGAGTCATTTCATTAATCTCCCATGCCAGGGAGAGGTGGCTATATATCACTCCAGGTTACATTGACAGCAAGACAATAACATTACATTTCCCCAGTGCATCAATTAGCATTTCCCTCAATTCATTTGCTATCAGAGTCTCTATAAAAATACCTTATAGCTAAAATAGGTCTCTCTGTCTTTTAGACTTCAACAAGACTCGCTTCAAGATAAACATTTTATTTTTTGGTATAAAGGAAGAAAAGTATGGAAACTTCACTTCAAATGACATCTCTAAGCAAATAAAAAGATTAATATATTTTTTCAAATGCTTGTCTCATTCCCACCAGGGAATGGTGCCTTGTGATTACAAGGAGGAAGAAGAGGAGACGGGGGAAGAGGAGGGAAAGAAAAAGAAGAAAGGAAGGACTCAAACTTGCGGTATTTAGGATGCTAGCTTTTATTAGAGTATTTAGGAAATTTAAATAATTGTCAAAAGCAAAAGGAGGTAACCTGATACAGATGCTTTGTCATTTAAATGAATCTTTAAAAATAAAATGACCAAGCAAACTCAAAATTCCTTCTTCTCCACATATCTTCATCTCTCACAACTCGATTTTAGTCACTTTGTTTCGGACTCTAATTCAATATTCTGGATAATTTATAAGCTCTGAAGGGGTCGCCCCAACTTCCTCGACAGTGTTTATTAACAAGGAAATAGTGTCATGGGGGAGATTTCTGGAAACTCTTCTCTGAAATAGTATTCCTTCCCAGTTCTTTTTTTTTTTTTTTTTTAAGATTTTATTTATTTGACAGAGAGAGACACAGTGAGAGAGGGAACACAAGCAAGGGGAGTGGGAGAGGGAGAAGCAGGCTTCCCGCAGAGCAGGGAGCCCGATGTGGGGTTCGATCCCAGGACCCTGGGATCATGACCTGAGCTGAAGGCAGACGCTCAATGACTGAGCCACCCAGGCACCCCCCCAGGTCTTTTTAAGAGCAATTTAAATGGTAGATCTAGGTGGTGGTTTGCAATTTTAAAAATCAGTCCTTTTGTCGCCTCTCACATAGACTTTAGTATTCCTCTTCAGTTTCGGTCCCCTTTGCTTTCTTATGGGTATGAATGTTTCCCAAATAAACTATGAATGTTTCCTGTATAATATATGAATGTTTCTGAGAAGAAACTCTAAATAGTTAAGAGGTTAACCTGTTGAAGATACCAAATAATGGTTTAACTGGACAACCTTATAATTAGCATAGAGAACAATCCCTTGTTATATTTTAGTGATCCTCCAAGAATGAGAAGATATTATATAGTCAGATTATAACATTCTTGTCTACTTTACTCTTTCTGTCTGGTTACAAATTTTTTTTTTTAACTTCAATAAAAACATGTGGGGCGCCTGGGTGGCTCAGTCGTTAAGCGTCTGCCTTCGGCTCAGGTCATGATCGCAGGGTCCTGGGATCGAGCCCCACATCGAGTCCCACATCGGGCTCCCTGCTCGGCGGGAAGCCTGCTTCTCCCTCCCCCACTCCCCCGCTTGTGTTCCTGCTCTCACTATCTCTCTGTCAAATAAATAAATAAAAATCTTTAAAAAAAAATAAAAAATAAAAAAAAATAAAAACATGCATCTTAAATGGGAAAAAAGAGAGCAATTTAAAGACAATCATGTATGATAGGAAAAGAAGAATCATTTTCAATAGAGTAAGATATTATTAAAAATAATGAACTCTCAAAGAATGCATTATAAAATAAAAATCAGAGGCAGGAGAGAATCAAGGGATTGGTGCTATCATCACTTCACTGTTGTTACAACCTCTGAGAAGTCTCTACATGGCTCAGATCCACGTATTTGGTTCTTTCAACTCACAGAACTCACTACGTCTTGAAGTGCTTCTGTAACAATTTATTAAATGTTTAGTCCTTGCAGACAATTCCGCTGCTCTGTTATCCAGCTTTTTTGTCTTAGCCCCATGAACCATTTCATGTCACAAGACGGTGAACATAAATTTCGATAACACCAAACATCTCTTTTACTGTGCTCTGAAGAAACCACTCAGGGAGTGAGTAAAGGTCTCGCAAACAATGCAACAGACAGGAAAACAAAGGCGGGCTGCTTCGGACCCGGACGCGCGGAGCCCCTGCCGCAGACAAAGGAGAACCGACACTCCCGGGGCGCCGCGAGCCTCGCGCATGCGCCGTGTTGGCGGGATCGGGCGGCGCCGGGTAATGGAGTGGAAAGAGCGCGGACCGCTACGGTCCCCAGTCCTGAGCAAAAATGCGGCTCTGCAACTCACTAGCTCTTAGCCTCAGTTTCCTCATCTGCAAAAGGAAGAAAATACCACCTCGTGGATTTGTTGTGGAGACCGAAGAGATAACATGCATAGCTTCTTAGTGTGTGGTAGATGCTCAATAAATGGTATTCGTTATCATATACCGTTTTAGCTCTGATCATCCTCCCAAATGTGTAAGGGACATCACCATAGCAACATCGCTGTCCTTAGACTGATTATGTAGGAGACTGAATTGAAACAAATTTAAATAATGCCCACACCTCTTTTAGACATTCTTTTAGAATTTGGGCTGTCTGAAAGTGATTCGTGTGAGTGGGCTGCCCGCTCACGTGCTTCGTCTTGCCTGTGTATTCACTGCTCCCTTCCTCTGTTCAGACAAGAGGAGAAATTCCAATCTGTGGGTGTAGCAAAAGAGTACAGGTCTTTAAAAAGCTACATGGAGTGAATGGAGCCACCAAATTTCAGCAGCAAAAAGTCTATATAGAGAGCTCCAAACTCAGAATCCAAAACGTCATTATTAGCCTTAACGTTCTGAATTAATCAATCCATCTAAACCCACACCTCTGAGACAGACACAAAAGCCAAATATACTTCCCACACACTATCTGCTTTGGAATGTTGTTCAAATATTGGAGGGTTTTGAATACAGTGTATTAATATAAAGATATTATAGGGCACATCTGAAAGCCAAACTTGACCCTGGAGGTAAAAGGGATCAAAGATAGATACTTACTATACATATTTCCTTCCTGAAGCTATGTGGGAATACCAAATAATATCCAGGCTAACTATTCATTTTACTTTTTTTTCCTCCCCATAAAAGAAGATTTCTGGGATTATAAAGACTACCTACAAACTGCCTAATCTGAGAACAGAAAAAACAACAACAACAACAACAACAAAAACACCTAAGGAAATAAAAATCAACAGTTCATTCCATTGTTTTCCCAGTTCCAAACACATACACACACCACATATATGCACATATACACTTAGCTGAGAAGAAAAAAACAAGCCTTTTGACAAAAAAGGGCATTTCCCTGGGAAAGTCTACCTCTGTGAGAATAATGGTGAGTCATTTCTTCCTATCTTGCTATTCCTTAAACATGGGCTTGCTGAGTGTTTTCCTTCCCCAGTTGAAATTACCACAGGAATACTACAGAAAAAGCTCTGTATGGCCATAGGGTCTAAGATGGATCCATCATAAAAGGTGTTCTCCCACCTTCCCAGAAAGGCTTATGACAAGGACCTATTTTTATTCTTGTGAGGTTGACAAGGGGCTAAAAGAGATGCAGATGAATCTGGTAGGCTCAGAAACATATTTGTAGTTGGCATAAGATTAAATATCAATAACTCATATTTGGGGTGGTGGGGGGAGTACGAGCAATCACAAGAAAACTCAGGAAACACAAAACAGCCAGGGAAGCATGCTCCTCTTCGAGAAGACTGGCGTTCTGCTCCTCTGCTCTGTCCAGGGCTTCCGACAACCTCTACCACGTATGGTATTTGAGAACCGCCAGATGGAATTGAAAGGACCACAAAGCTGATGCAACATCTTCCCATGGGTCGTCTGGCCACAGAGGTGGGCATCTGGAATGGTTGTTACCGTGGAGGAAATCTGACTAAGGGACCAAGGAAGTAAAGCAGGCCTCCTGCATCTGGCCCTCGGCTCGTCAATCACATCAATCAAGCAGAACTGTGAGTTCAGCACCAACTCGGCCACTTCAGCCTGTCTGGTAAAGAGCTTCTGAGGGTTTTCACAGGATGTCCCCAGTAGCCCATCACTTATCCACATCCAAACTTCGTCAAGGGGCCTGGGAAGCCCCAGGATTCTCTGGTCAGGGCCGGCCTCACCTATGGCTCTGTCTAGGTGTGATTTTAAAGGTCATAAGAATCTCTTTCTTGAAACGTTCCCTCCCCCATCCCCAATGCACCTCAGCCATCATCCCAGGCTGAATGCTTCAGAGAGTCCTATCTTTGAACTGCCCTGTCCAGAAAGGCAAATGCATTAAGGCAAATTTTTAAAAAGCAATTTAGCCTATGCCAGATTCCCTGAGGAAATGGGAGGCAGGGGACAAGGGGGCAGGAAAACTGCCGGGGGTGGGGGGCAGTCTAAGCAGGGGACCCACTAGGGTCTCTGAGCACCCCAGGAGAGCGGGGAGGCTCTGGGTGTTGAGAGAGTGGCTTCTGGTGAAAAGTGACAAAATAAACTGCAAGCATGAGAATTAAGGCAGACAGGGGAGGCCACATTTCTCCCCATCTCTTCACTTGGGCCCTGGTTGAAGTCCTGAAGGATCTAAAATAAGTTAAGCAAGCCTATTATAGACATTTTTCATTCTCCCACAACTGGTCCCGTTTTCAGTGATCTAAAATAGGAGATGGTAAACTAGGGTCCTCAGGCTAAATCAGGTCCACCACCTGTTCTGTACCTATGAGCTAGGAATGGTTTTGACTTTTTGTAATGGTGGGGGATAAAATCAAAAGAAGAATACTTCCTGCCATATGAAAATTGTATGAAATTCAAATTTCATTACTCATAAATAAAGTTTTATTGGAACACAGCCACACTCATTTGTTTACATATTATCTGTGACTGCTTTCCACTCTCAAAGCCTAAAATATTTATTATGTGGTCCTTCATAGAAAAGGTTTTTGGATCCCTGATCTAGATGGTAGTTAAGAGCATGTGCTCTGTGGCCAGTGGTCGGGGTAGATGTCCTGGCACTCAGTAAATTCTCAGGAAAGTCACTTAATTTCCTTATCTATAAAATGGGGACAAATCCTTGTAGATTGAGGGCAAAAACTAAACTAAGTGCTCAGCCCAGGGTCTGGTGCATTGTAAGCGTTCAATAAATGGTGGGCCATTACTGTGTTTTAATGTGATGAAGTACTAGCATATAATATTATTCTTCTACACTCCCTTGCCCTCCATTCCAAGTTAGAATACATCTTGTGCTTGAATAAGATGTCCTTGAGCAAGACTCTGGAAAGTAACCCGCTTCAATCTGGCTGCCACTACCATAAGTTTTCAGGAGAAAACTTGCACAGCAGGAGTTGACAATCATTTTGCACCAACCTCTAGCCCCTTGAAATTCGACCTTCTGTTTATGTCCCATCACTTCAGGTAAAGCAAGTAAATCAGTTTATAACCACTTTAACAACAACAACAAAAAGTTAATTAAGACAGAGAGGTGATCTGACTCACAAATACTTCTGACAAGGTTACGCGGACTTGAGCAACAAGAGCTGAAATGAATCACTGCTTGGAGAGCTCTCTCACCATGGCAAAAGCAACCAGTTGGAAGTCAGGTAACTTGGGGTAGAAGCTCTTTGCTTTAATTCAAGAATTTCCAGTTTTTTAAAATGCTTATTAGTCATCTGAGGCGTACGTGAGGGATTAAGTTAGAGAACAAACATTGGAAGGAACAAAGCTCGGAGTAACTTGAGGGTAAAAAGGGAATGGAAGAATTCTTGAGGGCGTGAAATGAAGAGTGTCAAGAGCTACTGTGGGCACTGACTTTCTAGAAGCCACCGAACGCCACGACAGAGGTGGCAAAGGCAGACCATGGCCATGATTTTCCATGCTTCTAGCCTTTGAGTTAAAATAAGAGAGCAAGGGGCCGATTCTAAGTGCCTGGGGCAGGCAACGAATAATAACTACCATTTGGTGAACTCTCACAATACATGTGCCAAGCAGTCTGCTGGGGATTCTGTATGAATTACCGTATTTAACTAGCCCAATCCAGTCAGGTGAGCTTTCTCGGCTCCGTTTTACAGACGAGAAAACTGAGGATTCAGAAAAGCAAACAACTTTCTAAAACTCGCACCGCTAGTAAACAGCAGAACTGGAATTTTTTGAATTTTTAAACTTGTGGACTTAGCCATACATGCACATGTAACTAAATTCAAAAGGTGTATAGTGAAAAATAAGCAAGTAAGACTCCTTTCTTCTCTCCTTCCACAGAGGAAGCTGCTCGTGCTAGTTTCTTTTGGATTCACTCAAAGAAACTCCGTGCCATTAACAAACACGTGTGCACATGTTCTTTCACTCACAAGTGTAGCAGAGTAGACACACTGCCCTATAGTTTGTTTCTCGCCCTCATAACCCTTAGTAATATTTTCTTCGAGAACTCTCTGTGTTGGTATACGTAAAGCTGGGACTTGAACCGGACTGCCCAGCTCCCAAGTCTGTGCCGATGACCATTTTGCCACATTGCCTCTGCCTACCAGTGAGGAGGGATGCGGGAGGCATGAGTGCCGACCTCAGAGTCTGGCTGGTAGGGGGAAATCCTCATTGAGCATTTGCTGTTTCTAGGACATGGCAGTAAATCCAAAGAACAGCAAGACCTAATTTTTCCCTCCATTCATTTGGAGTTAAGTTGCATAGGCTTGCCATCAATCATGCAAGCAGGGAGTTCCCCAGCACAAACAGAAAGCGCCAGTGGGCTTCAGGGGGAGAAATCGTGGAAGGTGAGAACCGTTCCGAAAGGAAGAGAGGAAGCTCAGAGGGGAAAGGAAATGGCATGAGGAAAGGGGAGGCTGGTGGCTGGGAGGCAGGTGTGGAGGGCCCACAGAGAAGGTGTAGCCAGGTCAAATGGAACCTGCTTTTCAGCCATGGTGTGATCCCATCCTGTTGGTTGTGGTATATATTGCAAGTACTTTGCTATTAACAGTGGAAAGATTCTCAACTTTGTGTCCACTTGGAAAATATGAAGGTGGCTCCCAACTACAGTGATTTTCAGAGGGTTTAAGCCCTGCCCTGTCCCCAGGACAGGTAAGGAGGGGGGGGAATTATTTGAGAAGCTATTCGACTACTATTCCCAAGACTTGCCACCAGATATTCCAAAGGTGTGTTGAGAGGGAGCAGCGTATTTTAAAAATAATTCCCCATCTAAGCCCCAGAAGCCTATGTGAATGTCACCCTGCCTTGCTAGCAGTGTGGTGGGCTTTCTTGAGTGCAAGTAAGAAACCGCATCCCTGGGCTCTGTAGATGGTGTAGGGAGACTGTGGCCTCTGAACTCATTTGAAAATGATGAAGGGTAAAACTGCAGCTTCTATCAGGTTCTGGATGGAGACTCTAGACCTGCCTGGATTTTGTACCTAAAGACTATCTTTCTAATGAAATAGAATAGAAAATACCAAAGGGCATATAGATAGATTTGTCTGTTCACTGGGCATATTTATACTTGTGTGTGTTTGTATGGACTTTGAGTCTCAGCATAAAATGGATTTCTTACACGAAGTCATGGTCCAAAAAAGTTTGAAATCCATAATCTGCTCTAGAATATGCTACCTCCTGGAATTCAAACCTATTCCTGAGGAATTCAAGCAACTGGACCATGCGTAGGTGTGCAGATCTCATACCCAAAGGAACTTCAACCTCATTAGGAAAGCCATGCATTACAAAAGCCGAGAATAGAAGGTGAAGACCCCATTGGTGACAAAAACCACTGAGGGAGTGTGTGGGAAGACCATGCTTCAGGACTGAGTCACAGGAAGTTGGCATCTAACAAGTCGGCATTGGTAATTTGGGCCATCCAACAAGCCAGAGCCGAATGGCATCGGTTTGCCCCTTTCGGTGAAGCTATGGCCCTGAACCAACAGTGAATAGGGTTTGTCTAGCTGGTGTGCATTGACATGAATTGGACACGTGGGCCAGGCTCAGCACACAACCTTAGTGCGCAGGGAAATTACCTGGATGCTTGTCAAACATCCAGGTTCCCAAGCCCTACCTCCAGAAATTCTGACTCAGAGTGGGGGTAGAGTTCAGAGCCCACCCCCACGTGGAAACCACTAGCAAAGCAAAGAATTCCATTTCCATGATGACAGGTCAGTTTCCATCTGTTGGCAAGCAGAATTGAGCAAGTGTACAGGACTAGGAGGGTGCTAGGCACTGATAGTTTTTTAAAAATAGATCTTAAGGCCTTGTGCTCAGGAGTATATAAATGAACTGTGTGTAGATGTGTGTGTATGTGCACGTATGTGATTTAATTAAGAAAGGGCAGAAAATAGGGGACTAGGAAGAGGAAGATGACAAAGGGGTAAGGTATGGGCTTCCCTTCTTTTCCTATAACATTTGGGGAACAAGATCCAATCTCCTCCATTCATTGAAAATTTAAAAAGGGTAATGATATGAATGAGGTCGGGGAGTTCCTTGGAGGCTTGGAGGCCCTTTCTAAATAGTAGCAGTTAGAATAACTCACAGTCACAGAACAAGCCCATGAAGTGTCAGATCAGGACAAGGAGATCACACATCCAGGTCTGATGTGAACAAGAGAAGAGAGAGAAGACCAATAACTGCCTGATGTGTGATTTTTTTTTTTTTTTCCTGATCTGTGATTTAAACCATAGTTTGTTCTTTTGACAGATAATGAAATAGAGAAACAGACTTTAGAGTTCATTATACAGTAGAGGAACTAAAGGTTATTTGCTCAGGACCAAATAGTTGGAACCAAGGTTTGAATTCGAAGCTTCCTTGATGAATATATTTAATTTATCTGCTTATTCCGGATGTGAATGGCTGGCTGGCCACAGAGGTAAAAATTAAGTTAAGGCCAGAACTGACATTACAGTGTACCTGGTAGGCACTCAACAAATATTTGTCAAATGAGTTAATGTCTTGTTTAAGAGATACACAGTGTTGGGGCAGATGGCTGTGAAGAGCTCAAGCCTAGTAGTGCCTGAGAGCTTCTCTATGGCACATGGCTGATGATCAACAAGCTGTTATCAACCCCTTACTTATGTGCCAGAACAATAATAATAGCCAACACTTATTGAACACTTTCTAGGTGCCAGGCGCTTGCTGTGTATCCACTGACTGATTTAATCTTTACCACTATCCTTTTAGAGCAGGATAAAATGCCACGATGAGCCTTTTACAGAGCCAGAAGCTGAAGCCCCGGAAGGTGCATTAACACAGGCCCTTACTACACAGAACTTACAAGAAAAATTTGAGAACAAGTAAATTCTAACTAATAGTTGCTGGATGGGATTCACCCATGCAATAGGAGCTTAGAATCATTTGGGCAATAGGAGTTAGCCCTATAAGAAAAACCATTATAGGCCATAGAACCAGAGAAAAGGTCATGGTGGTGGTAGGACTTTAGCTGCATCTTAAAATCCAGGCAAAGGGCGCCTGGGTGGCTCAGTCCATTAAGTGTCTGCTTTTGGCTCAGGTCATGATCTCAGGGTCCTGGGATCGAGCCCCACATAGGGCTCCCTGCTCAGTGGGGAGTCTGCTTCTCCCTCTCCCTCCACCCCTCCCTCTGCTCGTGCACTCTCTCTCTCAAATAAATAAGATAAAATCTATTTATTTATTTGAGAGAGAGACAGAGAGAGACGCTTAACCATCTGAGCCACCCAGGCGCCCTAAAATAAAATCTTCAAAAAAATAAAATCCAGGCAAGACTGGGAGGTGGGAGAGAGAGGCATAAGGAATCAAGGAAACAGAGTAAACCAGGGCCTGGGAGTCAGAATGGAGAGGGTATGCTCAGGGGGCCTTCCTGCCTGGAATAGAGACTGTGCGTCAGGGATTAGTGAGAAGTCAGTTTGAATAATATGGAGTCAGGTTATAAAAGACTCAGACCCAGGCGAAGGAGTTGGCTGCTTACTTAAGAAGCCTGTCCTTGTTCTTTTTTAGGAAAAAGCCCCAAAAGAACTAAATGTAAAGGATATTAGCTTAGCAACAGCTTGTGAGAAGAACAGGATCGGGCTGCAGCTTAAAGGCCCAGAGACCAATATGGCGGTGGTTGCGTTAATCCAGGCCCAGAGGCAGTAGACAGGAAGAAGAAAAGAACCAGCTGCAAGACATATTATTAAAAAATAAGTAATCATGCTGAGTCCTCCTGTAGGCTGGGCCCTGGGCTAAGAGCCTGCGAGCTCATCTTCATCTTGGTGCGTTATCACAGCAACCCTGGGAGGGGTGTTATTGTCCCCACTCTAAAGAAGAGAAAACTGAGGCCTTGACTCCACAGCCTATGGTCTTAGTGACACGAACAGGCTCTGGCAACAAACCAGATGCCTCAACTTCTTTGTTTTTTCTTTTTTAAGGTTTATTTATTTATTTATTTGACAGAGAGAGAGAGAGACACAGCGAGAGAGGGAACACAAGCAGGGGGAGTGGGAGAGGGAGAAGCAGGCTTCCCGCGGAGCAGGGAGCCCGATGCGGGGCTCGATCCCAGGACCCTGAGATCATGACCTGAGCCGAAGGCAGACGCTTAACGACTGAGCCACCCAGGCGCCCCAATGCCTCAACTTCTTATCCAGAATGGCTCCTGTGAATGGCTCCTAAGGCCCTTGAGGGCAGGGAGGCAGTTGGAGGTGATGAATTCTGTTTGGGGTTGGTTGAGTCTGAGGTGACTGTGTGTTTGTGCAGGGAGATGAAAATACTAGATGAAGAATGGAGCTAATTTCTAAACTTGGATGTTCCTGCCCAGCTTAAATGTGGTGACTGTGGCTATGAGGGTCCTGGGAGCCTTTCTCAACTGTGCTTGACCTTTGCATCCCAAAGTCCTGTTTAATCCATATAGCAATCCTAGAAGTAGGTAATGCTTCTGAAAGATAACACACTGAGAGTCAAGAAACAAGCCAGTAGACATTGGTTAGATCCCAGCCAAACACTGCCCATTCCAGAAGCTGCACACGTCAGGATATTTTGTTGGCTGGATGAGAAATGAGTGACCCCCTTCTCACAAATCTGCTGCCCTTAGAGCCTTTCACTGCAGGCTTCAGACTAAAAGGAGTCAGACAGAAACATGCCTTTTCTGAAAGCGTTCTGGCCTTCTGAACCAGATGTACTCAAGAGAAAATCTTACCAAAGCAACACAACTCAGTAAACTGTATATGTAAGTTTGATTTCCTTTTCCTGAACAGTCTTATTCCATGATTACACAACAGCTCTTTTAGAAAGGAGACGGCATAAATTGTAAAAGATTTGTCCCTGTCTTGCAAATATTACCCCTTCAGGGGCCTTCGGAGTATCTGGAAAAGTAAGTCTGCCAATCCACCAGCAGATGTCTCTGTTTTTCCTAAATGAATAACACTCTCTCTGTTCTCAGCCACTACATTTCAGATCCAATTAAAGAAAACTTTCTCAACTCGTCCCCCGAGATCCCAAAACACATTTGTCTAAAAATCAAAGAATTCCCTTCCTCCTTAATTTTTAAATGGAGAAATATAATGAGATCGTTTCTGTATCTCCTAAAAAAAATCAGCATTCAAGTCTCATGTACCCATTTCTAGTAAATCTTTTTTTTTTCTTTTTTTTCAAGATGTTATTTATCCATTTGACAGGGGAGGAGGGTGGAGAGCACAAGCAGGGGGAGCGGCAGGCAGAGGGAGAGGGAGAAGCAGGCTCCCCGCGGAGCGGAGAACCTGAGACTGACCATGACCTGAGCTGAAGGCACACAATTAACTGACTGAGCCACCCAGGCGCCCCTCTAGTAAATCTTATAAAACCAAGTTTATCCTAAAGAATATGCTACCCTCAGCTTTAACCCTTACTGTAGATCCTACTCATTGACAAATTTTGCTTAAAATTGGCAGAAGTAACTTGGGAAAGTAGACACATCTCAAGGATAAAATTTTATTTTATTTTTATTATTTGGGAGGGGAGCAGAGGGAGAGAGAATCTTAAACAGGCTCCATGCCAGCAGAGAGCCAGATATGGGGCTCAGTCTCACGACCCCAAGGTCATGACCTGAGCTGAAATCAAGAGTTGGATGCTTAACTGACTGAGCCACCCATGCACCCCTCAAGGATAAAATTTTAAATTCTGGGTGCTTAAAGTAAAAGTTTCTGAATGGATACCTT
The DNA here is from genome assembly GCF_004348235.1 of Phoca vitulina. Lineage (NCBI taxonomy): Eukaryota > Metazoa > Chordata > Mammalia > Carnivora > Phocidae > Phoca > Phoca vitulina. Next base: position 42,299,347 of record NW_022589707.1, on the reverse strand, counting down.
TGTTAATAATTAAACAAGCCCATCTTGAGTAGACATGGAACACCCTGGTTTGGAAGTCCTTATGATAGAAAAGATGCTGAGAAAGATTTTAACCTTATGGTGAAAGTAATTTTTCATATAAAATATTCGCAAAGGGAGTATTCGCAAAGTGCCTGGGTGGCAGAGTCGGTTAAGCCTCCACCTCTTGGTTTCGGCTCAAGTCCTGATCTCGGAGTCATGAGATTGATCCCCGAGTTGGGCTCCGCACTCAGCACGGAGTCTGCTGGAGATTTTCTCTCCCTCTCCCTCTGATCCTCCCCACCTAAAATAAATAAATAAATAAATATTTAAAAAATTTTTTAAATTTAAAAAAGTAATAAAATATTCAGAAGATGTAATCAGAAGTTCTATTATTGGGGTGCCTGGCTGGCTCAGTCAGTGGAGCACGCAACTCTTGATCTCGGGGTTGTGAGTTCAAGTCCCACGTTGTGTGTAGGGATTACTTAAGAATAAAATCTTTAAAAAAAAAAAAATAGTTCTATTACTTTCTTCCTGCTACGCCTTTTCCTCTCAAGACATCTGAATTTTACAATTGCATAAAAAATATAATTAATATTTGTTGAGATTTTTCCCCCTGAACAAATGGGGGTTCCCAACTTCAATACACTCGCGTGGGCCTTGAGAAATGGCTTTCCCCATGTCAAAGCAGGTTAGTCCTGCTGGAACACTTTTCAGTAAGCACAGCCCTCATGAGGCAGGAAAACCTTCTCACCCAGAACCTCTGAAGGCCAAGTGCCAAAAACTCAAAATGTTGAGTTGACCCAGGCAAACCGTTCATGTCAAGATTCAGATTCAGGTCTCTATGGTGACACCTTTTTACATCCCAACCACTAAGCCAAACTCGTGGATTCCTATTTCATCACTTAACAATACACGTCTACATAAAAAGGAGCACATTAGGAATAGACTGGACCTTAATGGGAATAAAGCCTCAAGAAGGTCCAATAACTATTCAGAAGATTTCAAAGTTCCACTTAAAATTCAAATTCAGTTCAACAAGTCAGCTTATATTGAAAAACACATTTTAAAATGAAAGGCCCCTCAGGAGTCTCAGCCCAGACATAGCCCTGTGTTTTTCCAGCAGAATCTTGGCCTGAGCCTTTCATTACTTACCTGTCCTGTGGGTGGAAGAGAAAGTCATCCTTGGACATGGCATTGATCCAATGAGCCTATGCTAAGCATGTCTAGATTTCATTTTTTCACTGTGTATCATTGTCTTTTGTATTCAAGAGACATGCCGCATACCCCCTGTTCTAGTTCAGACGGTACTAAGGAGTGACCAGAATTTACTGCCATGTTGGAAGGCAGGGCCAGCTGTGCTTGAGATATTTTCTTGCCCTAGAAATCACAATGAGAATGTGTCAATCAGCTGGTATTATGCCACCAAGGGCAAATCACTGTCACCTCCCCTTTTTTATTTTTAGCTGTTAAGTGACAGGTGACTACCATCCGTCTATTTCGAATGCTACTCCCCTTATTGAAGGCTTTGGGGGATTTTAGAGCTGGAAAAAGGTGCTAGCAATAGAGACGGCTCTATGGTCATATGGTAGAGGCGGTCACAATGTTAGGACAGGCCTAAAAGGACTGGTCACTGCAGACCCTCTGAGTCGATACTCTTGGGGGAGGGGGTGGGGAATGGAAGGTCTTCCAGCTCTGTGGCTACTGTATAAAAGGAAGAAGTTTCTCCACAGGAAACTCCGCTCATGGCCTGAGGGAAAAGGGGAAGGCTGTGAGGTTGTAGTCCGGGTGGCCAAGCAGACCTACTTAGAGCCCGGTTCTGTCACCTGTAACCAGGCGGCCTTCCACAAGTCACTGAAACCCTCAGACCTCAGTTTCTTCATTCGTCAAAATGGGAATTGCAAAATCCATCTTACAGGTATAACAAGGATACTTTTCTGCAAATAGTAAACAGATATTATCTTAGTAAACATTTTGATGAAATATATTTATAGAGAAGTTGCACAAACTATAAACTCAGTGAATTTTCACAAAGCAAACACACCCAGATCAAGAAACAACAGCCAAAAGGCAGAAACAACCCAAAAGTCCATCGATAGATGAATGGGTAAACAAAATAGGATATACAGTCATAATGGAAAATTATTTAGCCATAAAAAGATGAAGAACTGATACACGCTAAAATGAGGATGAACCCAGAAAACCTTTTGTTAAGTGAAAAAAAAAAAGACACAAAACATCACGTATCGTATGGTCCATTTTATTTGAAGTATTCAGAGTAGGGAAGTCTATAGAGACAGAAAGCATATTGTTGGTTGCCAGGGGCTGGGGCAGGGGAGAATGAGGAGTGACTGTCCCAGAGGTACGGGGTCTCCTTTGGGATGGAGAATATGTTTTGGAACTTGATGGAGGTGGTAGTTGCACAGTATTGTAAATCTACTAAATGCCACTGAATTGTACATTTTTAAATGGCTAATTTTATGTTATGTGAATTTCACCTCAATAAGAGAATGAGAAAAAAAAAGAAAGAACATAATCAGCACCTCACTCCCTCCCCAAAACAGCCACTACCTTGACATCTAACACCATAGATTAGCTTTTTTTAAGATTTTATTTATTTATTTGAGAGAGAGCGCACACATAAGCAGGGGGAGCAGCAGAAGGAGAGGGAGAAGCAGGCTTCCCGCCAGGCAGGGAGCCCCATGCAGGGCTCGATCCCAGGACCCCGGGATTATGACCTGAGCCGAAGGCAGACGCTTAACCGACTGAGCCACCCAGGCGCCCCACCACAGATGAGCTTTGACTGATTTTGAAGTTTACATGAACGGGGTCATACAGGATGTACTCCTTAGGTCTGGCATTTTTCACTCAGTAGGAGATTTCTCTGAGAAATATCCATGTTGCTGTGACAAGCAGGAGATTGTTCTTCCTCACTGTTGTGTAATGTTCCATTGTATGAATATATCATAGTTTTTAAAATCCGCTTAAGTCATACTCCCTTGCAGCCAGCTTCCTCCAGGGCCAATCCACGTGGCTTTTTTTTTTTTTAATAACAGCTTTATGAAGATATAATTCACATACCATACGATTCATCCATTTAAAGTGTGTGATTCAATGGCTTTAAGCATATTCACAGAGTTGTACAACAATCATCCCGACTGTAGACTATTTTCATCACCCCAAAAAGAAAGCTGTTCCCTATAAGCAGTCTCTGCCCAGCCACCTGCCCTCTAGACATCAGCAACCACAGTCTGCCTCTGTTTCAATAGAGTTGTCTTTTCTGGGCATTTCGCCATGGATATTTACTGCAGAAAACATGGCAGGAACATCCTACAACACAAAGGCCAATAAGGAACTTTGAATTTAAAATCTCTTATTTTTATGTTTATGAAATAAGACGATGTTCATGAAAGCCCTATATGGTTGAGATACGGTTGATTTCTAAACCCCATTAGCTCCCATTTAATATATCCCTACTAATATATCAAGAAGGATTAAAAGGAGGAAAGGGGTGACAGAGGAGGGAAGATAGGCAGTCAGTTCTGTCTTGACCTCCCCCATCTCTGGACTCCACTTGCAAAGAGGAGGGGAAACTCTGTGAGAGGTGAGTTGAAGAGAAGGCCAGGGTGAAATGGTATCTTCCTGTCTCCCTATAGATGGAAAATCTCCTCAGACTGCCATCCCACCATAATCTTATGGTGCAGCATGTCTAGCCTGACACTTGCATCCCCAGCTACCCTGTTACCCTGAAGCTTACCACAGTATCCAGAAGCTCTCAGATGTCCCCAAGGGAGGGGCGCAAGATGGAGCTAAGAGTCTGGCTAAGGAGCTTGGCATACATAGCCACCATGGTAGGGGTGAGGAGGCTCTGTAGATGAGGGGCAGAGGGCAGACCTGAGGGCTGTTCTAAATGGAAATCATAGCCAAACTTTGGGAGGATCCATAATGCTCTCAAAAAAAGGCAAATTCTGCTCAGCAGAGAGAGCCACCATGTCCCAAATGAGGTGAGATTAGGCAGTGGGTACCAGCAGGATGGGAAATGGGACTGGACCAACCAAACCTCACTAGATACCAATCAGCACACACCCATGGGTCAATGCTAGGCCAGGGCCCCTCTCCCTGTCCCATGCCAGGAGGTATCATAAGCCACGTATCCCCCACTGAGCTGGCATCTAGGAGAGTTGCTGAGGTGAAGTGGAATGACCAAGTCTGGTCATTTTATCAAGAGGTACTGAGATTCATCGGAAAAAGGTTTGTTTCACTTCTTGAATTGGACTAAGGTTGATTTAAATATAAAAGTTCTTGTATACTTGGTGGAGTGGGGATAAAGAAGATCAAGTCAGCTCTAATGAAGTAAAGATACTGCATTTTCTTGCATATATGAATGTATAAGTGTGAGTGGACTTGCAACCCTCATATAAAAGATGTCAGGAATTAAAATATTGACAATGCCTGACACATAGGTACTCAATAAAAAATAGATATTACTACTGGTATCATTACTTTACCATCTTTATCATCGTTACCACTGCAGTAACTCACATAACATAAAGCAATTCTATTCTCTTGGGCATTTTAGAAAAGCACCTCCCAGCATATTTCTTGAGAGTCTGTGCTTGCTGCCCATCAAGGAGCAATTAGCAACAGTTGTGCTAACCATACAATCTCCCCTAGACCCCACCTTCATTACCCTTCTTCCTCTGCCTTCCTTCACCCCATCTGTCTCACTTCTCAGCCCAAAGCATCTTGACCACTTTCTTCTGGGAAACATGGTAGTCTACAGCTAGACGACTTCCCTCAGTTAAAGAAAGAAACCAGAGGGCCCCCAAGAAGGGGAAGCTAAATGGTGGTGTTCTTTTCAAAAGTGTGTGTGTGTGTGTGTGTGTGTGTGTGTGTGTGATTGCCAAGGCTTCCCAAACATCAGCGGGTGAAGAGAAAATGATTGTTACTTTTGAGCACTGATGATAGCTGAAACCCAAAAAGTGTTTGATCTTCCACAGCTAAATTGAGCTTAACATACATATTTGCTTAAATAAATCATCGCATACATAACCTGGATTACCACACCTCCGCCCCTCTTCAGTTATTGAGTATCATGAATTTGTAATCAAACTCCTTCTCTTTTGCCTGAACTTTGAAGGTCACCACATTTCTATTCCCCACCCTACCTCACCACCAACTTTTGCCAGGATACGATACCATTCACCTTGGCAGATCCAAAATCTTATCTATATTTACAAGCCTCTTAAAGACATTCACTCTTCCTACGCTTCGGGCTGCCATATGCAGAGGATTTTCCAGTATAACCCAAATGTTGAATCTTCCTTCCATCATCCTGTAAACTCACTCATATTTTCACACTATGTGCTCCAATTTTTGTGTTCTGAAAAAATGGTCTGTATTTCTATTCCCATTCTAAAAGAGGCCAGCGCAAGTTTCCCACACCCTGCAAAGAAAAAGGGAATGTTGAGGGATGGATTTCCAGAACCTCATCACAGTCCCCCACTACTCCCTAGGATGGATGTTAAAGAGACCACTCTGTGAACCCAGCTGGTCCTAAAATCAAAGCAAGAGGCCAGAGCATTTGGTTTCCTGAGCTGTTACACTCGGGTAACATGAGCTACCTAGTGCTTCCGGGTTACCCGCAGACAGAGCCAGACTCACTGGTGGCCCCTCTGTAAGCAGTGGGATATTGCTCCACCTCACTTTACTTCTCCATTAAATGGGGCCAACGAGGGTGTTATGAGACATAATTGCTGTTTATAGAGAACCTCAGCATCTTAGATGAAAGGCGTCAGAGCTGGGCAAAGCTTGTCCAAGACGAGCTACGCTTTGATTAGTGGAGTCCAAGGAAGAAAAATATACCCCATGTCATCTGAGAATTATCCTGCCTGCCTGCTGGGAGAAGCAAGGTTTCACTTTTCAGAAGACTTATGGGAACTTTTTGTTCTCATTTAAATAGTGTTTAGGATCCTTGAACTTCACATCAGGTGTGAGGTTAGAGGAAGTCCTCAAACACAAAGGGAAATACAACTTTTAGAACCATAAGATAGGGTGTTCAAATCATTCCTTCCACATAGCCACACACTGAGTCCGTGGCCCAATTACTTACTTCATTTGCTCAAATCTGTCCTAATGTCCATGAAACAGGCTCCAGGATCCAGGTTAGCATAAAAATTTCAGACCACTGAAAGATGAAAAGTCACATAAAATTACATGACATGGTTATTTTGGCTTACAAGAAATGTTCACACTCCGTGGAGAATAATTTAGAAAGCCACGCAGGTATTCCCTCAAGCTGAAGTCAACATGTAAACAACAGCAAACTGAGACATGGTTCAAATTATATGTATTATTCAAGTCTAGAGAGAAAGAGAGAAACTCTAATGTGACAGATTTTTAAACAAATGCATGAAACATGCCCCTGAATGCAAACTTGAGGAGGCTCAGCCTCTCATTCTAACAACAATGGCACTCCTCAAAGCATCTGAAAATTCCTCTTTAGAAACTTTATACAGAGCCCAAGGCCTCTTCTTTTTTAAATCTGTTATAACGGCAAGTCTTCATATTTGGAGGGTACATTTGATTCTTTTAGACATGAATAGGCATCAGGAACAGGTGGGCGAGTGAGTATTCTACATTATGAACCAAAAGGAGAATGGGATTATGATGTAATCCAAGTTAATTTTCTCACATAGCTGCTACACTGGCCCTAAATGCAAATCTGAAGAAGCAGTTCCAGAAGCAGTTTTCAAGGGTTGATGTGGTAGATCTACTCACTCCCTGACAGGGGGACAGGGGACAAAACCACCACGGAGAGCACGTCGCGACTGTCATTATACTGAACACTTAGGTGTTAGGATTTGTCATTTACAAGGTGCTTCAGCATAACAGACCTACTTGTGCCCTTCACCACTGCCCCATCACAAGTCCAAGTACAGACCCACGATGTGTATAGTCTCAAAACACATCTACAAAGTACAACATTGAGACCTCTTTTTCATCGTGTTCTACAGCTAACAAGATATATTTTTAAATACTCAATAATGAAAATGTACCAGTGATCCTCAATTTCGCTAGCAGTCATGTGAATCTCTCCAAATCCACGGGGGTCTCAAAATAAAGTAGGAGATTTAGAGGCAAAGGTGCCAACGTTGTCAGCATCAGGGACAGGAAAGTGATTTTCAACTGGGTGACCTGCGAAACTTCCTCATCCTATACAAAGGCTGAACCAACACAACCAAGGGGAAAAACAGGAAGTGAAAAGAGCACAAGAAATGTAAAATCCTAATTCCAAATTAAGTATCTTTGTTATTATCTTTAGAGTCGGTATTTCTTAATATTTCTTACCTCCGATCCTTTTCACCCAGACATGATCATTGCATCAGAATAACCAGTCAGATACTCATAAGCAGCCAGAAGAATTTCGAGGCCACCAAATACTCCCCTGGATCAATTTTGGAAAATATTGGAGGTGAGGGTTTAGGTAGTGTTTTCTGGTGGCACCAGGTGGAGCGGCGCGCGTGGGAAAGTCTATGTCATTGGGTGAGTGTTGTCCTACGGAGACAAGTCTCTCCTCGGTGGTTGTCAAAATACATATCGAAGATCAAAATAATAGCTCTCTTTGTGCCCGTAGCTGCTTGCACGTGGAGTTTAAATGGCACTTACTCAGTCCCCATGAGTGGTAGGATATAAATATTTCCTAGGGTGACTAACTGTCCCAGTTCACCTGAAACTCTCCAACTTTTAGCGCTGGAAGTCCCACATCCCAAGAAATGCCTCAGTTCCAGGCAAACTAGAACAAAGCATTGATCACAGGAAGAAGGTGCCCAACTGAGGGTCTAAGAGGTTATAGCTGCCCGTGAGGAATGGAAGTCAGCTTTCCTGACATCACCCATTAGGTTGCTTTGTCTATTTTGGCTGGTGCGCACCTCCAAGAACTAACTTTCCCTAGCAAGAGAATATGAAGGCAAGATCTGGGCCCAAACTTCAGCGCGATACGTGGGCCACACCGTACTATCTCCCTGGACCTCAGAGCCATCCTGTGTAAGGAAGGGGCTTATGCGTCAGTGTTTTCAAACCCCAGACAATAGCTTGACTTTCATGGGTCATGAAATTAATTTACAAAATTACAAACAGCATTTGTAATTAATGAAATAAAATAGAACAAAACAAGTGGAAAACACTAGAGGACATTACACACGGTAAGGAAGTAGTGTTTGTAAAGCATGTTTCAATGACATAGACATGTCTGCACGTACTGGGTTTCAGTGTCAAACTCCCTGCTTAGTGCGGGTTGCAGTCAAACATTTAAAGCCAACAGATTAGATAATCTCCAAGTTTCCTGCTGGCTCGAATTTTACAGTCCTACAGACATCATTTTTATAAATGTATTTTCTCTTTTATTATTGTAAAAGATCCTAGAATAAAAGTTATTGTTGCCTCATTGACAGCACCCAGCACAGGGCCTTACAGTTAGTTTACTCTCAATAAATGTTTCTTATATTCCAACACACCCACAGGAACACACTCCAACATGATCATTGGTGCCATCTTCCAGCTCCAGCAAAAGCAGAAGTCCCAGGGCTGGGTGGCTGCCCAGTCAGTGGGGAAATGGCCTCTTGAATATCATTGCCTTTCGGCTTGAGAGAACTCAGAAAGCCCAGTAAACACCACCACCATGGGCAGCAGTCTCTGCAGATACAAACTTTGACACTGAGGTGAGATGTTGGCTTTGGGAACAATCTGGTTCAATTGCTGGGGAGATGAACACTCTAGCAAGGGAAATGCAGAAGAGAGAAAAAACGGAACAGACATATCCTAGGACTGACAAACAGATCGGTACCAACTACACATCAGCAATGACTTCTAGGAGCACGAAACAGGACAGGTACTGTGGGCAGATTGCTAAGGAAAAGAACAAGAAGTATAATTTTATGGATTGCCACTTTTCAATAGCAGGATAAAGAAAACATGAAAGTTGGCATTTTTTACATCAGGGATCACAGTTAGGGAACACGTTTGTTTTTCAAAGCACCCCCCGTGAAATGAAGTTGTATGGGACTTTCCATACAATCAGGTCCTCAAGTAAAAATTTCAGCATCCTGGGGCACCTGGGTGGCTCAGTCAGCTAAGACACCAACTCTTGGTTTTGGCTCAGGTCATGATCTCAGGGTCATGGGATTAAGCCCCGTGTTGGGCTCCATGCCCAGCGGGGAGTCTGCTTGAGAATACATAAATAAATCTTAAAAAAAAAAAAAAAAAAAAATTAGCATCCTGAAAGAAAAATGTCATTTCCTTTTAAATCACGTTCTGTTACTCTGACGTTAGTTACAAAGAGGGAAATGCAGAAGGTCCAGTCTTTTAAAAATTAGGAAGTGCTATTTCTTTTCCAAAATATAAGAACAGAGCAGAAATAAAAACTTAACAAGCTACACTGAAGCCTCAACACCAGGCTACCTCAGAAGCAGCGTCGGTCATGGGATCGGTTCATCCCCCAGTGAGGGCGCCTGAGACCCTGCGGCCCCATGGCACCCGCTGAGGGAAGTGGATCCGAGTCAGAGAAACAACGTTTCGGGGAGTGAGCTGACAGGGGTTGCGGGTTGTCGGGCCGGATGGGGAGGGACGTGGAGTGTAGACGCGGTAGGCACGCACTGGTTCCGGAAGCAGGCAGGTGCACTGCGCTAGTCCGGACTTGCGGCCCTGACCAGACGAGGGTCACAGAAAGGACAGGCAGGCTTGCAGTCGCAGCAGGAGAAGGTTAGCAGAGCTTTCTTTCCTGCTGCCAGTACTTCTTACTCATTCCTTAAAAGTAGGTATAAATGAAGCAACTTCACGATTATAATCCCCCCAAGCTACACACTGAGCCCCGAAGTTCTTCATGGCCTCTCAGCTCTCCTCACTAGACTCCAGGAGAGGCACCGGCTCCTCGCTCCCAGCGACGGCCACCCGCGGGCCTGTGTCGCGAGGGCTGGACGGTTCGTCTCGGGGCCACTCATCCCGCCCGCAGCTGCTGGAGGCGAGCAGGGAGCCCCGCGAGGCCAGCCGGGCTCCTTGGACGGCCAGGCCCCGGGCAGGCGCGCGCCCCGGAGCCCGGTGAGCCGTGCGGCCGCAGCAAGCCCGAGCCCGGAGGAGCAGAGCCGAGCACCGGCCCGGGGCCTGGCGCAGGAGGACGACGCGGCCCCCCACCGAGTAAAACCGGGCCGCGGCAGGGAGGCTTCCTTACAGGGCGAACGCCGCCGTGGCTGGATGTGGGGCGCCGGGAGGGGAGACTGGGGACGGCTGAGCGAGTGCGGCTCTTGCAGAGACCCAGCCCCGGAGCCTGCACGTGGCAGGAAATCAATAAAGATCATCTCGCCGCTTCCTCAACGAGCCCAGCGGCTTGCCTAGCTAACCCGGGTCTGCCTCGCCTTCCAGGAGAACGCGGATCAGTGTGTGAGCCGGCCGGGCGGGCCTCCTGCGCCAGAATCACACGGGGAGCTGGTGGCAAAGGCAGATACCGGGCTCCAGAAGAGCCACAAGAATTCCTGAGCTCTCGGGGCTGATTCCCCAGGAATCTGTACCTCCCGGTGGGCTACACCGCCGTCGATGTGGGCCATCTCGTTCTCCTGGGGAAACGGCGGTGTGTCGGATTCTGTTTGCCCTGAACTTCAGCTTAAGGTGAGCCTTTCTCCATGGAGCCGCTGACAGTATTCATACCACTGCGGCTGGTGGGGTTCACTTGAGATGTGGCCCACGGGCGGGGGCTCTCTCGCACCCTCCTGCACCCGGCCCCGGTTTTCCCAGACTGCTCTGTTCATGGGCACCAGCTCCAGGGCCGGTGGTTGCAGTTTCTGCCGCAATCCCAACCGCTGGATGTCGGCCCCACCCTCAACCCACTTGGCTGATAATTAGGTCATCTTTTCCAGACCTGACACCCGGGGACCAACCAGCCCTGCTCCTAATTGTTCCCCGAAGGTGTGCGGAGCCAGAGCGCCAAAGGCGAGCCCGGCGGGCCCACAGACCTCCAAGGACCAGCATCTTCCCCGCCCTGGCCCTCTCTCCCCAGAGCACCCAGGCAATGCTATTGCCTTCATTTCCCTTGCTCGCTTCTTGCCTTCCGCAGACGCAAATATCTGTGCAGCATCCACAGGCCCTGAGTTAGCCAAGCAACAGAGTCCTCAGACTCACAGGGGTCTTCAGTTCTCCAAAAGAGTGTTAGTTGTTCTTGTCCCTTAATTTCATGTTTTCATTTTGATGATAATCCTTTTTAAAAATCCGGTAGTCTGCCCTATTATCTAGAGTTTATATTTATATTTATAAATGCATTCTCACAAAGTGAGAGCCAAGTGGTATCATGTTACGATGAACAATGGAGGGTCCAAAATCATAGGAACAATCTAAGTAGTTAGAATGCCAAGCATTCTGGGACCCAGACTCAAAGGAACCTTGTAGTAATCAGGACCATATTCTCATTCTCTTTGTAGAGCCTATTTTGCACCTACCGGCTTGTAAAAGTTCATTTATGGAGAATGTAGCAGTAAGTGAGCAATAAAGAACTTTTCTGTTTGTCATTCCAGCAATAATGCGACAAGACACTCACTTAATCCAGATTTCCAGGTTGTGGCAATGCTAATCTTACTTTTGAATGAACCAGACAATTCCATAGAGCTATCAAGTGGCATTTCATTAAAATCTTTACTTCAGGAATGCTCAAGGGCAGAGTTTTAAATAACTATGAGGTCTGATTATTCTGAACTAGCAAAATAGGGCCAGAGTAACAGGCAATCTCCGCATTAGCGCTGAACCCAAAGGCCAAAATAAATCCAGACCTAGATCTGGGACCACGGTGTTAAACCCAACATGACCTGTTAGTTTCAGAACAAAAGCCTCGTCTGCACATTAAAGTAACATGGCTTACTTGAATACGATTGGTTTTGCAGATGTGTGTGTGTTTCATTCATACATTGGCTTTGTTTTTATGATAATGTAATAGCTTAGTACTTATTGAGAGCTGATTACATGCCAAGAACTATACTAAGCACTTTACATAGATGAGCTCATTAAATCCTCACAGCTCTAGCATATAGGTACTATGACCCGCACTTTCCCCGAAGTGAACTGAAGTACAGAGAGCACTTGCCTAAGCTTCCGTACCACGTGAGCGGCAGCCCTAGGATTTAAACCCAGGCAGGTTGGCCTCCAGAACGTGTGTTCCTAACCACAGCACTATACTGTTTTATACTTATATCATTTTATATATATACACACACACACACACCTATATACAGGGACTGGCATGGCATGAAATATATATATCCCATATAAAGATGAAAATATGGAATGATATAAATACTATGTGCCAAAATTTATATAGCTTTGTATTTTTACATACTTAAGTAGCTACAATAAAAACCATTTAATCCAATATTTGGCTTGTAAGAATTTCTTTTTTTATTGAGGTATAATTGACATGTAACATTATATTGGTTTTATTTATTTATTTTTTTAAAGATTTATTTATTTATTTATTTATTTATTTATTTGACAGAGAGAGACACAGCGAGAGAGGGAGCACAAGCAGGGGGAGTGGGAGAGGGAGAAGCAGGCCTCCCGCAGAGTAGGGAGCCCGATGCGGGGCTCGATCCCAGGAACCCGGGATCATGACCTGAGCCGAAGGCAGACGCTTAATGACTGAGCCACCCAGGCGCCCCCATTATATTGGTTTTAGATGTACAACATAATGATTCTATATTTGTATATACTGTGAAATAATCACCACAATAGGCCTAGTTAACATAGAATTTCTTTCCTGATTGAACAGACATGCAAACTACCCAGTCTGTAGTCTATTCAAGTGAAAGAAATGCAGGTTTAGTGGTTTCTGCTCAGGACAACTGGTACCCAGGCTAAATCCCAGGGGTGACGTGCAGGAGGAAAGGGTCTGAATGCCCAGCTCAGTTCTGCAAGCCCTCCTGTTCCTCACATCTCCCTCTCCTCATTCCCCAGTGCCCCCTCTTCACCAGGGAAGTCCTGCTGTGTATAGACCCCTGAGCTCATCTCTACTCACCCAGCTCCTGAACATTCCCGGTGCCAAGGTTACCGTAAAAGGTTCTGCTGTTAGGTTAGATCTGGTATGAATAGAAGCCTGAGTCATAGTAGACTCAGTGATCTTTGAACCCAATGTATTGTTCAGCCCTCCCCTCCCACACGTGCACACGCCCCCATCTGCAGGGCAGGTAAGTTCCAACCCCCACCTCCCACAGCCGGCACCTGACTGTGGGGTCTATCAGGATCAGCTTCCTCACCCACCTCCCTGCCCAGTCTCATGGTTCTGCAGTCCAGATGCTTCTCCTTGGGCTCAGCTGAAGCCTCGATAGCATATTTGACTGCACTGCTAAAGTCTGCAGCTCTCCAGGCCAGAATTACAAAAGTGAATTACACTATTAAAACTGCATTTCAAGGGAGCCAGGAAAATGCAAACAATAAATGCTTCTCTTCTGCTGGAGGGCCCACGAATTACCACCCTCCCTCTTTGCAATCATGGAAGATATGAAGCATAATTACAAGTTAATGAAACATTTTTGCATGTGATGTGGGAATTATGAAATTATAGGGCTGAGAGCATACAGTTACAAGTCACATCACTTGTTTACTAATGCAAGCACTTTTGCTAGCAGCGATGATTTCAACCTTAACGATTAAACCTCAGTGATCTTAGTGCTCTGGGGTAGAGTCCTGTCCACTGTCCAGTCCCAACTTCTTGAGTGATCAAATGTGGTCACGGTAGCAGCCAAATACCGTCCTGGTCCCTGGGTCACGGTTGAGGCATTGTGTTCTTTTTTTAAGATTTTATTTATTCATTTATTCATTTATTTATTGCAAGCGGAGGGGAGGAGCAGAGGGAGAGGCAGAGAGAGAATCTCCAGGAGACTCCACAGTGAGTATGGAGCCTACGCCGGGCTCGATCTCATAACCCTGAGATCATGACCTGAGCGGAAATCAAGAGTTGGACATTTAACCAACTGAGCCACCCAGGCGCCCCTAAGGCATTGTGTTCTTGAAGTCAGCTGTCTCTGTGATGGTCTGCTAGTGAGTGGTCTGCCTTCCCGCTGTTGGCAAAAGATGCAACTCCCCGGGCAGACGAGTTTGGAAGTGTGTTCCAGAAACTGTTCGGGCAGCCTGAAGCCTGTTTCTCTAGCCTTTCGTTGTTATGTTCCTAATTCCAGGCATCAAATTCCTTTTCTGCTTTAAACACTCAGAGTGATTCTTGTTTCCTGACAAGAGCTCGGCCTGATACTTGCACTGATTCATGTAATGCCCACAACAACCCTATGTGGGAAGCACTAGTATCCCCTATTTACAATCTGAGGAAACCAAGACATAAGGAGGTTAATTAACTTGCCCGAGGTCCTATTAGGGAGTGGCAGAGCCGGGTTTCTAACTCCAACAATCTAGCCCACAGCCCATACTCCAAAGCCTATGCTGCTTCCTCAGTGGGCTACATTAAGGGCCAGGAAGTAATGGTGCCTCACGGGACTTGAATCATTTTTGTGACTTGATGTTATTCCATAGGTGACTCAAATCCCAGAAGAGTCTAATTGGCCCAGTTTGGGTCTCAGGTCTCCCCTCAACCCCTCATTGACGGTTCCATCACTTGTGCAGTGAAATATGGTTGTTCCACCAAGAGAGAGTCTGTTTCCCAAGGACAGGAAGAGGGATGCTTGTCAGACCAAAACAACAGACGTCCAAAACTGATCTGCATCTGGCCATTGCTCAAAAGTACCATGGAAAAAAATAGACCAAAAAAATGCCCGGATGTTAGATGGAAACTTGGCCGTTGCCCAGTGTGAATAGCCCCTTATGGATCTTGAGGACAACTCATGAAATGTGAAGACTTTTGTAAATCACGTAGGCATTGCCTCAAGGCTGCCATGGAGCAAAGTCAGATATTCTGGAAGGAAAGATGGAAGAGAGATGACTCTGAGGGGTGTGATGACCGGGGGCTGCCGTCAGCCCACCTCACATGCATACGCACCCCACAGAGGACTTCCGGGGGGCTCTGGTTGAAGCTCTGCAGAGCTTGCGGTGGCCCTTCACACACTATTACGGTAACTAACTAGACAGTGTCTTCGCGCTACAACTGGACAGGTCTTCGCGTGCCCTGACACATCCTGGTTGCCAAACAAGAAACCTGATGCCCAGATTCCCAACTTGGAACGAATTTCTGAGCACTTGGTGGGTTCCTCCATTACCTGGAGATTTGTCATTTGATTTCAGAGATATGTGTCACGGTGCACCTGAGCGGTTCCAACACCTCTGCTTTAATATTTTTGAGTTTTTGTTAAAAGATTTTTTCCCCAGAACTTTAAAAATAAAAAGCCCCTCTTTCTTCCTTTCTCTCTTCCCCTGCCTCCTTCCCTCCCTCCTCTCTGTCTCTTATATATATATATAATTCCTAACTGCTTATTTTATAATCCCTTGCTCCTAAGACCGAAAGGAAAACTCAGATTTTTAAACCCCAAGACAGGCACTCTTTGCTGCCTTTCGTAAGATTTCCCCTTGCCCATCACGCCCTGGGATTTCTCCACTGATAGCTTTCCATTGTTCTTCCCTGCCTTCTGCCAAATGTTGATTATGGGGCTGTGAGTTGGTTACAAAAACATATCCCCGAATATCACATTTTCCCAAAGCTCTGCCCTTTTCCCAGCCCAAACTTTATATTCTTGCTTTTCCCTTCAAGGTAAGTAATCTCCCAGCTACAAATTCCTAAGCCTCAGTGGTGGAGACTCCCCCCCGCCCCCCGGTCATTTCCTAAACTGACCAGAGTAAGAGGGTCTCGGGCATCATTTTCTGAAGACCGCCTTTCCCACTGATCCAGACCAAAGGACACAGCGGAGAAAGGGGAAGAGGATTTGCTCTAGTTGAGGCCAGCCCCCTGCAGCAATCAGCACAGCAGCTCCTTGTCCCCAGCCCAAAGGATGCTGACGCTTTCTCTTACCTGTGTGGACAAAGTCATCGTACCCACGGAAGGAAGCAGAACTATATTAATCCCTGGGCATTCTTTCTTCTTTTAGAATAGGAAGAAAGAATTTCAGAAAGGTTGGGTCTGGCCTGATATGCCTGATATCCAATGAGCAGAAATCAGTGCTGTTTACCGTATTAGCTGAGAGAGATAATGTGTAGGGGAATGAAAGGAAGCAAACGTTGTCCCTGACGATGGTGAACAATCAGGTCACCAAGAGTCAAGAGCTTCCCAGAGTCAAAGCTCTTTGAACATCCCAGGAGAATTTTCTAAAGCTTTGCCTAAGTTGCTGAACAATCATCTCCCCGTAGCAAATAATTTACATCAACCAAGAGGACAGTAGGGACCTGCATTAAGACATGGCGAGACAGCTGACTTGCAAATGACGAATGAGCAGCACAAACAGTCACACTGATCGAAGCTGTAAGGATGGGGGCAGCCCCTTGTTAGGTAGCTCCAAAGCCAAGCACGCCCTTCCTGGGATTTCATACTCAGAGCTGCCCCCAGCTTTGCTATGGCAGAAGCATGATGATTTTGCTTGAAAGTGCAGTAAGAAGTCTTCCCTGAATTGAGATGCTCTCTTGAGTTTCTTAACTATGAGTGACCTTGAGCCTGGGCACTTCCCTTCTCCAGATCAGACATTAAAAGGAAATAAGAAAATATATTTCCTCCTTTCATATCAGGATCCCCCAAACAATTTTTTCTGCCACCTCTTTTTTATTTGTTAATGAAATACACTGATGTAATGCTAACGTTAAGAAGATATTTGGAGGGGCGCCTGGGTGGCTCAGTCAGTTAAGCGTCTACCTTGGCCTCAGGTCATGATCCCAGGGTCCTGGGATCAAGAGCTCCACATTGGGTCCCTGCTCAGCGGAGAGTCTGTCCTCCCTCTGCCCCTCCCACCCTGTGCACGCGCACACTCATGCGCTCTCTCTCAAATAAATAAATAAAATCTTAAAAAAAGAAAAAAAGAATAGAGTTTTAAACTCTATTTGGAGAATATTTACTATAAAAGCTCTTCATGATTCCCCCAGAGGTAAGCATGAGGCCATCTCAGCTGGATTAAGTTCCCACTGCAGAGGAGTATAGGGGCGTCCGGAAAATTCCAGAAGATGGAGCTTTATCATAAAACTGGGACTAGGATGAGAGGAGTAAGGTATCTATCTCAAGTGCAAAAACAAAACAACAAAAACCTCTGTATGACAAATGTGGCCCATAATTAGTTATGTTTAATATTGCTTGTCTTTCATCTTTTAGTATTTAAACCTTTAACATGGATAAAATTTTTTCTTTTAACCATTACTTTTATGTTATTCTTTTTTTCACTGAAAAAGGAATAAATGTATGTGGTTTTTAAAAAAATCCAAAATAGAGCAGAGTTATCTCAGATCCCCAGACATCTATCCTTCATCAAGAAGTAAACATTAATAATAGCTTCTTCTGTGTCCTTGCAGAATTTTTCTTTGTATATACATGCATATTTACATGTGCATATCCCTTTGTATTGTTTACACAAATGAGGACACACACTATATTGCATTTGCTAGTTTTACTTGACCTTGGATCTCAGATTGATGTATCTTGGCATATATAATCTACTTCATTATTTTTTAAAGAGGTGAATAGCTTCCCACTATATAAAAGTGCTATAAATTATTTAACCATTTCCCTGTTGAGAAACATTTTCATAGTTTCTAGATTTTTGTTTTTGTTTTCTATTACAAATAATGTTGTAACCATAATAATTTTTGATAGATTCGGGGCAACCAGAAATCTTTGATTTCCTGAGCAATCTTAATTTAACATAATAAATTATTTTCATATAAAATAAAATAATTTATATAGATTCCAGAAAGTTATTTGATAAAATTTAACATTTTATTTTGGAGTTTTTTTTTTTAATTCTCAGAAAAGAAAAAAAATATTTTTGTATTTATTAAGGAGGTAATAGAGTCAGGAAAAAGACAAAGATGCCCACTTTCCCCACTGTTCTTTAGCATTACTCTAGAATTACAAGTCAATGCAAAAGGAAAATAGAATTAAAATTGGAAATAAGGAGGTAAAATTTTCCTTATCTGCAATGATGTATTTTATAACTGGAAGAACACACAGAAAATCAACAGAAAAATGATTAGAAGCAAAAAGAACATTCAGTAAGGTGACTCTCATACACTCTTGGTGTCTGATAAACTGGCTCAACCCCTGGGGTGGGGGGGAGGCACTGGGGGTGGGATTTGGACCATCTATCAAAAGTAAGTGTGTGCATAGTCAATGAGCCTGTTAATTTCACTTCCTGAAATGCACCCTTCAAATACACTATCCCCATGGACTGAGGGACTCATGGCACAAGTATGTATAGGGACATGGACATTTCATTAGAACATTTTTTACAATAGCAAAAAGGTCAGAAACAACTTGCTTTTCAAGAAGCTGCCTACACGTGTATGAGATGGTATATGATATAAGCATAAAATATTTTCAAAGAATAGCCAACAAATCGGTTTCAGTGAATATCTCTAAGGAACAAAACCTAGAAAGGATAAGAAGGAGCTTTATTTTTCATCACATGCCCTTTGTACCATTGGAATTTGCCCTGTGCCCCCCAAATGCACACCTTTAAATGATGTACTTTTTGTACTATTTGTAAGGCTTTTCTAGTAGATACATTTATTTTCCTGAAATCCTTGATCGAACCCAGAGATGGATTCCCAGTTCAAATAGATGGACGGCCTTGGTTCAGTTAAGAAAACCTACTCATTGACATGAGGGGAAGGGAAACACACTTCAGTTTTTCAGTGTTTTGTTGTCATTGTTGGGGTTGCACTTGTTATGTTTTAATTTTTTTTATGGGTATATAATTGAGGGTTTTAGTCTTGATAGCTTTGAAATGGTAAGACTGTATCTCGACTCATCAAGTGACTTGACAGGTCAGTATTCTTCAAGCCCCGTGTCCAGGTACCAGTTCACCTCACTGAACTTGCTGAACTCTGCGGGCGCATAACCCAGGACCAATCTAGCTCTCCTGAAGGTCTTCAGGGAGCCAACCAAACGGAGGGACATGACCCAGAGAACTTAGTCCAGACCAGGCCGGCAAGAGGGAGAGAGGGTAGCTCATCAGACAGCGGGCATGCTTGCTCTCTCTGGCTCCTCGGTTCTCAGGCATGACGCGGTTCCAGTGGAACCTCCTTCTCTTCGTCTGTCCTTCTCTTCGTCTGTCCTCCTTCTCTTCATTTGTCCTCCTCCTCTGAAGTAGGGAGAGGGGCTTGGGCAATTCTAGTGGGCAAGAGGAGGCAAAGATTTAAGGACATATGGTGTTAGCAACAGAAAACTATACATTTAATGACAATAACATTAACATTACCCAAGACTAAACGATATTGATCAGTTCCCAAACCCTAGTCCACCAAGAGAAGCTGGGTTGCTCCTGAATCACTGGGGAGCACCTTGAAATGGAAAAATTCCCAGGCCACACCGGCAGAGAGTCTGCTTCACTGGGTCTGGGGTGAGACCGGGGAATCTGTATTTTTAGGACAGTCCCCAGATAATTCTGATGGGCAGCCAGGCTTGGCAAACACAGGTATAAATTATTCAGTGACCCCCAAATTACTGTGAATCATATAACAGTCTAATAAATTTTGATGTGACCCTTTGGGAGAAAAAAGTCCCAAGACAAATTGTTTTCGTGGAAGAATTAAAGTAGTCCTCAAGAGTGAGTAAATTAATCCCAGTAAACACATTATAGTTACTGCATTAGGTAAAAATTTTGTCTGCCTAATCGATAATGAAATAAGCAGAGAGAGGATATTTTAAAGCCTGCAGGAGATATAATTCAAACACTAGCCTAGGTCTGATAAATATTTTATAAACAATCAATTTTATTTCATTCTACTTGAGAAATGAGTAAGGTCCCACGTTCCTGTTTGGCAACATCAGGTTTTTAAAATTGAATTGGAAGTATACAGAGTTAGTTAAGCTAATGCGAATTTCTCCCTTAAGGTGAGTATTAGCAACCTCATAACTAAATAACACCTGGTCACTCTCTCTCCTCAGATTAGGCCACTTCACATGGTCTTTTGGCTCTGGCTGTGAACTGAGGTTCTGCGAGCCATCTTTTTCCGGAGTAGTGGTCCGGAGAAACGTCCCTGCTCTCCAGAAAAGGCCAGCTCTGTGGATCTCTGGTGCTGGCAGGACCCGGTCCTGGTCCTCCTAGACTTCCTCCTTGTGAGCATCCTGCAAAACCTCAGGTGCTTTTCATTCGTCCACTGACTGGACCACAACAAAATCCGTCTGCTAATGGTGAGTGAGTTCGTGAATACACACCCCGGGGCGTAGGGGGGTGAAAGGGGGTCTGTTTTGGTTTTCTTCCTCATCCTAAATTTCCCATCCTAGTGAGTAAGATGTTTTGTAAAGGATAAAATCAAGCCAGCCTAGAAGGCCTTCAGGGTTTGATAAACATATGGAGAGATTCTCTCAATTACAAACAAGGAACAGAAACTGAAAATTAGGTGTTTTCGGTCTCAGAAAGTTGCAGGACAGGGCAGTTCAACTTCATGGGAAAATGTACTAGAGAAACTGGTTGTCAGAGTTACAGCTGAGATTTTTCTTCTATGGGAAGCCATAACTTTAAAAGAACGTTTCCCCCCATTTCCCAGACCCACTGCACTGCGGGCTGCTTACTTTGGGTAATTATTTGGTGTGAAGACCAGCAAGAACCTCCGCCGGTTTTAACTGGGATGCCACTGCCGGCCTCTAGAGGTCGCACTTCATACAAGAACTTGGGCTGTCCGGGGCGGTTGGGGGGGGGGGGGAAGAGTTGGCGATCAAAGGTTCACCCCCCAGGCGCCAAGATTAAGCCCCCTGAAAGTCACCCTTTTGGAGTGTCCCCAGAAGAGAGAAAATTAAGGTACAGGAAATTTGAGAGCCGTGTGCTTTATTTCAAAGCAAAACTGGAAGGCGGAGACAACGGCGCAGGGTTTGTCCCGCCACTGCCCCCAGCCCAGCCCCCCAGTGCAGACTGTCCACTGCTGGCTGGACCCCTGTTGCTTGAAGAGAGTGTCCTTCGTTTTGGGGGTGGGAAGAGAAGGGTCTCTAAGCACAAGGTTTAAAGAACAGGGTGAGGAGGCTCGGTCTCTGAGCGGAGCCACAGGAGGGCGGTGACTGGAAAAACCGAGCAGCTTTCAGATCCACCCTATCACCAACCAGGAACCGGTTGGGACTGAAGGTTAGGACCCCCTGCTCAGCACGCTTGCACCTAAGAGGAGAGAGGCAACCAGCCAGGGGTGGGAAGCGCTGAATCAGCGTCTCAGGACCAATATCTTTATTATGAGCATCTTGGCCCTCAATTGTCCCTCCTCTGGGGGTGGGGAGGTTGTGGTGTGTCCTGAGGAGAAAAGGGTAGCCATAGGTCGCTAATGCATTTCTCATATTTCTGTATTTCTACTACACAGGAATACATGACTGAATAAATTGGATACAAAGGAAGCACGCTTCTTTGAGAATTATATGAGAATTCATGTGTGAGAATTATATGAAAACCATATGAAAATTCAGAGCCTTGGCTCTTTATTAAGCAAAAAAAATATTACTTCAATGCAACATATATCTCCCTTTCATGTATACAGGTTTTCCCTGCAGTTATTGCAAGCAAAATACTCACTCTGACCTCCAAGGGTTTTATTTTAGATGAGATGACAAAACACCCACCTAATTATTTAAGATCAATATGAGGCAGAACGGAATCAGAACCTAACTGGTGCAGATGTGAATGAAAATCAGGACAGTGATCTAAAGAAGGAACACATCCGTAGGAGCTGAAGTTTCTGTTCCAATAAAAGGTCTCATAGAGAAGAAGTGGGACTTGAGTTGAACTCTGAAAATAATTTGGTTAAGTGTATGGGAGTGGAAACAGTGGAAGCTTATTGGAGAAGTAACTGCAAAAGTACAGAGGGCATAGTATGGAGGTTCCTTAAAAAATTAAAAATAGGGGCGTCTGGGTGTGCAGTCAGTTAAGCGTACAACTCTTGGTTTCGGCTCAGGTCATGACGTCAGGGTCGTGAGATCAAGCTCCGCGTGGGCTCTGCGCTCAGTGGGGAGACTGCTTAAGATTCGCTCTCTCCTCCTGCCCCTCCCTCCCTAAAATAAATAAATAAATCTTTAAAAAAAAATTAAAAATAGAACTACCATATGATCCAACAATTCTACTTCTGGGTATTTAGATGGAGAACATGAAATCACTAATTCTAAAAAATATCAGTACTCTCATGTTCACTGCAGCATTATTTACAATAGCCAAGTTATGGAAATAACCTAAGTGTCCATCAATGGATGAATGGATAAAGAAAGTGTGGTATGTATATATATATATTATATATATTATATATATGTATATATATAATGGAATATTATTCAACCATAAAAAAGAGTGAAATCTTGCCGTTTGCAACAACATGGACCTCAAGGGCATTGTGCTAATGAAAGAAGTCAAACAGAGAAAGACAATTACTGAATGATCTCACTTAACATGTGGAATCAAAAAAAACAATTGAGCTCATAGATTTGTAGTTGCTAGAAGTGGGAGGTTGTGGGTGAGCCAAGTGGGTGAAGGGAACCAAAATGCACAAGCTTCAATTTGTAAAATAAATGTACAGCATGGTGACTATAGTTAATACTGTATTAAATAATTGAAAATTGCTAAAAGATTAGATCGTATAAGTTCTCGTCACAGGAAAAAAGTTCTGTAACTATGTATGGTGACAGATGTTAACTAGACTTATTATGGCAATCATTTTGCAATATATACAAATATCGAATCATGTTGCACATCTGAAATTAACAATGCTGTATGTCAATTATACCTCAATTTAAAAACAAAGTACAGAGAGCAGGATGAGAGGGCCTATGTGCCAGACAGCGAAATAGATGTCTGCCTGTTACTCTCCACGGTCTGTGTCAATGACAGGAATATCCCCCAAGTTACCCACTCGCTCTACTCAATCATTTAACTTAATCTCCCTCACTTAATTTTTTTTTAATTTTTAAATTTAAATTCAATTTAATTAACATATATGTATCCTTAGTTTCAGAGGTAGAATTTAGTGATTCATCAGTTGCATATAACACCCAGTGCTCATTAGATCAAGTGCCCTCCTTAATGCCCATCACCCAGTTACCCCATCCCCCCCACCCACCTCCCCTCCAGCAACCTCAGTTTGTTTCCAGAGTTGAGAGTCTCCCTCTCTGTTTTCGTCTTATTTTTCCTTCCCTTCCCCTATGTTCATCTGTTTTGTTTCTAAAATTCCACATATGAGTAAAATCATATGGTATATGTCTTTCTCGGACTGACTTATTTCACTTAGCATAATACCATCTAGTGCCATCCATGTTGTTGCAAATGGCAAGATTTCCTTCTTTTTGATGGCCGAGTATTATTCCATTCTATTTATATACCACATCTTCTTTATCCATTCCTCTGTTGATGAACATCTGGGCTCTTTCCATAGTTTGGCTATTGTGGACATTGCTGCTGTAAACATTCGGGTGCAGGTGCCCCTTCGAATCACTATGTTTGTATACTTTGGATAAATGCCTAGTAGTGCAATTGCTGGGTCATAGGGTAGCTCTATTTTTAACTTTTTGAGAACCTCCATACTGTTTTCCAGAGTGGCTGCACCAGCTTGCATTCCCACCAACAGTGTAAGAGGGTTCCCCTTTCTCCGCATCCTCGCCAACATCTGTCGTTTCCTGACTTGTTAATTTTAGCCATTCTGGCTAGTGTGAAGTGGTATCTCATGGTTTTGATTCGTATTTCCCTGATGCCAAGTGATGTGGAGCATTTTTTCATGTGTCTGTTGGCCATTTGTATGTCTTTGGAGAAGTGTCTGTTCAGGTCTTCTGCTCATTTCTTGACTGGATTATTTGTTTTTTGGGTGTTGAGTTTAATAACTTCTTCATAGACTAGCCCTTTATCTGATCAGACATTTGCAAATATCTTCTCCCATTCTGTAGGCTATCTTTTAGTTTTGTCAACTGTTTCCTTTGCTGTGCAAAAACTTTTTATCTTGATGAAGTCCCAATAGTTCATTTTTGCTTTTGTTTCCCTCGCCTGTGGTGATGTGTCTAGCAAGAAGTTGCTGCGGCCGAGGTCAAAAACTGTGTTCTCCAATAGTATTTTGATGGATTCCTGTCTCACATTTAGGTCTTTCATTCATTTTGAGTTTGTTTTTGTGTATGGTGTAAGAAAATGGTCCAGTTTCATTCTGCATGTGGCTGTCCAGTTTTCCCAACACCATTTGTTGAAGAGACTGTCTTTTTTCCATTGGATATTCTTTCCTGCTTTGTAGAAGATTAGTTGACCACCTCACTTAATCTTAATCCCCCAAATTGCCAGCCCCTTAACCACTTTACTTAATCCCCCAATTCCCACCCCATGTCCTTAACATATTCATGTATAACCCTTTTACATCCTCGAAAAAAAGCCCCATGAACCAAGAATAGAAGACCTCGAGGCGATCCATAACTCATCCAAAGTTATAGGACTCCAACTGACATTGGCCGACTCCAGAGCCTATACCACTAACTTCTACACAATTATTTACATCAGCGGTTAGGTGATGGGCAGCACCAAGCTGCATAAAGCTCTCAGATATGTGTCTTGGCCTGCACAGTGTTTAGAAAAGCGAAGTGATCAGAAAGGAAGGCTGGCTGCCCAACCAGCTTAATTTCTATTCTCCTACCTTCCTAGTTTCACGTATTTATGAGACCCAGCCAGGCAACTGTGCTTGGGATCCTGGCTGATGCTGAGGCAGGAGAAGGGGGAATGGAAAAAAGCCTGTTCTTGAGACTCTTCTAAAAGAAGCCTTTGCAAACAAAGACAAAAGAAAGGAAGGAGTTAAATATGACAGACAAGTCTATAGAGTTTTTCAAAGGGTGTTCTCCACCATCAGAATCCCCTAGGGAACTTGTTAAAAATACAGAGCCCTGGGCCTAGGGAGTACCTACTAAGTCTTGGAGATGGCCAAGGAGTCTAAATTTCTAACAGGCTCCCAGGGGGATTTTGATATACACTGTAATTTGAGAACTATTGAATTATACTTGTTCAGAAAAATCCCTCACAATCATCTATTTTCCCCTTTTTGCAAATATAACTCTTTGCCATATCTACTGGAAAATAGTACTCTCCATCAGCTTTCCATATATCCGAGAAAAACCTTTAATTACTTAACTTTCCTTTCTCTGAGCACTCTTTTTATCTGTGAGCTTTGGAGCGCGCAAACTGAAGTCAGTCCCAAGTAATCATTTTCTCACACTGACCAAAGGTCAGGGTTCTGAGCCACAGACATATTTGAGGGCCACAGGCAGTCACTCAACCTCCTCCTGCTCGTCCCCTGGGAAAGGTGAGCAAGAGAAATCCCTCCAAAGCCTCTGGGCAGTGAGGGGTGCCCATTCCCTTGCTCCTGGTCTTGGAAAAAAACTTACATCTCCATACATTTCCTTTGAAGCGCAGTATGCCTGGAATAACCTTCCCTGCCTGCCACACTCATAAACTCCTATTCATCCTTTAAGGCCCAGCTCAGAAGTAGTGACTCACAAAATAATCATCATAAATCAGGTTTCCTCCTTCTATTCTGTCTTACCTTGCTGTAATTTCCCTTTATGGCACTCATCAAAGTCTGTAATGATGGATTTTGTGTTTATTTTATGAGCATCTATCCATCCTATTTGACTGAGAGTTCCGTGAGGGCAGACCCCATTGGCTTTGCCCATACTTACATTCATAGCCTATTACCATGCCTGGCACAGAGGAGGTCCTCCATTACTATTACTGAATGAATGAATGGGTTTACATTTATTGAGTACTTTCAGTGTTGCCAGGCACTAGCCTAAGTGCCTTTAATACCTGGTCTGTTTTAATCTTCCCAGCAACCTTCTGAGGTATTATTACCCCTTTTGCATAGATAAGGAAGTTGAGGTTTAATGAGGTCTTGAGAATCGGTCAGAGCCACACAGCTAATAAGTGGGGACACTTGGATTCAAATATGAGTTTGTCTATGTCTAGAACGCAGCTCGCAGCCACAATACCATACATTTCCTCTTTGAGATGGTCAAGCCCCCTGTTAAGTTACGTTCTAATACTGATACTAGCATTAGCGGTTTCCTCCGTTGTTTTTCTCATGGCACTTCAGCTATTCCTCAGCATGCTTGTCACATTGCCTCATCAGGATGTATATGCGCCCGTGAGTCCCGTGAGTGCATGGCCCAGACCTTATCCAACCAGCAGGCCGATTCTAACCACCCAGGCCATACCCCGGTGCAGGTACAATACTGCACAATAAGTGCCCAATTAACTCAGCATCACTGTCACCTCACGGTGAAGAAGAGGCCATTACATAGGCAGACAGATTAACCACATGAACAAAGAGAGAGCTCAGAGGCAGGGCAAACATAGATGCAAACTTGACATATGAGATGCGGGGCAAGGGGAGAAGGGTGGAGATGGCACACTTGGTTACGCCAGGAAGAGGAATGAAGGTAGACCCCATCATACACCAGGCATGAGAATTAATTCTTAATGGACTAAAGACTTCCACGTAAAAAACAAAACTTTCAAACCTATAAGATGATGGATAATTACAATGGTGATGGGGAAAATTAAGACTATGATAAGATGATCATTTTAAAGCCTCTAAACTGGCAAAAAATCAGAAAACTGATAACACTCAGTGTTGGTGAAGATGTGGATCACTAGGAACTCCTAATACACTGCTGGTAGGTATATATATTAGCAAATCATTTTAGGAAAAATTTTGGCAATATCTAATAGATTACATCATACTAGAGCACAGTCTATGTAGTAAAAAATGAATAAGCTGGTGCAGCTGCTGTGGAAAATAGTATAACAGTTCCTCAAAACATGGAATTACCATATGATCCAGCAACTCCAGTTTTGGATATATACCCAAAAGAAATGAAAGCAGGGACTCGAAGAGATATTTGTATACCTGTGTTCATAGCAGCATTATTCACAAGAGCCAAAAGGTGGAAGCAATCCAAGTGTCCATCAATGGATGAATGGGTAAACAAAATGTGGTGTGTATATACGTCTCAGTGGACACTAGTCAGCTTTAAAAAGGAAGAAAATTCTGACACATGCCACAAGGTGGATGAACTTTGAAAACATCGTGCTAAATAAAATAAACCAGTCACAAAGGACAAATATTGTGATTCCACTTACATGAGGCATCTGGATAGTCAAATCCCTAGAGACAGAAAGTAGAACGGAGGTTGCCAGGGGGTGGGGGCAGAAGGGACAGGGTGTGAGGGTTTAATAGGTACAGCGTTTCAGAGGGGAAAGATGGAAAGTCCTGGAGATGGAAGGGGGCATACTGTTGCATAACAGCATGAATGTGCTTAATGCAATGAAACTCTACACTTAACAGTCGTTAAAGGGTAAAATTTATGTTGTGTAAATTTTACTGCAATAAAAAAAAGTGAATGAGCAATGTATCTACTCATTCTCCCATGGGTGCACAGTTAGGATATTTCCAGTTTTGTTTGTTCATTCGTTTTTGTTGCTATTGCAGACAGTGCAACTAGGACATTCTTTTACGAGTCTCTACTCTTTCACATGTGCAAGAAAATATGTAAAGAATATCCCTAAAGATGAAATTGCTGGGTCCACTTTATTATGCCACATTGTTTTCCAAAGTGGTTGCACTTTTTGACATAATTTACATCATAAAAATAATTTGTAAAAGATGTTCAGGATATGTTAAATAACAATCAGAAGGAGCTAGGTGAATCTTACCCAACTATCTAGAAGTATACTGCCTAGAAAAGGGGACTCCAACCAGACTATCTGTGCCATCTTTTACTCCTTTGCTGGGCATCCCTTTTAAGACCATTGGCTAATTGACACCAGCTGATGGTGGACCACCAGCATGGCAAGAGGTCTGGAAACTTTGAAAGGGAGGAAAGGCTGAATGAGAGGAGAGGAGTGGAAAGCGCTCATGGGCTTGTTGGAGAGTCTAATTCAGAAGCAGAGCTACCACTCTTTGCTTGGCTAATGCACTGTTCTCTTCTCTCTGGGAAATTCATCCTTTTTGATTAAGTGAGTTACCTCAGCAGGAACCAGATCCACAGAATCAGCCTGGAAAAGGAAAAGAGCAAGTTAGGGGACACACGAGTCCTAACGTCAACTACCAGAAAAGCTGTCTTACAGACCTGGTTTCACTCTGGGAAGTTCCAGAGAGCAGGTCCAGTGGTTAGAGGCCACAGGGGAACTTCTAATAAACAGAGCTGGGCAGGCACCTACAAAATAGGCTGCCTGTGAGGTCCTGGGCACGTCCAACCATCCAGATTGTCAAAGACTCCAGAACTAACAGCGGGGGAAGCCAAAGAAGACAACAGTGGGTCCTCCCCCACTCTGTGATAATGCTTCAAGTGCATCCAAATGGCAGGCACCCCACCGGCCATAATAGCACTTGGTTTTAGGTCCACTCAGTCAACCTTGGAGCTGGGTTTTCTGTCTAATTATTCCATTACCTGTTCTGACCTTACCATGAGCCGGAGTAGCCCTTTTAATGTAATTTGTGGTCGCTGGAGAATTAAAACTGCTGCCCAGGCTTAGGTTTTACTATTTATAAAGTAAGCCATGCATTCCACTAATAAAAAGTGGCTTTAGTTTTTTTCTATATCCCAGACAGGTTATCGTTTGCTACCTCTCCTATAAACAGTCTACCATCTTTTCAAGATTTTCTCCCACAGGCACTTTAAAGCATCTCCAAATTCTGCACACAGAAGTGTTTCGATTACCTTTGATGGCATCCCACAAGATACTGAGCTTAAAGACTTATATAAACAGCCACAGGCAGTTCTCCACTGATACTGTGCAATGCCATCACGAAGAAGGGCCCACAAATAAGTCAGAGGATTTCATGTCACTTTTAAACCACTGAGTGGAGGGGTGCCTGGGTGGCTCAGTCAGTTAAGCGTCTGCCTTCGGCTCAGGTCATGATCCCGGGGTTCTGGGATCGAGCCCCGCATTGGGCTCCCTGCTCAGTGGGAAGCCTGCTTCTCCCTCTGCCTCTGCCTCTCCCCCTGTTCATGCTCTCTCTCTCTCTGTGTGTGTATCTCTGTGTCTCAAATGAATAAATTTTTTTTTAAATCTTAAAAAAAAAAATAAACCACTGAATGTAAAGTCTGCTGAAAGATTTTGATCAATACCGACTCCACCCTGAACACCATGAGAAATGCGAGGCATGACGCCGATGCCTGTTCCCGAGTCTGGCAATTTCTTTGCTCAGCAGTCATTAAATCAGTGAAAAATGATACCAGATTATGTGAGTTGCTCAAATTGTTTTAGCAGCAGTCCTGGAACCAAAACCCCATGAATACATTTGAAAAATCTGCAATTGGCAAATGTTTAAATGTCAGGTCCATGCTAATTTATTTTGCAAACTACTCCAGGGAAGCCAGATATCAGCCCAAGCCTTCCCTGCTGGTAGGAGAAAGATTTCCAAAAGTCCTCCCTCGCTGATGTCAGAGCCCAGTGGGCTCTCTTTGTTCCTTCCCTGGCACCATTTGGTGTCCCTGTGAAATTTTCTGCTCCTGCTGCTGGTACGGGCATCGTGTCAAATCGGGTTCAACCCTTGAGTGTGTGCTGAGCCCGAGCAGGTGCGGGAATGAAGTAACTGCTTTGTAGCCATATTTGCATCTTTCAGCTGCTGAGCAAGCTGGCTCGGGTGTGCTTCCTCCTTTCATCTGCCGTTGGTTTGCTCAGCCCAGGACCGGTTGTCTGCCCAGCAGGACCTGAACTGGTGGTTTCATCCTTGTCATTTGATGAATTACTGACAGCATGTTGGAAGCTGTCCTTTCATTCTTAAGAGGCAACTTCTCTCTGTTGTGGAATCACTTCTCCCTGCAGAGCCGAAGCTTTGGGGCACCCCCGAGACTTGGCCCTGAGCCCATGACTGGAGACCGTCATAAAAGGGAGACAGTCGTGGGTTTGGCCGTAGGAGCGTGTCTCCACCTTTCTCCTCACCCGGAGTGGACTCACAGGGAAGAAGCACAGGCCTCCTCCCGCAGAGACCCAGTAAAGGCAGTAAGACGCTGACTCAGAGTCACAAGGGACTTCACGATGAAAAGTGAGAACTGCAGCATCTCATGCTTTCTAAGTGGGCATTACCAAATACTCACCGACGTTTTAAGGTTAATAGTGATTATGAATTAGGGGCTGGCTCGCAGACGGACATGGGTTGTGGCTGCTGCCGATGAGGGAAAATCAAAGCCGTCTATTAGAGACCTCCAGGTCTCCTAGACGCCAGTGCGGTTTGCTTTTAACACGCCAGACTGCTCTGTGGCCTCACAACTGAAATGTCTGGGCCTAGGGCTGGGATCCGCCAGGCTGGTCTGGAGGTGGTGCTGAGAGAAGGCAGAGGGATATAATCGGAGGTGAGAGGTGGAAAGCACTAGATGCCCAATATCCAGAATGCTTTCATACACAAGCACAGTGCTGAGGACGTGCCCTAGAGAGGATCTGGCAGAGGTGAGAGTGACAAGGCATTGACAGAGTCAGAGGGGAAGGCAGTTGCATTGACATTCTCAAAAATAATTTTTGGGGGGCTCTCGGGGGCCCAGTCGGTTAAGCGTCGGAGGAGGCTGGATTTCGGCTCAGGTCATCATCTCAGGGTGGTGAGACTGAGCTCTACGTTGGGCTCCGTGCTGGGCATGGAGCCTGCTTAAGATTCTCTCTCTCTGGGGCGCCTGGGTGGCTCAGTTGGTTAAGCGACTGCCTTCGGCTCAGGTCATGATCCTGGAGTCCCGGGATCGAGTCCCGCATCAGGCTCCCTGCTCGGCAGGGAGTCTGCTTCTCCCTCTGACCCTCCTCCCTCTCATATGCTCTCTCTCTCTCATTCTCGCTCTCTCAAATAAATAAATAAAATCTTTAAAAAAAAAAAAAAAAAAAAAAAAGATTCTCTCTCTCTCTCTCCCCCTCTGCTCCTCCCCACCCCTCTCTCTCCTTCTCCCTCTCTCTAAATAATAATAGTGATAATTTTAACAAAAACCAAAAATGTCTTTCTGGAGCCCAAAGTGGAAAGGACTAGATTCTTCCAAAACAAAAATGGGAATGGGTAGATGGAGGAGGCAAAGGGCTTTCAAAAGCAGTCCTGGTCTGGTATGAGCCAATTCTATAAGAAGATGAAAGAGGTGCCGGAGAGATCATGAGGGGATGGAGCTGGGGCACTGCACGGGGCAGGCTGGTGAGGACTGGTCCTGAAGGGCCGGTTTCCTCCCCAGGAAACGGTGTAGCCCCTGGCTGCAGAAAGCCAGGCAGCCAGTTGGCATGGAGGCTTCTGGACATTGTGACCTGTGGACACTCAGCTCCATTTGCCTGGCAATTTCCAGCACTCCCCCCACCCCACCTTCACCAAGCTATTATCAAGAGAAAGGAAAGGTATGTTTAATGATCCTAGGGAAGGTTTCCCCTTTCTCTAGAATGAGCCAAATCTTCTTTTCTCCTGTAGTAAAGAAATAGAAAAAACAAGCTGAGTCATCAGAAAAAATTATAATCTGATAGGAAGTTTAGCTGAAACTTTAGCGACTAAAGAGAATAGGGTGAGAGACACATGGGAGCCACTGGAGGAGGAGGCCGCGAGGGGAAATCAGGTAACCCACGTACGCAGACACTGAACTTGGCCACCACCCGCTTTGAACCTGGAAGATAGCAGCAAACCAAGAACTGGGGCTGTTGCCAGGGAAGGGGGTGCTGTAACCGTCCCTATTCCAAACCGCTGGGGTGTCTGGTGAGTTCAAGAGCTGGCTCTCCCCACACAGTCCTACTGACGAGCTGTACCCCCTCCCTCCCTGCTTTTACTGCTGCCTATCTTCACCGGAGGCCCTGCGGCCCTCCCCGCTGCTTATCCAGCTCTCCGCTCAGCTTCGGGAGCTGCTCTCTGAGCCCACGATTAAATAATTACCGGGCACGCTCGGCATTTTACTATGTGCCAGACACGGCTCTGAGTGCTTTTGCATGTCTTAACTCCTTTAGTCCTCGTGACAACCCTGTGAAGTACGTATTATTTTAGCCCCATTTTACAGAAAGAAAGACTGGGGCACAGAGCGGTGGAGTGACTTGCCCAAGTTCACACAGCCAGTGAGCGGCAGAGCTAGGATTTGAACCTTGGAGGTCTGACACGGACATCCATGCTCTCAGCCGTTATCCTGCCTCTCAACACCAGCCCGTCCTAGGATGCCGGATGTTAGGTTGTGCAAGTTCATTCTGAGGCCCTATTTGTTTAGCCAGTGAGGCCTCCTAACAAGCACACTCGGCCCTGCCTAATGCCTGAGCCCATCTCGACCAAGGCAGTTGATGGCTGCGATCCTGGCATCCTGCCCGGCTCTTACCAGGCCCTTCCCATGGGGCCTGATGCTAACTGTCTATCCCCAGCTACTGACTAGGTCCTGCTGAACGCAAACCCCTCACCTGGGACCCCTCCACTGTACCCTGGCTGACTTTGAGTCCATCTCTAGCTGGAAGCCCCAGATACAACGCACCTGTCACAGGGCTAGACCCTCTTAACCGTGAGAAGGCCCAGGGTCACCACTTTTCCCCACACTGGATTGCTCACTCCTCATCCTTCCACCAGTGGCCCCCACTCCCCACAAGCCCCCGCTTCTGCGCTGAGCCCACCTAAATTGTGAGGGGCTTCAACCTTCTGTGAGGGCAGGCACTGTCTTTTAAAAACAAATGGATAAAAAACAACAACAACAACAACAACAAACAAATGGATAGGTGAAATGTATTCAAGGGGGACACTTCTTCCTAAAGGCCACATGAATGGAGCGTGGTCAAATCTCTGACCTCGGAGAGTCATTCAGGGAATCCTCTGGATCCTCTCTCCATGTGACCTCCATGTTTACTGTCCTCTAAGCACACTTAGACGGGGTTGGTGGTGAGACAGAGTCCACAGCAGTGTGACCCAGGGAAGACACTTGGGGAGCGTGGCCTGGGGCTGTGGGGAGTGAAGCAGTGAGGGGAGGAAGGAGGAACGGGGAGGAGCGCTGTCCCTGCCGCACGGCCCTGAGGCTTATCCTGTCCAGATGTGGTCTAAGGCACCCAGCAAACACTCTGGGACGGAGGTGATAAATAACATTGCTGTTTTCTTGCTTGGCTTTAGCTTTCATTCCCAGGAACATAATCTCAATTTAGAGTTTCCACGAAAGTTTTGCCAGAAATATTGCCAGTTCTGCTGTCCAGCGCTTTTCCAAGAATGCAGTCCACTTCTGGCCCCTGAGGCAGACCGTCAGGCTGCTTCCAGACAGCTAAGGAACACATGCCTGTCTTAATAAGTAACATTACTTTAAGGATCCTAGACCCGAGATCAGCATTCTCCGAAACATGTCCTAGCTACGAAGAATTATGAAGACAAAAAAAAGTGTGGGAAAGGCTACGTACGATGGGCCCCCCCTTGCTGCGGATCCCAACCGCCTCTTACATGTTGAGGCCCCTGGGAAGTTGTGCGGCCAAGAAGCCTGTGTCCTTTCATTTAACGCTGTATTTCCCTGGACTGGGAGCGGGAGCGATTGGAGAGTGACGACTTCGTGGGTCAAGGGTTTCTTTGAGGCGTGATGGAAAAGTTCTGGAATTAGTAGTGATATTTGTACAACATTGTTCCAGTACCAGATGCCACTGAACAGAACTCTTTAATATGGCTAAAACGGTAAATTTGCTCCTATATGTGTTTTAGTACAAAGAGAGAGTGAAGGAGGGAGGGAGGGCGTACCTCCTGATGGGGTGCAACGGGAAGTGGACAGCACTTCCTATGAGGTAGTCTTGCCAAAAAAATCCAACTCGACTATGCCTCGAGGGCTACCAGTTTGTAGGCAAAACGGGGAAAAGAGGAATATTCAACAACTCCCTGCAGAGGCATTCAGCAAGACAGAAAATGGGGGACTTCTAAGGAATAAATCATCAGCTTTCTTTTTTTTTTTAAAGATTTTATTTATTTATTTGAGAGAGAGAGAATGAGAGAGAGCACATGAGAGGGGGGAGGGTCAGAGGGAGAAGCAGACTCCCTGCCGAGCAGGGAGCCCGATGCGGGACTCGATCCAGGGACTCCAGGATCATGACCTGAGCCGAAGGCAGTTGCTTAACCAACTGAGCCACCCAGGCACCCTAAATCATCAGCTTTCTTTAACAAATAAAAGATAAGGGGGAAAAAAAGAGGGAGAGTGAACAGTCAGAGTTTAAAAAAGATTTATTAAGACCTATCAGCTGAATGCAGTGTGTGAACCGTGTTTGGATCCTGATTTAAACAAAACAACTAATTTTTTTAAAGATTTATTTATTTAAAAAAAGATTTATTTATTTATTTATTCATGAGAGACAGAGAGAGAGGCAGAGGCAGAGGGAGAAGCAGGCTCCCCGCCGAGCAGGGAGCCGGATGCGGGGCTCAATCCTAGGACCCTGGGATCATGACCTGAGCTGAAGGCAGACGCTTAAATGACTGAGCCACCCAGGTGCCCTCAACTAATTTTTTTAAAGCATTAATGTGACAACCAGGAAAATTTGATTACTGACTGGATTTTTTTATGGTATTAAGGAATTATTGTTCAATTTGTAGGTGTGATATGGCATTATGATGATGCAAAAAAGAAAGATTTTATTTTCGGAAATACATACTGAAGCATTCACAGATGAAAAGATGTGTCTGGGATTTGTAGTAAAGTACCCTTTCTGTATAAGGAAAGGGCGGAAGGGCGCCTGGTGGCTCAGTCAGTTAAATGTCGGACTCTTGGTTTCAGCTCAGGTCATGATCTCAGGATCATGAGATTGAGCCCCACGTGGGGCTCTGCGCTCAGTGGGGAGTCTGCTTAATACTCTCTTCCCTCTCCTTCTGCCCCTCCCTTCCAAGATCTCTCTCTTTCTGTCAAATAAATAAATCTTAAAAAAAAAAAAAAAAAGAAGGGGAGGAAAACAGATGACAGTTCAGAAGAAAAAAGTCTAGCCATGGAATTGATAATTGCTAGAAGCTGGGTGTTCTAATTTTGTATTAAGTTTGAAAATGTCCATATAAGAAGTATTTTTAAAATACATTGCTGAGCAACAAATGAAAAGAAGGACCTAAGTCTTGGACATGGGGTAGTTTTCTAATAACCAAATCTCTGGTAGATGTAGGATGTTAAAATTAGACCCAGAGATTTTAAGATCAGGATTTTTATATTTGCTTTCCATCCTCCCATATTTGGAAAAGAAAATACCATTCTCATAAAGCAGGGTAGAGTCAAGGAAAGCAAAAATAAAAGCATTCCTTAAGTGTTTGTTGCGTGCATGTATTAATTTCTTGTTCACAGTCCTCTAATAGCTTCCCATCTCACTCAGAGTAAAGTACAAATTCTTCACCATGGTCTGTGATGGGTCCAGTATGACTTGGCACCTGATACCCTTCTCCGCACTGGCCTTCCTGCTATTTTTTGAAAAAAGTTGGTGCTCTCCTGTCTCAGGGCCTTTGCACTCACTATTCTCACTACCTGGAATACTCTTTCACCCAGCTAGCTGTGTGGTTCTCTCTCTTGCCCTCTTGAAGTCAGACTTTCCCTAGGCACTTCCTTATGTAACACAGGTGTGAGCTCCCGTACACATACCATCACTCACCTCTCCTTTATCTCTTTTCCCCTGCTTTGTTCATATTTTTTAGCATTGATCACCCCCTGAAAAATTATTTGTTGATTGTTTGTCTGCCCCATGTGGACTGCAAACTCCAATAGACCTGGGGTTTGTTTTATGCCTGGGTTTTTTTTAGCGCCTAGTAGGTGCTCATTAAATATTTATTGAATTAATTAATTTAGTGCATATCCAAAAGTGTGTAGGTAAACATGCCCACCCCATGGGGGGCTGAAATGTATTTCCATACTGGCCAAGACCCTTCTGGATTAGCTGGAGGTACTTAAGCTGGGCCAAGCAGACTGTGGAGCAGCCAAATGCCTTGCTGTGAGAGAAGACTCCTAGTCCATTCAGCCTACGGGAGGAATAGCTGGGGGAGATCTTCTAGAGCTCTGTTGAGGCTGGGATGACTATTCTTTTCTTGAGAAGAGTGAGATTAGATGAAGGTCTCGCTGAAGGGTGGCAGCAAGCAAACTTGGAAGAAAGGACACAGCTGGACAGAGTGTTTAGGGGTCACAAGAATACTATGGACTCAGATGCTACAAATGGTTTGAGGTTCTTTTTTTTTTAAGATTTTATTTATTTATTTGAGAGAGAGAGAGTGCAAGAGACAGCATGAGCCGGGTGAGGGGCAGAGGGAGAAGCAGGCTCCCCACTGAGCAGGGAGCCTGATGCAGGGCTTGATCCTGGGACTCTGGATGATGACCTGAGCCGAAGGCAGATGCTCTACCAACTGAGCCACCCAGGCGCCCCTGGTTTGAGGTTCTTAAAGGAATTTGTTTTCAGGGGAGAGCCGGACAATACACAAATGGATAAGCAATTCTGAGTGGTAAATATCCCACAGAGCAATACTGTGTGGGCAGAGAACTGGACCCTGATATAGCTGTCCAACGTATTTGGAAGAATTTCACTTCTGCCCAGGATGACCTCCTGAATTACTCCTCAGGTTGCTGTCCAAAGGAATCTGGGTGGTGGTTGTGTTGTCGTCGTTGTTCTCCCCCAAAGGAATCCAAGTAGCTAAGACCCTCCTTTGGAACCCAGGTCAGAGCTCACACTTGTGAAGCTGGGTGATGTGTGTTCTGCCTCTCCTCTAAAACTGCCAAGGAACTGAGTTTCCACACGTAACAGAAGAGAGCAGTGAGCTTCTCTGCTGGAGAGACAGCACGGCTGAAATTGGGGAACCCTGGGAGGGGAACTCGGTTTCACCAGCCGCGCACTTCCTAAAAAGCTGTACAGCAGAATGACTTGTTAATGATCCGAATGTTTAAATCAACAAGGTGATCCTGCTGGTTACAAGATTCCTATAGGAAATATTTTGGGAAAATACATAATCCTTCATTTACAGTTTCAAACATGAAACACATTTCTATACTTCCTGTTTTCACATGGCAGAACATCTCTTTACATCAGCCAGTTTCTGGTCCGTCAGCCACCTTGCTGAATTTCAGTGTCAGCTATGCTAAATAATCCTCTCTTGGCTGTGGAAAGATTTCCTGGCAGGCTCTCCAAGACAAGGACAGATGGCATCCCATTGGGGGTACTCCCAGCTCTTTGTGTTAGCAAATATTGACATTTTTGTGGGAAACAGATCCAGATCCTGTTTCTTCCTAACTCATCTTGGCAATCCTGAAGGTTTGGAGACATGTAGTTCAATAGAATTGGGAAAGTGCACTTGCCACTGAATTAAAAAAGACATACATTAAGGAGGGTAACGTTCATGGTTAATTGATGCTCGTAAAAGTCACAAAGTAGTAAGCAATATTCTGTGATCACAAATCACTTTCGAGCAGCAATGAGGGAGTATAGGTAGGGAGAGGGAAGACAAGTGACAAAAAAATTCGAACTTTTTTTTAAGAGCCCCAAAATATGTATAAGAAGAGTCTATCATGGAGTTATAATAGTGGAAGTATGACAACAACCTAAACATTCATCAGCAGCAAATTGTTTCACTAAATCAAGATACATCCACATTAGAGGATATTTTGCAGCCTACAGAGATGACAATGTGTGGCAGTATTTGTTTAATATGGAAGATGTAATCAATATTGGCGGTTTTTAAAAAGCAGGTGCAAAAAGCAATTTGTTACAAAACCAAATTATTTTTATAAAATTATTATAGAACTCCTATAAGTTATAGAAATTACAAAAATTATTTTTATAAAAATGATGTGTGTGTGTGTGTGTGTGACACTAAAAAATAGTTATCTTTGGGTGGTGAAATTCTAGGTGTTTTAAGTTCCAGTTTCCTTTCTGTATTATCTGTTGGTGGTGTTTTACAAGGAGCATATATTGCTTCTACCATGAGGAGGCAAACTAAAAGTTATTCCAAGTTGTAAAAAGGAAGTCACAGATAACTTTTAATCAACTTCTCCGGCAAAAGCTTGACACAGTGCTTTGCTGGGGCCCTACGGAACCAAGTCCAGGGCAGAGGGAGCCTTGAAGGTTAGACAGTGGGACCAGGTAAAGGGTTCAGAGGGCTTCCAAGCAAGTTTCCCACACATCTGCCCTGACCTGAACTGGCCTGAGAGCCAATGGGGAAACGCCACGTTTCAGCAACACTTCCTCCCGTGCCCTGGTTCTGAGGCTGCCATGAACTTGGCAGCACCCAGAGTATCCCAATCTTTACTCAGGGGAAAAATAGTTCTTATGTAATCACAAGAACCACACAAGAACGAAGGGAAATAGAAAACTTACCTGTATCTGTTTTCTAGAAATGCTACAGCAAATTACCACACCAAAAGCCTGGTGACTTGAAATGGAACTGTATCTCTCACATGTGGTTGGGAGGTCAGAAGTCCGAAATCGAGGTGCTGGCAGGACTGCGCTCCCCCTGAAGGCTCTCAGGGAGAACCTTCCTTGCCTCTTCCGGCTTCTGGTGGCTCCTGGTGCTCGGGGCAGCATTGCTTCCATCTCTGCCTCTGTCTTCACATCGCCCCCTTCTCAGTGTGTCTGTGTGTCCTTTTCTGTCTCTTATAAGGATACTCTCAGTGGATTCAGGGTCCACCCTAATCCTGTATGATCTCTTCTCAATCCTCACCTTATATCTGCAGAGACCCTATTTCCAATTTAGGTCACAGTCTGAAGTTTGGGGTGGGTGTGAATTTTGGGGGACATTGTTTGGCCCACTATAATATTGTAGACAATATTTGTTCAGGAAGCAACAACTCTGACGAGAATTTACCTTTCTAAAAAGGAGGTAGAAGGCCGGCAGGGGTTACCAGGGGGCTCGGAATCGGCTCTACCGGGGCCCAGATAGCCCTGCCTCTGTCTTGTAGTTTGGCAATCAGCAAGCTGCCTTGGGGTTAAGATCGGATAGTTTCTGGAGTACAGGACAATAAAATTAGGAACTGGAGAAAAACAACAAGACAAAGAAACAGTTAAGCAGGAATTGGTTAATGATGTGAATTAGCACAGAGAACTTTACAGCTACTATCAAAAATGCAAATGTGCTTGAAGGAGAAGATCAAGGAAATGAGAGAATTCAGGTGCTAAACTAACCATCAATTCAGGAAATAAAAAACGCATCAACTCTACTAAATAATGATCAAGGTCGTCAGCCTCAAAACTAGTTTCTGATAGCAAAGGAGCAGTAAGTCAGGCCTCTAGAAACTGGACTTATATTGAGTCCCGATTAGGGGATTCTTGGGTTTTCTACTTTCTGGATGATCAGTGACGTTCCCCACAACCCAACTTATGTGCTTCTTCCCTATCAGCAAATAGTGTGAAATTGCAGAGTGAAGATCAATGTGATACACTTTCCAAACATCGTCTGGCAGGTACATGTACTAACCAAAAAAGTAGGGAAGTCACATCATAAAGTCAGAGAGAGATGCTTTCATGTTCCCTTTCCTGCCGGAGATTGAATCCAGAGTAGAGTGTATTTTCTTTTCCAAAGCTATGTGGTGGTGCTTTTACGACTGAAAGCCTCATAGACAAGTGAGAACATGAGTTTGATAGTAATCAAACATAACTCCTCATTCACGGCCAAGACTTCCAGAGACATTGAAGGCAAGACGGGAACCTAGAAACCTGTCCAGTTCAAGTTCTCTCTGTGCAGGTAAGAGATCCGAGGTCCAGATATATAGGTATCCCTTCCAAAATGACTTGCTTGGGCCAAACTAGGATTAGAACCAGGAATCCCAAGCTCCCTTCATGATATGCTTTGAATATTCTCACCAGGCAGCATTCCTTAAACACCTAGACTGTCAGAGTAAAGTGCTACTCTACTTTGAATAAGCCACTCTTGGTTTGCATTAGTGTATCAAGTCACTGTGAGGGGCTAAAAGAGTATCTTCAGTCAAAAAGAGCTAGATACCAAGTAGGTGCTGAACAAGTGGTTTCTAAATGAATAGAATGCAGAATAAGACCAAGGAACAGTGGCTTCCCAGCTGTGCCCAAGACTGGTATCCACGCTCTCCTCTTGGTCTTGGGAGCACCACTAGGCCCCACCTTCCAGCTTTCCTTGCTTTTAAGCATGGCCATGAGGCTGAGTTCTGGCCAATGGAATGTGAGTGGAAGTCATGGGTGCCACTTCCAGGCCTGGCCCCCAAATTTCCTCCCATGCTTGGTCTTCACTCTCTTTCTCCATCACCAGCTGAATGGAGAAGACGCTGAGGACCTGGAAGAAGACGGAGCCATAATAAGGATAGGGCCTGTGTCCTCAAAAGACCTAAAACAGTACAGACTCCCCTCATCCCAAACCCTTTCTTGATCAGCGAAATAAGAAAGAAGTAAACTTGCATTGGGCCAAGCCACCGAGATTTGGGGGTTATTTATTGTAGTGGTTAGCCGCTCTGATGAGGTCTGTGTGGGTGGTTAACCAGAACAGGCCAGAATAGTTTAGGGGCGAGGCATTTCGTTGTGACAGGACCAAGGCTGACGATGCTAATTCCCTTTGCTCCCAACTGTGTATGCTGCAAACTTGCAGATTTCTCATTCGCTGCCGATCAGCCTCACTCTGTCCCCTAGACCTCTCTTCCTAATTCCCTTTACATCCTCCGCAGTCCCCTTACACACACACACACACACACACACACACACACACACATACACGTGCGCATGGTAACCTCAAACTCTGGAAGCTTAACCTGAAGGTAAGAATTCTAATTCACACTACAGAGACGGGATGGGTGGCAGCAAAGCTCCTTCGCTTGTGAGTTCCCTGGCATGGGCCTGGCCTTAAACAAATCGATTTCTCACAGGAGGAATCTTAGGTTCCCAAATCAGTGGCATGCACTTCACCCTGTGCACATCCTGCTGCCCTCAGAAGACTGGAAGATAGAACTCAAGGGGCGCCTGGGTGGCTCAGTCGTTAAGCGTCTGCCTTCGGCTCAGGTCATGATCCCAGGGTCCTGGGATCGAGCCCCGCATCGGGCTCCTTGCACGGTGGGGAGCCTGCTTCTCCCTCTCCGTCTGCTGTTCCCCCTGCTTGTGCGCTCTCTCTGACAAATAAATAAATTAAATCTTAAAAAAAAAAAAAAAATAGAACTCAAAACTGTGCCCTAAATACGGGAGTGGTTATTTTTGTGTAGAAGATCAAAAAGGAAGAACATCATATGAGGGACAAACCAATATGTTATCTTCCCTGAAACTTTGCAGAGAAGGTTTTAGCAGGTTTGACACTTTCAAAAGCCATGGGAAGCACGCATTGATTGAAGAAAGGCATTCCCTCCTGCTGGAAGAGGAGGATGGGTAATGAAGAAACAAGCCAAACAGCCCAGAGGAGGTGGGGATTGCAGTGAAAAGTGGAGAGCTTGTGGGTTTGAAATCTGACCCTGCCATTTAGCAGCAGCATGTCATTGGGCATGGGGTGTCACATCCCTGGGTCTTACTGTCCTTATCTAGACAGTATAAAATGGAACTGTGACTTCATACCTCCTTCATAGAGTTGCTGTGAGGAGTAAATGATATCACACATGAGAAGGGCCCAGCACATAGTGGGGTTCAGCACATTGCAGCTTCCACTGTGAATGCTGTGTCTGAGCACATCAATGATGGTCATCATCATCACAACATCCAAAACAGCTTCATAGGACACCTGGGTGGCTCAGCGAGTTAAGCGTCTGCCTTCAGCTCGGGTCATGGTCCCAGGGTCCTGGGATCGAGTCCTGTGTCATGCTCCTTGCTCGCAGGGAGCCTGCTTCTCCCTCTCCTCCCAGCTCAGTGCTCTCTCTCACAAATAAAATTAAAAACAAAACAACAGCTTCATAGTCAAACTTTCAGGAGGTTATAGACTAACAAGAGAACGAGGACAAACTCTTCCTCTCGATTAGGTATCAGTTGATTCATCATGACCAAGGCGGGTACTAGCCAGCAAACGAGGTTATTCATAAATCTATTTCGCAGAAGCCTTTGGCAAAATGTCTCAACAATTGCAGGGTCATTTAAGTCCTAGTGATTATGCCTGTTTTGAAACTAGCTATGCTGAATTCTTCCTCCTAGATAAAATGACTTCTATCTTAATTCATGTCTTGGACTTTTAATAGGCTATTTTGCTTAATCTTGGAATTTCTACTACAAATTTAAATTTCCAGTGGCTAACATTAGCAGAAACTTTCAAAAGAAGGATGCCAAAGTTCTAACCTGTTTTTTTCTTTGCTGATTCTGGATAGATACTTACAAGAAATTGCCACAGAACAAAGCACTGGTGCTCACTTCACACCAGCTGTTGATGGCTATGTTTTCACGGTGCCTATCTTTCGTGCCAAGTCACAATCTTACATTTTAAATTGGTGTAAACTAGATTATTGTGTCTCAGGATCAGAATGTACTACTGCAATGTTGCTTCGTAGTTATAAATTATTCATTGCCTATCTCACTAACCGTACAGCACAACTGTAGTCCCCTTCTGACACAGGATGTGGTAGTTATCTAGGCTGTGTAACAAGTTACCCCAAGACTTAGTGGCTTGAAAGAACATTTATTTTCTTTAAAGATTTTATTTATTTATTTGAGAGAGAGTGAAAGCAAGAGAGATTATGGAGGGAGATGGAGAAGCAGACTCATCACTGAGTGGAGAGCCCGATGCGGGACTCGATCCCAGGACCCCGGGATCATGACCTGAGCCGAAGGCAGATGCTTAACCGCCTGAGCCACCCAGGTGCCCCTTGAAAGAACATTTATTATCTTCAAGTCCTTTCTGGGTCAGGTATCCATG
Organism: Phoca vitulina; assembly: GCF_004348235.1. Taxonomy (NCBI): domain Eukaryota; kingdom Metazoa; phylum Chordata; class Mammalia; order Carnivora; family Phocidae; genus Phoca; species Phoca vitulina. The sequence goes on along the minus strand of NW_022589707.1, from coordinate 42,256,531 downwards.
TGCCACTTAATTTCGTCCTGTGGTTTGAGGGTCTTTCACAAGGTACAATGGAGGCAGCAGAGAGGGCTACAGAACATCTCAGAACATCTGCAAAGCTCCCTCAAGTGGCTGTTGGCAGGCCTCAGGTTCTCACTGGCTATTGGCTGAAGACTCTTGTGTCTTGCCACTTGAGCTTCCACATAGGGTTACTCACAACATGGCAGCTCTCTCCAAGAAGGAGAGTTAGAGATGGAGAGAGCAGGTAAGTGCTATGGTCTGATTTTTTGTGTGTCCCCCAAATTGAAATCTAACCCCCAAAATGATGTTATTAGGAGGCAGGGCCTCTGGGAGGTGGTTAGGTCAGGAGGGTGGAACTATGATGAAAGAGATTAGTGCCCTTATAAAAGCCACTGAGCAAGTCCCTTGTCCCTTCCACCATGTGAGGATACAACAAGAAGTTAGCAGTCTGCAACCTGGAAGAGGGTTCTCACCAAAACCCGCCCATGCTGCCACCTTGATCTTGGATTTTCAGCCTCCAGAACAATAGATTTCTGCTGTTTATGAGCCGCCCAGGCCTATGGTATTTTGTTATAGCTGCCAGAACAGACTAAGCAAGCAAGAAAGAAGCCACTGAGTCCTTTTATAACCTAACCTCGAGGATGACATCCCATCACTTTTGCTATGTTCTATTTGTTAGAAGTAAATCACTAGGTTTGGCCCACACTCAGGGGGTGGGAAGCACTGGGAATCATCCTAGAACCTGCCTACCTCACAGGAATACCACTGAAGGCAGTGTTTTGTAAACTAATCCTGGTGAAGGACCAGCTTGCTTTTTTTCCCAATCTGTTGTAGGTCAGTACTTTTGTAAAATAAAAATTCATTTCTAAAAACATAACAATGGCATAAAAAAGCAAACCCACTGATCATGTGTTGGATGTCACACAATGTCAAATTGCTGTAAAAATTTCTGAACACTCTCAATTCTATTACCTACCTCATTTGAACCAGAAACAGTTTGTGGGTTGGCACCAGTCTTGGACCATCCTTTGAGTAGCACTGACTTAAGGACTTTAACAAATGTAGGTGACTTTTCAAGGCTTTTACAAGACAATGGTTTGCACTTTTCACCTGGCTATTCCTGGAGGGAGGGCTTTTAGAAATTTTTAAACACCTAAGTAGAAGTCATTCTTTCTAATTGCACCACTCTCTGCAAACCTAAAATTGGGACCTCTTGTGATTAAAGTCAAGAGTGTGTGGGATTGATTCTGAGTCTCCTGTTTAAGATTTTACTGCAGAGTCCTTTATGTGCTCTCCTCTTCACCAATCTGTAAGCAAGAATTAAGACACTTTTGAATGAAGCAGTGTGACAACTATGACTGTCTAAGCACATTTTTAAAGATGAGGGGTCAACCCCCTTCTCAATTAATGTTACAAAGGAAGTTTGAATGTCCTTCCTGATGCTAGTCTATTATTCAGATCCCTCAAAACACTCCTCAAGTCTAAATTCCTCAATTCAACTGAAAAAAAATATATTTTGAGCACCAACTCTGTGTGCAAGATTCTGGAAGATATGACCTTGAAGAAAGCACCATCTCTGTTCTCATTTGGTTTATAACACTCCCTTTAGGGTAATGTACATCTCAATATTTTGGCATGTGAGTACATTCTTTCTCTTGTTTCTGAGTATGTCAAACATCTCTATCTAATCTCTCAGCGTCAGGCAATTTAGTATGTGCTTGGTAAAAACCTGAGTTCAGCGGACATGAACCGAACCCAGAACCTGAATCCCCTGTCCAGGGACTAAGTGCTGTGAACAAGGCTTTGGTCCCAAACCTCACTAATCTGGCGAGCATCTCTCTTCTAGCCTCTTTGTCACCCCCCTAACCCATTCTTCAGGGCTTAAAGCAGAAGCAACTTTAAGAAGCCTGCTTCTGCCTCCCTGGCTCTCAGTGGGAAAAATGAAATCTCATGTGAACTTTTCACACTAGGCCCAGAAGAGAGAACCAGGTAGAGAAAGGGACCTTTAAAAACAAGTCTTTCTTGCTCAACTCCTTACACAACTGCTAACCCTCAGTTGGTCATCTCCTCCTTCTCCCTCCCCGATCTGAGGAAGGGAGTGAGAGTTATAGTAAAAGCTACATTTGCAAGGCCCAGTACTGAGTACCATGTAGGCACAGAAGTGAGCCAAACAGGTTTCCCCCCGCCCTCAAGAATTTACAATGGGCAAATGAAACCAATCCTCAACTACAAAACAAAGTGGAATGTGCCAAGTGTTGTAATGTTGGCATATGGAGAAAGCACTGTGGGAGAACAGATCGGGGAAGAGAATAATTCCAAATGGCGAAAACTCAGAGGATATATCTTTGGGGTTAAGCCTTGGAGGATGGTAACATAAATAATGGGTAACATTCAAAAAACACTTCCTATACCAAGTGCTGTGGTTGGTGGTTTAGATGCATCTCATTTGGGGTTCACAACAGGTCTGCTGGGGATGTGCTATTATCAGTCCCACTTTACAGTGAGGAAACTGAGGCACAGACAGAGTAATTTGTCCAAGGTCCAGGGTAGTAATAGGTGGAGTGGAGGATCTGAACTCAAACAGGGTAATTCTAGAGCTGGTGCTCTTAACGCTTACTTAACAAGCAAAGGAGACCAGAAGGGAAGGCCTGGCAGTGTGCAGGGAGTGTCCAGGGAACAGTGAGGGGTTGTGATGTTGGAGCACAGGACCTGGAGGGCTGAGGTGTGGGGTGTGTGTGAGGAGGAACAAGGGTTTAGGTGGAGTGTTGTTTGATCTCAACAGCAGCTGTGGAATCTACATGTCAAACTCTGGGTTTTACATAGAATATTTCATCTGACTTAACCACATCCCTATTGGACAGGCACTATTATCCCCATTTTACAGATAAGAGAACTGAGGTACAGAGAAGTTAAGTAACTTACTCAAGGTCATACGACTGGCTGATCGTGGAGCTGGGATATGAAATCAAGGGTCGGACTCCCGAACTCACTGTGCCAGCCAGTGTTCTCACTTGGTGGTAGCCCTTTGCATGCTGCCCAGTGCTTCTACTTTTCCCCCAGTCTACACATCCTGTCCCTTCCCACCCACCTTTACTCCTGACTCCACCCCGCACATTCAGCTACAGTCGCCCAGCCCACGAGCACTGAATCGGGACCACCTTGGGCCCAGAACAACCCCCTGCTCCCAGAAAGCTTTGCGTTTCCCCCGAATAAAGAGCTTTTGAGCCGGGGAGCCCCGCCCCCTGCGGGCTCCTCCCACGGCCGCGAGCCCGGGGCGGCCGTGGGCGTGTCCCCGGCGGCGGCGCCCGCGGCTCGGGGCGGGGCCTAGCTGGGGGGCGGGGCCTGGTTAGGCGCTGGGCTGCGGGGTGGCCAGGCGGGCTGACTCTCCTTGCAGGTGGCTCCTCTTCCGCCTCTCCTGAACCCCCCCCCCCAGGCGCCGTGCCGGCTGCCGTGGGAGCGCCTTTGTGTCCGGCCCCGAGAGCCCGCGACGGCCGCTGCGCGCCCGGGTCCATTGTTTCGCTTCTCTGTCTCTTCCGGGCAGGTGCCCGCGGCGCGCGGGGCCCGCACGTGCCAAAGCGGCGGCAGGAGGGCAGGGACCCGCGGGCGCAGCCAGGGGCGTCCCGGGCGCGCGGCGCGAGATGAAGTACCTGAAGCCTTGGTGGTCGGACGGCGGCGGCCTCCTGCACCTCACCATCCTGCTGAGCTTGGCGGGGCTCCGCCTGGACGTGGACCTGGACCTCTACCTGCTGCTCCCGCCGCCCACCCTGCTCTGGGATGAGCCCCTGCTCGCTGGCGGCCCGACGAGCTCCGCCTACGCGCTCAGCCCCTTCCCGGCCTCGGGAGGGTGGGGGCGCGCGGACCAGCTGCACCCCAAAGGCCGCGAGCCGGACCCCGAGGCGGAGCCCGAGGGCCGGCTGCTTCGGGAGGTTCGCGCGCTGGGGGTCCCCTTCATTCCCCGCACCCGAGTGGATGCGTGGCTCGTGCACAGCGTAGCGGCCGGGGAAGCCGACGGGGCCCACGGGCTGCTCGGCGCCGCCGCCGCCGCCGCCGCCTCCGCCGGAGGAGTCGGCGCCAGTGTAGACGACAGCAGCCAGGCTGCGCCGGGGGATGGCGGGGACCCCCGAGCGGCTGCAAGTAGCCCCTTGGCCGCCGGGGAAGAGGAGAAGGCACCGGCAGAACCGACGGCTCAGGTGCTGGACGCCGGCGGCCGCGCGAACCAGGTAACAGGAGCGCGGGGACGCGAGCGCTGTGCTGGAGGAGCTGGCCAGGAGCCCTGCAGGCTTGGGACCGACCCAGGGACGGAGCACACCCGCTCTGCTTCCACCCTCGGCCCCTGGTGGTTGCAGTTTCGGGACCACGCTTGCCTCCCCTTTTTGTGAATCTAAACGGAAGCTGTTAGTGCGGTCGCTATGGCTTTTAGGTGTTTGAGACAGAAGTAGGTGAGATCATCCGTGGGGTTGTAGAGGATACCTTTACTGTGTTTGATGGCGGTCAAGAGTAGTTCGGGGCTGCTGAGGGGAGAAGGGATGCTGGTAGTTTTCTTGCCTACGGTCTTCGTTCTGTACCTCGTGTACAGGGAGATGTCTTTTTCTGGAACCAGAGGATCCAAAAGAGGCCTTGGCCACAGGGAGGACGCGTTTCTCTTAACCCGTGCTCCCCGGTCTAACGTGATGGCCCCTGCCAGATTTTAACCCAGTTGCAGTTCGTTTTTGCTACTTACCCTGGATTAAGGAGCCGTGGCCAGTGTTCAGTTCCAGGCCAGTTGGCAGACGGTCCCGCTGTGACCTAACCAGCCCTGGCGCCTAACGACCCTCCTCCCTCTGGACCATGTGTAACTTTTTTTGTTTGTTTTTTAAGATTTTATTTATTTGAGAGAGAGAGAGAAAGCAGGAGCGGGAAGGAGGGGGAGAGGGAGAGAGACAAGCAGAGGCCCCGCTGAGCAGGGAGCCCCACCCAGCCGGATCCCAGGACCCCAAGACCATGACCTGAGCCGAAGTCAGTCATTTAACCGACTGTGTTAACTCCAGGCGCCCCATGTGTAACTTCTTATGAGCATAAAGAAAGCAGGTACCCTGACAGTCACCTAGTGACTTAACAAGTGCCCTCTGGTTTATGGTTTCAGATCCTTCGGTTTAACATCCTTTTGAAGCAAAGTTCACTAAGATTGACTGATAGAGTATCTGTGTGGTGCTCCCGCTGGCTCTTGGAGTCTAAAGACACTTATTACCAATTTTTACAAAACTGCCTTACCCGGAGTTCCTTCAAAGGGACCTTTTTAATATCTCTGGGCCCAAACCGTAGTATTAGCAGTCGGTATCCATCAACAGGTGTTCCTTGGATGTTTTTGTGGGGTGCAATCTTATGCAAAATGGGAACTGGGGCTAGACAGGTTTGTTTGCTGCTCTTCAGAATTGCCCTGTTTGTGTAGGCAGTTGCCAGACGAGCTTCTCCACCCTCTCCCAGAGGGGTCATTGTGCCGAAGTGCCTGTGATTCACTGTTATGCAGATCGGATCCCTTCCTCTTCCTGAGGCCGGAACTACTGGGGTGGGGGTTACCGAGAGTCTCGGTGGGCTTCTGTCCAAAACAAAAAGTGGAAGGTTCTTCTCCCTCACTCAGCCAGTCCCGACCTTCACCTGAATCCTCTGCTTCCTAAGGAGTGGTGCGTGCTGCGCTACAACCTTTTCAGATCCTGGAACCGGGTGTGTGTGTGTGTGTGTGTGTGTGTGTGTAACCCAATGCACCGTGCTATGGCAGATGGCACCCTCCCCTCCTCCGCTGGATGCCACCCACCTTGCAAAGCATACCAGGGCCTGGAGGGAGGTGTAGCTGTTCGCTCTGGGAGCACTTCCTTCCCCTTCTCGGCATTACCTATTTGGACTGGCAAACCTGCTTTGGGGGAAGCTCTGGGGGCCAAGGACCGGCCACACCTCCCATGGAGGGTTGAGCCCCGCTTTCCTAGGGGGGAGGATGAAGTTCATACGGGGCCAATCTCGTGGTGTAGCCTCCCCCCCTGGCATGTGTGGGCCTGCTGGACCGTGCTAGCTGCTGGGCTGCCCTGGGTAGTTTCGTTCCGGCGATGATCCGCTGTGGAACACCTTACAGTATTCACAGCCAGTTCACCTTTGTTGGTAACACCTTTTAAAAAACAGAAACAAAAAAGCATAAGGAGCTTCTATCTGGTTGTAAGTTTGTATGTATTTGGTAATACCTTTTTTTTTTTAACATCAACTTGAGAGGTAGGCAGGTGGGGCATCCTTCTATCCAATTTGTACTAAAGGAAAATAGAGGCCCAGCGAGGTTAGGGCACTTGGCTAAAGCCACACAGTGAATTGGTGCCAGAAGTGCAACCAGACAGAATCTGAGCTTCCTGACTCCCGTGCTAGCACGTTGAGCACCCGTGCTGTGCCCAGGTTCTCCGACCCAGCGTGCGGCTGCCGTGGGCTGGTGCCCCCACCCCCACTCCTGACCTCAGCACCACTGCTCTCCAATGCTCGATTGACTTTTAAAAGCAGATTGTACCATCCGTAATACCGAGCTTACAATCTGAAACGTTGACTCGGGGAGGAAAACGGCACTGGGGTTTGCAGTCCGCAGACCTGGGTTTAGGGCCATCGCTTACTAATGTCAGGTGGGAGACTGCTGCTTATTCTACGGTTTGTGCGAATTAAATGGGAAAAGCCTGCGTGAAGTGCCAGCCCAGTGCCTGGAATGTAATTGCTGTTCCTTCGCCTCTGTTCTCAAGCCACCCTTCTTGACCTGCCCCCACTCCCTCCATTCACTTTTGTCTTGTTTATGAGTCTGCCCCGGTTGTTTGCTTGCTAAGGGGGTGTGGTGTGTTGCGGCCAGACCGCCTGGTTTTGAATCCCAGCTCTGCTGCTTACAGCTCTGTGACCTTGGGCTAGTTTCTTCACCTGTCTCTGCTTCAGTTTCCTCATCTGCACAATGGGAATCGTCAAGGTGCCCCCCACATAGGGTTGAGAATTCATTCATTCCACGTCAGAGGCTTAGAAATATGCCGGTCACGTCTCGAAGCACTTAATAAAAGTTAGCTGCTGTTAACTTCGAAAAGAGGGAGTGCTTTGTCCTACAGGAACATCAGAGGTTTGTGGTGTTTGTTTTTAAATAGATAATTTCGGTGGCTTATATTTGAGTTGTAGGAGATTCTGGTTGTAGAGGATAATTTTCCATAATTTTCGTACATTTGCAAAAATGTCTTCGAGTGGGGGATTTTCCAGGTATCAAAAGAGGTACTGCTTTGGTTTCACTTCTTAGTGGGGCCAATCATTATCTGAAAACAGAATCCGGAATTCCCCAGGGCAGACCTGCTTCCCTTGAAAACCACAGCCATTCACTCACAACCGATGGCGCGTGTGTTTTCAGAGTAAGGCACAGGTTAAAGGAGGACTTGAACAGTTTTTGCAGATTTGACTGTGTGAGCATATTTGAAGGCGGGTGACTGCCTATAGCCAGCACCAGTATTTTAGAGCAGTGTCTCCACTTTGAAGCTGAGAGGCTTGTAGTCATCTTGATAATGGTTTCAAGCCCCAGAACCAGGACCCGGCGATGGGTGAGGGGTCCTGCGGGACCTCGTGGGATGGACCAGGTTTCTTCAGGTCACAGCAAGAATCTGATACAATCAGGACTCGCTTCTAAGAGTAAAGGAAGAGGAAGAAGCTCCTTGATTGTTAAAGTAAAATTTGTTTTTCATTTCAAAAGCAAAGTTAATCCCCGGTGCCTGGGCAATTGGAGGTAGATGAAATTTCAAACACTTGCTTGTTTTTAACTTACAACTGTGATACAGAGATAGTCTTAGACATTCGTACAACTCAGTAGAACGAAGTTTCAGAGGAGGCTCTTTGCTTACTTAAGGACTTGATAAAAATTCACCTGAGGTCTTATGGGGAAAGATGGCATGCATCACTTACTAGTGTCCTAGGGCAGCAGTAATAAAATGCCACCAACTGGGTGGCTTGAACAGCAGAAATTTGCTGTCTCCCAGTTCTGGAGGTGAAAAGTTGGGAATCAAGGCTTGGTTCCTTCTGAGGCTGAGAGGGAGGCTGTTCCAGGCCTCTCCTAACTTCTGGTAGCTTGCTGGCAATCTTTGGTGACCCTTGGTCCTTCCCTCACTCCCTCCCATTTTAGCTTTAAGGAATCTCCACACCCAACCTGGGGCTTGAACTCACAGCCCCAAGATCAAGAGGCGACCCTTGGTTTCCACTGAGTCACCCCAGTCTCTGCCTTCATCTTCACAAGACATTCTCCCTGTGTGCTCATTTGTATCCAAATTTCCCCTTTTATAAGGACACCAGTCATACTGGATTAGGGCTCACCCTGCTCATCTTAATTACATCTGCAGTGACCCAGTTTCCAAATAAAATCACATTCTTAGGTACTGAGGGTTATGGCTTCAACATGTGGATTTCGAGGGACACAAGTCCTCATGCCCCTTTTCCTGGCAACTCATGCCCCTCTTTAGCTTGCTTAGCAAGTAGGCTGCAACAATTTCTGGAAGCAGCTGGTCTAAGTGTAGGATCATTTGCTGCAGGATTTGGTGTATGTTTGTGAGCAAACCTGGGTTGGTTGGTTGGTTGGTTGGTTGGTTTTTTGCTGACTTTGTGTGCAGCTAACCCCAAGGAACCTTACTTCCAACTTTTTCCAGTCAGTCCTTCACCTCAGTTTGTGGTTTACAGAAATCTCCCCTCTGCACTGTCCTTTGTATCATTTGGCTGCTCTCCATTTTCCCCTGCTTCTCCGCTCAAAAGTCAGAGTGCAGGGCCCAGGCCCCAACTCCAGGGCAGGCCGGGCTAGTGGTCAAGTGTGCTTGGCGCTGGGCTCAGACCAGCTGGGGTAGCTGCAGATCTCCACTCCACTGCTGACTGGTCGTATGATCTGGGGCACACTTCTTAACCTGTCTGTGCCGTGGTTCCCTTATCTGTAAAATGGGATGGTAAGAGTACCTTAACGGAGTCGTCGTGAGGATGAAAGGCGATCATACAGGTCAGCAGGTTGGGACATAGGAAGCCCTCAGTAATGTCAGCGACTGCTGTTAATTCAGCTGGGGCTGTAATGCCCCTTCCCTGATTTATTCCTGTTCATTCTCTTGCCAGGCACAGGTTTCCAAAGCTCACGTTCGTCTCTTCACTTTCATCTGGGGAGCCCCCACCAGCTCATTACCTACCTACCAATTCGACATTTTGTCATTCGAGGCTCCGCATTTGGCTAGTGTGACCTAACTCCCCAACTGCCCTTGCTGAGCTCATCCCCCACTACCCGTGGCCTACTTTCCACCTCAGACTTTCTCCCTTCCTTTTCCCCACACAGGCCCATGCTTTCCCGCGCCTAACTCTCTGCTACCTGTGCTCAGAATGGCATCCTTTCTTTCCTTCCGCGTCTTTTACTGTTAAATTCTCAGACTCATCTCAACTATCATCACCTCATCTACAAGCATTTCCCGTTCTTTCCTTCGAGTCCTGTCAAGCCCTGTCACACTATGTACTATTTCATCTATGGGCCTTGGCATGCTCTACGTGGAACCGCAGTGTCTTGAGCATGGGAACTGGGTCTTCATTTTAACCTGGAGGGTAGCAGCAGAGACAGGGTTAAGAGCAGACGCCTGCCCAGCTAGCCTCTGCTGAGCACTCCTCATCTGTCCCCCCGTCGGCCTTGCAGAACTTCCAGGATCCCGTGAGCTTGAGTGTGTCTTGGGTCATTCAAGGTAGAGTCCCAACTAGGAAGTAGGTCAGATCTGAAATCCTGATAGGCCGTCTGAGCATTTGATGCCAGTTTGAGTGGATGGGGGCCATGGAAAGCTTTCAGGTTGGCATTGTAATGAATCAGGTGGTGAAACTTAGAATTGCCTAAAGTTATATAGCAAGTTAGTGACCTTACCCAGACTAGAACAAGCCTCCCACCCACTACAAAACTGCAAACTTGTGAAGACACAGTTCTCCCATTTGTGGCAGCCTTTTGATACGAAAAAGTTATTCTCAGAATCTAGTTGTTAAGGATCTGGGTGAATATTCAAACATGCTTCTGGGCAGCCGAAGCTGGCTGCGGCTCAGGCACCCCCCTGGGTCGGTTCTGGTTCAGTTGCCGGTGGTGGTTGGCAGAGTCTGGACGGCGGCAGAGGCCAGGCACGGCCTTTTGAGGTTGGAGAGAACTGGGTTCCCATCGGCATCAGAGAACAGAACCAGTATGATCAGTATGCGTGTGTATACGTACGTGTGCGTGCCTCTGTCTATTTCAGAGATGTATTTCAACTGGCGCATGTGATCATGGAGGCTGGCAGGTCCCAACTGTAGGGGAGCTGGAAACTCTGGACGGGCCCTGATGCCACAGGCTTGAGGCAGAATTTCTTCCTCGGTGAAACCTCTGTTTTGCTCTTAAGGTCCTTCCACTGGTTGGATGGGGCTCACTCAGATTACCAAGACCGTCTCTTCCTGAAAGTCACTTGGTTGGGAACTTGGTTGACTAGCTGTTGACCCCACGTCCCGAATACCATCCTGGCAGCGACACCTGGGTGAGTGTTTAATTGCACAACCAAGAGCAGCAACCTAGCCACTTTGACACACGGAACCAACCCTCACACCGCCCCAGCTCCGCCTCTTCCAGGCAGCCTCTGTGAGCCTTGGTTTCCGAATTGTAGAAGGAGAGTATTAACCTGTTTCTGGGAGAGTTCTTAGGAGGATTACATCACATCGTCTGTCAGAGGGCTGGGACAGGTCCCGGCATGTTACTAGACGTGTAACAGAATTCACTCTGATTGCCCCGGAGCTGGGGGTCGACTCTCCAGGGACCCACTGTCCTCTGGAGGACAGTTTCAGACTGCTAGGTCATGCTGGGACCTGCTTTGGTGTAGGAGGAGGAACCCTTCTCTCCATGAGGGGGAAATCATGCTGGAAATGGTTGAGTGCATTGGGGATGTCCCATGCTGAGAAGATCAGACTGAGGGAAGAACACGATGGGCAACTCAAATATTTGAAGAGCTGTTATGTAAGGGAGGCCTTGAAATTGTTGAGGAGGCAGACGCTGAACCTCTGAAGGCTCATCTAAAGGAAGAACCTTTTTTTTTTTTTTTTTTTTTTTTTTAAGGTAGGCTCTACACCTAGGCTGGGGCTTGAACTCACAACCCTGAGATTAAGAGTTGCATGCTCTAAGGACTGAGCCAGTGAGGCGCCCCTTTCATAGCCTTTCTTAAGAGCTGAGTTTCTCCGGGCGCCTGGGTGGCTCAGCCGGTTAAGCGTCTGCCTTCGGCTCAGGTCATGATCTCAGGGGGCCGGGGATTGAGCCCCGCATTGGGCTCCCTGCTTAGCGGAAAGTCTGCTTCTCCCTCTGCCCGCCGCTCCCACCCCGCCCCCACCGCTTGTGCTCTCTTGCTCGCTCTTTCTCTCTCAAAAAAATTAAATCTTAAAAAAAATAAAAGAGCTGAGTTTCTGCAAGGGTGATCCAGTGAGTGCATCGGTTACTAACTTGCCTGTTAAAATGCAGATTTGGGGGCCCACCCCAGACGGGCTGAACTAGGGCCTCTCAGGTGGGACTGGGAGTCTGCAGTTTACCTGACCTCCCGGTGATCCTTGCACCAGTCCAAGCCTGCCCTCAGCCATAGTGCTCCTCTCCCGGGGCCCCCAGTATCCCACAACCCCTGCATGGAAGGGGGGCCTGCCCGGCTGAAAGCCTGCCCTTCTGTGAATTTAAGGCCCAGAACAGCTAAAGGCCTGGGCAGCAGGGCCAGAGCTAGTGGTCTGGTTTACCAGGTGTTTCCGAGCTGAAGCCACATCTGTCTAGTTCCCTGCTGGAGCATGGGGAACTGGCTTGCCAAGAAACTAATAATGAGTGCAGAACTTCAACAGTTGGGTTAGGCGTGCTGACTCCACACACAGATGAAAGTCCACGTAGAACTTCTGACTCTCCCAAAACTTAACCACTAATAGCCTACTGGTAACTGGAAGAGTCGATGGCACGTACTCTGTAGGCTACATGCGCTACATTCTGTGTCCTCTCAGTAAAGGAAGCTTGAGGAAATACATTACAGTACAGGACCGTAGGAAATCCACGTGTAAGCGGACTTGGCGCAGTTCAAACCTGTGTTCAAGGGTCAATGGTAGCTTTGCACAGAAAGGCAGTTCAAAGCTCTTGCTTAAGTTCTAAAACAGGCAAAGCCAAGGTAGAAATAATCAGAATAGGAGAGAACTTTCTAGGCAGGTAAAAATGTTCTGTGTCAAGTAGAGATGTGAGCTAAGTGGGCGCCTCCATTGATCAAAATTGTACAGCTAAGGGGGCGCCTGGGTGGCTCAGTCGGTTAAGCGGCTGCCTTCGGCTCAGGTCATGATCCCAGGGTCCTGGGATCGAGCCCCGCATCGGGCTCCCTGCTCAGCGGGAAGCCTGCTTCTCCCTCTCCCACTCCCCCTGCTTGTGTTCCCTCTCTCGCTGTGTCTCTCTCTGTCAGATAAATAAATAAAATCTTTATTAAAAAAGAAAAATTGTACAGCTAAGGTTTGTGCATTCCTGCCTGTGTAAATCCCGCCTAAAAACCGTGATGGAATGGTTCTGCGGGGGCCCCCGGGGGTTGGTTATTGATGATAGAAGCATGGCGGCAAGCTGATAGTGGCCGAAGCTGGGTGATGGATACCCGGAGGGTTTACTAGAGTTTGTTTTCTGCTTATTTTATGTGTTTGAAATGTTCAATAGTAAAGAAAATACAAAAACGTCATGCGTTTTGAGGCCCACTTGGCCTGCCTTGCCTGTCGGGGTAAGCCAGCATAAAATAAATGAATCGTAACTGCATTTCTACTGCCCACCTCCCCGCTCCCCCAGCCCCTCAGCCCGCACGGAGGGGCCACTGGGCGTGAGAAACAGCGCCTTTTAAAGTGAGAGCCTGTGAGTTGGCGCTCATGCCCTGCGGCAGAGGTGTGGAGGCTCCTATTTAGAGACACCCCTTATTTCTAAACCTGACTTCTAGCGGGCAGTCACATCGAGTGACTTGGTGTTAGCCCTGTGGAGCATTCCTGCCGACTGTCCAGCTGCCTCCCTCCCGCCTCCAGGGGCTTCATACAGGAGGTTAGACTACAGCGCATGTTGTGACGGAAAATTCTCCAGCGTCTGTTCCAAGTGGAGAGAATGGGGCCTCGGGAAATGGGACCTCCAGGCGCTGTTGTCTAGCTTGAACAGTCGCAGTTCATGGCCGGGCTTGGTCTGTCCATAACAGCCCCCACCCTACCCCCTTATTTTGAAACAAATCCCAGGCATCGTTTCTTGTGATTCCCGTGCCAGTTCTTTGCAGGGACTTAGCAAAGAGAAGAGAAAAGCCCAGCTGTGTCCTGGTCTTACTCTCCCCATTACCTTCGTTGACTCAGAAAAACTTCTGTAAGGATTTCCATATATATCCCTAAAATAGAAAGACTCTTCTAATAGAGGATAACCATTAACACCCCTAAAAAAGAATCAACTATAATTCTTCAATGTCACCAGATTCCCAGTCGGTATTCAAGTTCCCCCGAACGCTCTGGGAGTAGTCTTCCCACGGTTGGTCTGTTGGACTCACGGCACAGACAAGATCCACACCCGGCTGGCAGCCAGCTGTGTGTGCGGGGAAAGTGATGCTCATGCCGCCAGGGGCGTCATTTCCTCCAGTGGGGTCAGCCCGTCCCAGCGCGGGGCCAGTGGTGGTGCAGGCGGGGTCCTGGCCGGAGGCAGAATCTCCCCCTCGATGGCTCCCGTGAAGGGACTTCATGAATGACTTCTTACAGGAGCAGATGGGGGTGTTAGAGCGCCCAGAGACCCCCCCCACCAGGCGGGGTGAGGGAAGGCTTGAACGTGTTACCAGAGCCCAGTGAGGAGGGTGAGGAGGGTGCAGTCATGGCAGATCAAGGGGGAGAGATGCTCCGGTCTCCGGCCTCTGCCTCCCGCTGGTGAGCCCGGCTGGAAGCCAGCCTGCTCGGAGCCCCAGAGCTTGGCAGGGGACAGCTTCTGCGGGCACACCGGCTGCAGAGGTCTGCAGCCAAATCCTGCTTCTGTCGCTTCAAAGCTATGTGACCTAGGCCAAATTGCTTAACCTCTCTGGGCCTCTGCTTCCTCCTCTGTCACAGAAGGTAACAACAGTACCTATCTTACAGGGATGCTGAGCAGCTTAAATGAGATCATGTATGCGGTGCCTGGCCCACAGCGAGTGCTCAATAAATGGGAGCTATAATTATTATAAACTGCTATTAAAAACCACCCGGGCCAAATAGGACACAGCCTCTCTTTATCTGGCTCCTCGTTTCTCTCTAGACCTGATGACTCCAGCTTGCCTCCAGCCTAGAGACAGGCCTCACAATTCTTTGGCCTTTACCCCTCTCCCTCTGATGTCATGCTTCTCGTAGGCAACACATTGTTCTTTGTCTTTGAAGGTTCATCCAGCCCTAAAGGTCAAAGCAGGTCTCAGTCTTGTTCCTCCCCCAGAAGCATAAACGAAAGGCCCAGTTAAGCCAGCTGGGACTGTTCACAAAGACTTTTTTCAGGGTCAAGCTCTGCATCACACTATTCAGGTCCCAACACATTATAGTAAGTACAGACTTGGAAATCATGTTGCCAGTTATCAGGAGCTTCAGAGAGTCAGCAGAAAGAGAAAAGCCCAGCTTTGCTCCTCTCGTCCCCTTCCCACCACCTCCATTGACTCAGAAAACTTGTGTGCAAGGTTCTGCTCCTTAACATTGGTGGCAGAGGTGAATAACAGCTGGAGGACAGCTTTTCGTAAGTTTCCAGCCCCTCAGAGAAAAGATCCAAATAATTGTAATTTTAGATACGATAGGATAAGTGTCAGAAGAGAAAATCCAGAAGCCATTGTATTTGAGAGACAGGAGGACCAAGTTTTAGCTGAGGGGCCCAAAATGGCATGGTTCTGGACCCGTGCAGAGGAAGAGATGAGTCGCCTCCCAGCCGAGAGGGCTGTGGTGGGGAGGACATTTCTAGCAGGTGCCAGTTCAGTCCAAGTGACTGGATTTTTAGCTGTGATTCTTCAGGGCGGCAACTCACAAGTTTACGATGGCTTCCTATGGTAAGCATGGAGACTTTTTTTTTGAGTCTCAACCCCACAAAAGTAAAAATCACCTACACACAAATAAAAAGTAACTTAATGACGGGTTTGGCTGACCCATTCTTTAAATTAAGAGCGTGGCCCATAAATCTCCAGTATATACAACAGTACCTGTAAGGCACATATACTCCGTATCTCAGCTCCATGTCACCGAGTGGAGAAAAACCGGAGGAGACCCGAGCAAAGATAAGAAGTCCTGGTACTAGGGCCTGGATCGCTTTCTCTTGACATTCTGATGGAGTGGCCAGCAGTTAGTCATTAATTGCAACTCTTCAGAATCACAGAGTAGAAAGGAGTAGTAATTAGGACAACATCTTAAATGTATAAAGTGCTTTTTCTCAACTAATTCCTTAAAATGTGAATTAGAAAATATCCTTTCACTTCAACAGACAAGGAAACGGAGGGTCAGAGTGGCCCGAGGTCGTACAGCTGGTCGGAGTAGGACGGGCCTTTTTACTCAGCCATTTTTGGATCTGAGCCCTCCATAGGGCTTTTTTTTTTTTTTAAGATTTTATTTATTTTGAGAGAGAGCGAGCACATGGGGGTTGGGGGTGGGGGTGGGGGGAGGGGAAGAGGCAGAGGGAGAGAAAGAATCTCAAGCTGACTCCATGCTGAGCACGGAGCCGCACCCGATCTTGCAGCCCTGAGATCATGACCTGAGCCGAAATCAAGACTCTTAACGGACTGAGCCACCCAGGTGCCCCTCCATAGGGCTTTCGAGGCTGGGCAAATTAATACTACAAATACGATACGCCTTTTTGTACTTTCTAAATAGAAATGTTATAATATCATCCTCTACCCCTCCCTGCCTTGAGATCTGGTCTCCTTTCTTCCCACCAAGATAAAATTATGAACTGTGATGTCACAAATTGGGTTCCCTGGGAGGGGAACTCTGAGATCACGTTAGGTGTGCGGGATGATTCTAAGGGAGCAACCATGGGCACTACGTCTAGGGAAGGGAGGAAAGAAATCAGGATCCGACAGAAGCAGAAGTCAAGCTTGATGGGGGCTAAGGAAACCAGGAGCTTTGGGGCTAACGTGGTTCATCACAATTGTCCCATCTTGGGCCAAGATGGCTGGGCCTTCATACCCTCCCTGCCCAGGGAAGGGTGTGCCCTTAGGGGGAGTGGCTGTCAGCAGCTGAGGCGTTCTTAGAGGCACAGCTGGAGGCTCTCTGCCCCCCGGGCCTTCCTTGAGGGCAGTCTGGGTTACACAGGTCCACGTGTGGTACGCTGACCCAGGGAAAAGTCTTCGCATTCGTCTCTTCTCATGATCCGTTTCTGTTAGCTTTGCGGCAGCTGCCACTGAATGATAGTTGAAGGAATGAGTGAAGAGCCAGCCAGGGAAATACTGAACACCTAAGGCTGTGCATTCCACGTCTGTGGAATTCCATCTGCCATCAAGATTCTTTTTTTTTTAAGATTTTATTTATTTGACAGAGAGAGAGAGCACAACCGCCGAGCAGGGAGCCCGACGCGGGGCTCGATCCCGGGCCGCTGGGATCATGACCTGAGCCGAAGGCAGACGCTTAACGACTGAGCCACCCAGGCGCCCCTGCCATCAAGATTCTTGATGGTCACCAGTCTCCTCTGTCCCCTGTGGCCTCATAGTCAGGGTGACCATGTGGGACAGTCTTAGTTTGTGCCTGTGGTCCAGCTTAATTGTTAATAGCAGCGTCTTACCTTTTCAAAAGTGGCCTGGTTTGGGGGATAAATTCTGTAGCCACTTTCATAGACCTTTGGAGAGTCAGAACCGGCAAGGGCCCTCTCAGGAGCCTATGTAGGTACTCACCGCTGAAGGGAAGCGCTCCATGTCTCACCACCTGCCTCTCCTACCTCCCTCTCTCTGTGGCCAGAGAGGAAGAAGAAATAGCTGCCGGCAGCACTGCTCAAATCCCTGTTCCAACCGTGAGTCTCCTCCCTTGGCTCCTTCAGCCAGCTCCTCATGCCTCCATCTTGAAGGGTCTTCAGAAACCCTCTTACATGGAGACTTTGTGCTCCCCAACTTGAATCTAGAGCACTGCATCTACTGTCTTCATGTCACCACTTGCTTCATGGGTACATTGAGAGCTCCAAGATTATTGCCGCCTAATGAGCTGCATTTTTAACCTTTTAATTAACAAAATATTAAGAAACAAATCCAGAGTAGGTAGGGTATGAGGAAGTGGATATATTCAAATACCATTGAGCCTTTTTGGAGGGCTCTTTGGCATACCCCATGAAAGAAGGTTTTTGTTTTGTTTTGTTTAAGATTTTTATTTGAGAGAAAGAGCATGAGCAGCAGGGAGGGGCAGGCAGAGGGACAAGCAGACTCAACCTGGGACTCGATCGCAGGACTCTGGGATCA
This sequence comes from Phoca vitulina, assembly GCF_004348235.1. Classification (NCBI taxonomy): domain Eukaryota; kingdom Metazoa; phylum Chordata; class Mammalia; order Carnivora; family Phocidae; genus Phoca; species Phoca vitulina. Next base: position 42,239,114 of record NW_022589707.1, on the reverse strand, counting down.
TGACCTGAACCCAAGGCAGATACTTAACCGACTGAGCCACCCAGGCACCTCCCCATGAAAGAAGTTGAAAACAACGTCAGCATAATTTTTTTAAAAAGTTAAAAAATACAAACTGGTGCGGGCAGAATTCAAGAAGAAATCTTTGAGACTTTCCAGTAGGGAGTTCTGTTACATAAAGTTTCCCAATTCTTTTTTTTTTTCAAAACCAGCACAGCAATGATACTAAGACCTAAAAAAATACATACATCAGAGAAATCTAAGAATCACTCTTACGCATATTCACGCAGAATACTAAATAAAATATTAGCAAGGCATACCAAAAATGTAGATGCAAGAAGCATTTTTACTGTTTATATTAATTACCCATTGTTGACTAACAAATTGTTGCAAATTTAATGGCTTAATACAACAAGGATTTATTATCCCACAGTATCTGTGGGTTAGAAATTCTGTAGCAGCTTGCCTGGGTGGTTCTCATTCAGGGATTCATGAGATTGCAACCAGGGTGTTGGTTGTGTTTATCTGAAGGCACGATGAAGCTGGAGGATCCACTTCCAAGATGGATCTGTGTTGGCTGTTAGCAGGAAGCCTCAGTTCTTTGTCAAGTAGGCCTTTCTGCGGAGGGCTTGATCTTACAACACAAGCAATGGCTTTTGCTGGAACAAGTGATAGTGAGCGAGGAAGAAGCCAGGGCTCTAACCATCACTTCCACCTGACTTGTTGGGAACAGTTCACTAGGTTTTTAGCCCCCACTCAAGGGGAGGGGAATTAAGTTTTACGTCTTGAAGAAAAGAGTCAAATAATTTGTGGACATATTTTAAAATCCTTTTAATATTCAGTATCCACTTCTACTTTTTAAAAATACCCGTCAAAAATAAGGATAGGTCTTCCCACTACTAAATCCTCAAATACAATCTGGCATCCACTTCCTACTCCTTATCTTGAAATAAAGGCTTTAACTTGTTTCTGCATCAGCCCTGCCCCCTGTACTGTGGGGTCCATCCTCTATTGCCTTCTGGAGGACCTTGCTTTACTGTTACCCTTTCTCCTACGTCATTCCCTTACAAATGTACTCTAGTTTCTCTCATCTTCAAAACAAAACACTACTCTGCCCCATGTCTTCACTCATTTCATAGCCAACGTTCCTGAACAGTTGTCAGTATGCTGTTTCTAGTTTGTCAGCTCTCATTTACTCTTCTACACAGTATCACTGGCTTCTACCCTAAATTGATTTTTTGAAGGCCACCACCAACTTTTTCTTTCTTTTTCTTTCTTTCTTTCTTTCCTCTTTTTCTTTCAGATTTTATTTATTTGACAGAGCACAAGCAGGGGGAGCAGCAGAGGGAGATGGAGAAGCAGGCTTCCCCCGCTGAGCCCGATGTGGGACTCGATCCCAGGACCCTGGGATCATGACCTGAGCCGAAGGCAGACGCTTACCCAACTGAAGACTTTTCTGTCCTTACCTTTTGTAACCTCCAAGCAGCATTCAACACCAGCAACCACTCCATCCTTCTCGAAACACTTTCAGATTCTGAGACATTGCTGTCCTCTGGCTTCCCCCTGGACCTCACTTCCTGTCCTCTTCAGAGTCTTGGCTGGCTCCTCTGCCTGACTGCAGAATGTTGTGGTTCCTGGGGACCCCGTGCTGAGCCCCTTCCCCTTGCTTTGTACTGTCTTGCTGGAATCCTGTGGGGTTTTGTTGTTGATGTGTTCCCAGTTTATACCTCCAATTCAAACATTCACTCTAAATTCCAGATTCTCATCTCACCAGTGTAATGGACATTTCTACTTGACTTTTCACATCTCAAATTTAACATATCCACAATGGAAGAACTCACTGTTTCCCCTGTTCTCTCCATAACTGTCTGCCAAGTTATTCAAGCCAGAAATCTAGGAGTCATCCTTCATTCTTCTCTTTACTTTATCTCCCATTTCCTGTCTGTCAGCAAGCCCTGTGTATTCTTTCTCCACAGTACATGGATTCTTCCACTTCTCTTTCCATTACCACCACTCTCTTCCAGATTCTCCTGTACTCTCCCTTAACTTACTGCAGCAGCCCCCTCACTGGTGTCCCCACTTCTACTCTTGAATTTCTACAGACAGGATGGGAGGAGGGGAGTAAAAATGATCCTGTGCTGTTAACAATAAGAAAAAGACTAACGCCTCAATAAAAAAAATGGGCAAAGGCTACAAACAGTTCACAGAAAAGGAAATACAAATGCTTTAAAGCTTGTGAAAAATGTTCAACCTCACTCAATAGGAGAAAGTAAAATTACAATGAGATACCAATTTTCATCTATCAAATTGGCAGTTTATCCACTGTGGGTAGGAATTTGAATTACCACAAACATTTTTGAAGGGCTGTTGGGTAGAATCCATCAAATAAAAAATGCACATATCTGTTGATCCAGCATAAATTTTAGAAATTTATTCTACTTGCACATGTATGCAAAGAATACATGGATGACACGTTTTAATATTGTCAGAAAGAAATATTGGAAACAAGTAAATGTCATTAAGAAACTAAGGAAATATGGTAACAGGCACATGAGTATACTGTTTGGAGGTTATCTGTGCCTTCAGTGCATTCCTCTCTTCACACAGCTCTTTGTTTCTTCAGATCTCAGCTCAAGTATCACCTCTCCTCAGAGCCCTTCCGTGGCCATGCTCTAAAGGAGATCTCCTCTTTCTTTCATTTGCCATCGCTTGCAGTTATTTTGTTAGTTCACTTGTATTTCTGGCTCCCTCCCTTTAAATGGAAACTCTGAAGGGGCGAACTGAATGTATTTTTTCACTGTTGTATTCCCAGCATCTAGTGTAGTGTTTGGCACTCAGTATGTATTAATTGAGTGACTAAAAAAATTGTTGAATCTCAAAGTTCATGTGTTATCCTTATTGATGAACCATTAAAGCATTCCCATTAAGGTGATGAGCAGGATGAGAATGTCAGGTATGATTATCTGATTTAAAGGTGTATTTGGTCTTCATCCCCCTTTCTGGCCCACAGCTCCCAAAACTGTTGGTTTCCTAAAAGTTAAGAGCAGTGGGAGCATCTTTTGCTATATACTATTTGGTCTTTTGTCTTCAGTTCTTAAAATATCTCCAGAGCCATAAAGGTAAAAGGAGTGTCTTGTTATTTATAAATAACAAGCCCCTTGCAACCACTCTTGATTTATGTTAATGAGGTGACTTTTGGAAAGTCCCTAAAGGTGGGGTGCCAGGGGAATCAGCCAGATGATTAGACGGTTGGAACTTTCAGCTCCTACCTCTCAGACCTCTGGGGAAGCAAGAGCAACTGGAGATTGAGTTGATGATTTATTCAGTCATGCCTACATGATGAAGCCTCCATAAAAACCCTGAGGGATAGGGTTCAGAGACCTTCCAAGCTGGCGAACACGTGGAGGTACTGCAAGAGTGGCATGCCCTGCGTGTGGAACCTCTGTGCCCCTTCCCACATAACTTGCTCTGTGTACCTGGTTGTTCCTGAGTTACAGTCTTCTATAATAAAACAGTCACCTAGTAAGTAAGGTATTTTCTTGAGATCTGTGAGCCACTCTAGCAAATTAAACCCAAGGGAGGGGGTCGTGGGAACCTCCAATTTATAGCCAGTTGCTCTGAAGCACAGGTGATAACCTGGACTTGCAGTTGGCATCTGAAGGGAGGTGAGTGGGCAGTCTTGTGATACTAAGCCCTTAACCTGTGGGATCTGACGCAATCTTCAGGTAGGTAGTGTCAGAATTAAGTTATAGGACGCCCAGCTGTGTTGCAGAATTGCTCGGTGTGTGGAAACACACACATCTAGTGTCGAATGAAGTAGTGTTGTAGTAAGAGTATCAAGGGTAGACACACCAGTAGTGTTTTCTTTGAATCAGGTATCACCATTATTATTGAATATTATTCTGAAAGCATAACCAAAGCAATTAGGCAAGAAAATGAAATCTGAAATTTTAATGTCGGAAGAGGTGAAAATAATAAAGCAATTGATAGGACTACTGTACACTTTGGGAGAAAATACAGATTAACAGAAGATTTAATGGAAGAATAATTCTGGGTCAACCTTTTGCTATTGCTTTGACCAAAGTGATTTTGCCATGTATGGATTTTTAGGGCAACTCATTAGTGAGATATAATTTCAAACTTTTAAAAAAGTTGCAAGAATAGTATATATCCTTTACTCAGAGTTACCTGTTTTGCATTTTGCCCCATCTGACTTCTCTTATTTTGTAATTATAGCTAGCTATCCATCTATACATAATTCTTTTTGTTGGGAAACATGTAAGAGTGAATTGAAGCCATTTTGTCCCTCAATATCCAAATACTTAAGTGCATATTTATCAAAATCATCAAAATCAGGAAACTAACGTAAATCTAAGACTATTACATAATCTGTCCATATTCACATTTTATCTATTGTCCCAGAAATGTCCTATATAATACTTTTTCCTCCTGGATCAGCATCGAACCCAGGATCACACATTATGTGCCAAGTCTCTCAGTCACTTTATTTATTTATATATTTATTTGAGAGGGAGAGAGAGAAGCAGACTCTCCGCTGAGCAGAGAACCTGACATGGGGCTCAATCCCAGGACCCTGGGATCATGACCTGAGCCCAAGGCAGATGCTTAACCAACTTAGCCAACCAGGCACCCTGCTCAGTCACTTTTAATCTGGAAAAGTTCCTCAGCCTTGGATTTCTTCACCTAGATTTTGGAAAAGCATCAATCAGTTCTTTTGTAAAATGGCCCCATTTTTAATTTATTTTTGATGTTGCCTCGTGACTGAGTTGAGATTATGAATTCTGGGCAGGAATAAGAGGCACATGATGATGGTGGTTTATTTCTGTTTGTGATGATGGATTTTACCACTTGATTGAGGTGGTGTTCGCCATATTTCTCCTGTAGTGTCACTATTTAAATATGTTTCTCATCAAACTTTACTCCCTAGGGCGCCTGGGTGGCTCAGTTGGTTAAGCGACTGCCTTCGGCTCAGGTCATGATCCTGGAGTCCCGGGATCGAGTCCCGCATCGGGCTCCCTGCTCAGCAGGGAGTCTGCTTCTCCCTCTCCCGCTCCCCCGTCTTGTGCTCTCTCTCTCTCTCAAATAAGTAATCTTCAAAAAAAAAAAAGAAAGAAAAAAACAAGTACAGTGAATAGAGAAGCAAGTAAAACCAAGCGGGCCGCTAGCACGTCAGTTTCCTTTTTCTGCTCGTTTTGATTTATCTCACTTCTGGCATCTGTAGATTTTACATTTCTTTGACTTCATGTGTTTTTATGTGCTTGTTTTTTTTTTTAATTAGCATTTCTCTGCTTTAGAGTGTGGGGGTGGTGCTGCTGTCCTTGAGTTTAGTCCAGTGTGCTATGCTGTTGAAAGAGAAAAATTAAAAATAGATCTTTTGAAAGAGTTTGAGAGGCCTTGATGTTATGTTAGGGGGGAAAAACTGCGCTTTTAATATAATTAAAAGTATCAGTATACACAGTGTATGTTAATGATTAATTCTTAATGGTTAACTCCAGTTAAATTAAAAAGTAGGACACTTCTGGGTAGGTAAGCATAGTTTAAAATATCTATGGAGATGCTAGTCTCTAAAGCTTTGTTAACTTCTATTTTTTCAAAATAAAAATATACTTTTCCTGACTTTAAAAGAAATAACATTTGTTGTAAAATATTCAAACAGTACAGAAATGTATAATTTTTCTCCCACACTTCCCCAACCTTATTCCACCTTTCAGAGAGAACCACAATACCTTGCAATAATACTTTTCCAGACTCTTCTGTATATATTTGCTGTTTGCTTCCAGCTTAGCTGTTTGATCTATTTTCAACAGAAAACTAAGTAAATAAACTGCCTGTTGGCAAAACTGATGTCTAAATCTCATCAAATTTGTAAGTATTTTAAACTCCAGGGCTTTATAAATGCATATAATTTAAATTATGCAGATTACAACAGCCTGTGTCTCAGTGAGTTCTTGGGCCTTGTTTCAGAATTAAAAAGTTTAATACTGAAATATGCAATGCCAGTCTTAGCTTTTGGACTTGTGGTTTTTATATCACTGAGCAGTTAAGTATAATGCAGTTTTAAAGGTTGACTTATTTGATGAAATATGGATTTCTGCTTAGCACATTTTTGGGTACTTTTATAGGAGAATGAAGTACTGAGAGAGAGGCACGAAGCTGTGGATCACAGCTCCCAGAATGTGGAAAATGAGCAAAGAGTATCAGCCCAAGAAAAATCACTACTGCAGAAGAATGAGGATGAAAGTAAAATAGCAGATAAACCTGACTGGGAGGCAGAAAAGACCACTGAATCTAGAAATGAGGTAAGTGTTATCATAGTAGCTCAGCCTTACCATTTTCGCTGTAAGGTAGATTTTTTAATTTTTTTAAGATTTTATTAGAATGAGTACACAGGAGTGGTGGGGAGGGGCAGGGGGAGAGGGACGTGCAGACTCCGGTGAGCAGGGAGTCAATAATGACGACCTTGAGGGACTAGATCCCAGGATCCTAGGATCCCGGGATCATAACCTGAGCCTAAGGCAGATGCTTAACCGACTGAGCCACCCACGTGCCCCCTGTAAGGTAGATTTTATGGCTTTGACAATATGTGTTGGTAATGAATCTTCCATTAAGTGCCCTACTATAAGCAAATCAGATATATGAAAATACGTATTTTTTATAGTTGTGGAAGTGGTTGATTTACAAAGGAATCAGCCCATAGACTTCGTTATCTCTGGTTAAACTCAAGATTGTGTGTGTGTGTGGGAGGGTGTATTTATACACACACCCCCTTCCAGGAAGCTGCTAGCAGGTTTTGTGTTTGCCATGGCAAGGGATAAAGAGGTGACTGGCACAGTAAACCCAGGAATCCCCAACCAGCCCTCTGCAGAGGCACCCAAGCTGGCTAGGTCTGGGATAGTGAGGCAGAATAACTTGAAGGCAAATCCACCCCTCAAAACCAGCTAGGTCTTGGGCTCAAACCCTCAGTCTCCCGAGAGGTAGGCCATTCTGAACTCAGGAGCCCACTTTGTACTTCTGGCCAGGTCCAGAGGGACAGCCCCCTTGGCTACTCTAACCATACCCTTTGGCTATAAGATGCATTATTATAGAAAGATGAATTCCAGAGGCCAAGCTGAGAGATGGATTCTTCCTGCAGCCTGTACTCCCTTCCTTCTACTCTGTTTTTTACTCAGCCCTCGGACATCCCAGTCCACTCCAAAGACAGGCCTGGAGGTTCCACAGACCCTTAACCCACTTGGCACTTCCACGGTGCACCCTTGCAGGTCTTGCCCTGATGGCTCTCTCAGCCAGTGACTTGCCCCAGATGGGGAACCATGTGTTTAAATTTAACACAAAGTTTTAGGAAAAATTCTAAGAATCTGACTTTAAAAAGAGACTGACCATTTCTTGGCAATCTAAATTACCATTAAGGGGGCACCTGGGTGGCTCAGCTGGTTAAGCATCTGCCTTAGGCTCAGGTCATGATCCCAGGGTCCTAGGATCAGGTCCCACATGGAGCTCCTTGCTCAGCGGAGAGCCTGCTTCTCTCCCTCTGCCTGCCACTCCCCCTGCTTGTGCTGTGTCTAATAAATAAAATCTTTAAAAAAAAAATCACAACGTATGGAATATGTCTCGTGGATTAACTGAAAGAATGGCTTAGTTGTCCATTTTTGTGCAAGAGCTAATGTCTCAAAAAAATTCTTTATAATTTAAGTGTAGTAGAAAGAAGAACTCTGTCATATGGACTTCAGATGTTAAGGCCCTCAACTAGAAAGCATGTAACACATCTGATGAGATTCTGAAGAGAAGTAAGGGTTTTCCTTCTTTAAGAGGTGAGGGCATGTTTAAGGGAAACATCAAAGAATAAGGAAACTCTCAAGGACCAATAGCGACATGAAGCCATTATCCCCATCAGGGCAGAAGGGAATCTGGGAAGAAAGAGTGCTCAGTTGTCTCTAAGGCACATCTGTCCCTCCCATCTCAGATCTGTGTCTCCTGTGGACCCAGTCAGGAGCCTGGCTCAGGAGTTAGCTCCTCAGTTTGCCATCTCCAGGGGCACTGAAGAAGGGAACAAAGGTTTAATGAAACATATGTAACTAGCCTGAAGGATCAGTCCATAACTCACTTAAAGCAGAATGGGCTTCATACCCTTACCTCTGTTCTAAATATTAAGGCTTTCCTTTCTGCAAAGTTTTATTTACCCACAATTTAGGATTTTCACAGGAATCCAGATTTGTGCTGATACTCCTGTATACTCCTGATACTCACACACTTGTGACCATCTGCAAATTTTGTTCAATCGTTGGGCCAGAACTAATGTCTCAAGTTTGGGATCATTAATGGATGTAGAACACTTTCGAAATTTAAGAAATTAAAAATCATTTTGAATTAACAGTCATGTTAGCAAGTAAGTCTCCAGCCCACTAAGAATGTATATACGATTTGCTAGTAAATGAAGAAATCTTACCCACCAGTTCAACTTAGATGGTCCTATAGCATCCATAGACACAGAAAGCCTTGTATTTGTTGTACTATGGGCCTTGAAAACATGGTATTTGGTGGAAAGGGAAACCAAGTATACACTTAGAACAAGTCTAACTGGTCTGAATCCTCAAAAAAGGAAACCCTGAAGTACAAAGCTAGGGGAGGGGAGTCAGGAATGTGAGCTTCCTAAAATGCAAAGATAAAACCCCTGATAGACCAAAACCAGAAATCCTGGATAAAAATTTTTAAGTGCATAGTAGAACTCGAAAGCAAGAAAGGGAACTCTGTAGATACTAGAAGCAAAGAGGCTACTCAAATCCAGAATTTTTTTTTTAAAGATTTCATTCATTTATTTGACAAAGAGCGACAGCGACAGAGGGAACACAAGCAAGGGGAGTGGGAGAGGGAGAAGCAGGCTTCCCGCCAAGCAGAGAGCCCGATGTGGGGCTCGATCCCAGGACCCTGGGATCATGACCTGAGCCGAAGGCAGATGCTTAATGACTGAGCCACCCAGGTGCCCCTCAAATCCAGAATTTAAAAGATAATCAGACACCAAAACTGAAGAAGCCCTAATGAAAAATTGGATACAGATGTCATGACAGAGACTGGGGTTGAATAGATGAGGAACGAGGTCTCAAGCCCATACCTGGGGGTACCTAAATTCCCCACTTAAAGCTCAGAATTTATAAAGACTCTTCAGGAGACGGGACTAGCACAATCCTAGCCACCACCTAGGGAGACAAGAGCAAGGAAGCAGTCTGTCCATCCTTAGAGATCAGAACCCCAAATGAGCCCGTTTTAGAGTCTGAATCCACACTACCATTACTATCAGGAATCCTGAGCCAAGAAAGCAAGGTCTACAAAATGATACAAGAACTGGTTGATCCTTGCAGAGAAAAAATTGTTTTTATAGTTAGCGGGTAACCCTTGGTATATAGGATTCCTACAGAAACAGTTACCAACAAAGATGAGCTCACCCTTAAATATAAAAATTAAGACAGAATGAGAAAATTTATTTCTAATAGGAGTCCCAGAAAAGACTAGAAAGTGTGAAGGTGAAGCAGTCTTCAGAGTGTTTATGGCAAAGTATTTTGAAGATTAAAGTGATTTTAGGACTCAGATTAAAGGAGTACAGAGTCCCAAGCAGAATAAATAAAAACAAATTAAGTCCAATACATCAAAGTGAAATAGGACAACAAAGGCTACAAAGAAAAAAACCTTTAAAATTACTGGGGAAAAAAAATTGGCTATAAAATGACAGACTGACATCAGTAGCAATACATGCCTTAGTGCAAAGCACAAAGGGAAAACATTAAACTTGATCATCTCACCAAATCACTGTTTAAGCATGAAAGCAAAATAACTCCAGGTTATAAAAAGTGAGTTCTCTAAAAAGAGCTGTCAAAGGAGTTATTTCAATAAGAAACAAACCTGAAGGCTGGGATAAAGCAATAATGAGTGAAGTTGGCAAAACATTTTGGTAAATCTAAGTATGTATTTGACTTGTAAAAATTACATAATGTTGTAACCAATTTGGAGGGTTATTAGCCATGGTAAAAATAAGGTGGAACGAAGAATACTAGCCAAAAATATGAAAGATGGTTAGGGCAAGAATGGGGGGGGGGGGGAAATACTGAAAGAGGAATTTAAAAATTCCAAAATAGGGATAAAAAATCCAGAATGGAGAAAAGACCTGGTTATCAAGATTAAGCCTAAAGCCCCAAGCAACCTCCTCTGCCTTTTAATTTAATGGTGCACCTTACATTTTTTTCTAGAGATCTCTAAATGGGACAGAAACAGCTTTCTCTCTGGAAGACTTATTTCAGATGCTTTCATCACAGCCTGAAAATTCACTGGAGGTAACTGGAACCTTGGTTTTTATCTTTGTAGGAAAATGTGCACTGATCGTGAATATGTTTAACCTCTTTAATGGGATGACACAGTTTATGACATAGAATAATAGTTCTGTAACAGTACTGCATTATATAAGTGCACAGATTTAGGATTACTTTTTATAGAACTACTTCAATTTTAGAGAATTAACCAAATATGTATACTGTTCCTCCTCCTAAATGATCACAAGGATATAGTTAAATTTAGGATTCACTGAATCAAAACGACAGTAAATAAGGGCGCCTGGGTGGCTCAGTCGGCTAAGCCTCTGCCTTTGGCTCTGGTCACGATCCCAAGGTCCTGGAATCGAGCCCCGCATCAGGCTCCCTGAGCCTGCTTCTCCCTCTCCTTCTGTCCCTCCTCCCCTGTTCGTGCTGTTGATAAATGAAAAACAAAACAACAGTAAACATTTGACAAACTAAGGCATAATTTTTCTGGTAGCATTTATGTCTTGACCATACTCTTACTATGCTGGTCTGATTTACTTTAAAAAACAAAAAAAAAACCCCGAAAACCAGAGTACCCACCCACCTTGCCCAGAGACTTCAATGTGGATTTAAAGCTTAACAGCTAGGTTGATTGTTTGTATCTATAAAGCAATATTAGAATTAATAGCAAGACCAACTTTTATATTAACTGAATCAAACTTTCTGAATTTCCAGTATATACAAAAAAATCTTTCCCCAAATACGGCATCATTCAGATTTGGGCTCACATTGCATATTGTATTTGTCTAGGTTTAGTAAGTGATTGATTCATAGGTAACCATATAGAGGAACTGACAAAAGAGGAGAGTGCGCTCTATTGTTACTAGAACTGCTACTGAAATAAGGTTGTGTATTTAAAATGCTTTTTTTCCCTTCTCAGGGCATCTCCCTTGGAAATATTTTTCCAGGAAGTATCAATGATGGCATGAATTCTTCAACACATAACGTAAACTTTAGCCAAGCTATAAGTCACGATGTGAATCTCCATGAGGCCATGTTGCTGTGTCCTGACAATACATTTAGAAGAGAACCAGTAGCAAGGACTTCACAACCACAAGAACCATTTCTGCAGTTAAATTCTCATACTACCAATCCTGAACAGACCCTTCCTGGAACTAATCTGACAGGATTTCTTCCCCTTGTTGGCAATCAGATGAGGAATCTAACAAGTCAAGATCTTCTACATGACCTCGATATAAACATATTTGATGAGATAAATTTAATGTCTTTGGCCACAGAAGGTTTTGATCCAATGGAAGTGTCTCAGCTTTTTGAAGAACCAGATTCAGATTCTGGGCTTTCCTTAAATTCAAGCCACAATAGTACCTCTGTCACCAAGTCTAATTCCTCTCGGTCTGTGTGTGAAGGTGCTACAGGTTGTAGTAGTGACCTTGAACCTCTTTCCCACCATGACTTGGAAGGAGCTGTAGGAGGGTACTACCCAGAGCCCAGTAAGCTTTGTCACATGGACCATAGGAGTGATACTGGTTTTCATGGGGACCTTGCATTTCAACACATTTATCATAACCACACTTACCACCTACAGCCAAGTGCTCTAGATTCCACTTCTAGATCTTTTTCATGGCATGGGAAGTCAGAGAAAGTAAGTAAGTACCTCAATGACACAGACAGAAACTTAAGCCGTGATGAGCGGCGTGCTAAGGCTCTGCATATCCCTTTTTCTGTAGATGAAATTGTCCGTATGCCCGTTGATTCTTTCAACAACATGCTAAGCAGGCACTACCTGACAGATTTACAAGTGTCACTCATCCGTGATATCAGAAGAAGAGGGAAAAATAAAGTTGCTGCTCAAAACTGTCGTAAACGCAAACTGGACATAATTCTGAATCTTGAAGATGATTTATGTAACTTGCAAGCCAAGAAAGAAATCCTTAAGAGAGAAAGAGCCCAGTATAACAAAGCTATTAACACAATGAGACAAAAACTGCATGATCTTTATCATGATATTTTTAGTAGGTTAAGAGATGATGATGGTAGGCCAGTCAATCCAAACCAGTATGTTCTACAGTGCAGCCAAGATGGAAGTGTTTTGATTGTACCTAAGGAACTGGTGAGCTCAGGCCACAAAAAGGAAAACCGTAAGGGAAAAAGAAAGTGAGGAAACTGAAGACAGATTCCATTAAGATGTATAAGGTATCAAACGGATACATGGCCACAAACCATTGAAACTGCTTCAAAAGTTTGGCTCCAGTATCTTTTACTACTGCTACTTGAATCACTCAGGGCTACATTTTGAAGCTTTTGGACAAATTTGTGGTTAGTTTTGGGGAAGCCACAACTTTTCATGAAGCCGACTGCATTATATGCAGGACTCCTAACAGGACAGTCCAGTCACTTGGTTACCATTTCCGCCCCCGCCCCCAGTAAGATGGTCACTTCAAAGAGCAAACACTGGATGTAAATTTTAAGCATTTTGGTTTTTGTGACTTGAAATGCAACATAATGTAGCTTTTAGCTTTAAGTATTTTAGCACTGAATATATGGAGTCTTACAAAAGCTATTTTATCTTTCAATGAATACTTAAATTACAACTTTCTGTGCAAACAAATTTTATATTTGAATTTATAAAAATTTCTTATATAGAAATTCTAACCATATTTATCTTGCATCTTTTTCTCCACAAAACCCACATTCAGCTATACAGGTGATACACGCAGCCAACAGGGCAGCACAGTGTGGGTTTTAGTATTGCACAAAAATTGATCAGACTTAGGCCAGTCACACCTTCAAACTTACCCAACTTCTAAACCAAGGTGCCAAGGAACAAAATTGGGGCTTCAAAACATTAGACATTGTCTAAGGACAAAGACCTTCACACAGGTTTATGCCTCTTTTAAGTAGACACAGCTACTTGCATATAGAGAAAGAACTACCTAGCAAGTTCAGCCAGCCTGTAGAAATGCCTGCACATCTGTAACGTGGACCTCTCCCCCAAAAGGCCTCAACATAACTTAATGTGAAAACGTTCCAAGCAACACAAGCCAACAGTAGGGGAAAGGGGAAGTCAGTAGAGTATGGGCTTTACAACCAAATAAAACCTGGAATAATTGGAACCACATGAAAGACTCTTAAATGCTTAAAAAAGGCAAAAACAGAGTAAGTGAATTTGAAAATGAACTAAATGAAAGCTCAATGAGCTTATTGCAACAGCAACCTGGATAATTTTCTGAAATGTTCAAGGTTTGGCAACATTAAAATTAGTAGTCAGTGTTGTCATAATGATCTACCAAAGGATATCACAGGAGTACCACCTTGGTTTAGAGAAATGCAGTGGTTTCAGAGTCTAGATTTTTAACGCTTTTAAACTGAACCTAGGTAGGTTATTTCAAGACTAGACTTTCAACAAAATGCTTTTAGACAGTTACTCTAGTCAGTTTTGTAGTGCCCAGAAATTACTTCAGATCTACAATTTAAACTTCCACAGTACTACCTACCTACAAGTAGCCTTATCCACCCAATTGTTAACACTTGTGACGGTGCATTATCCTCAAATCCCTGAAAATATCAAGCACCACAATGGAAGTATACACCAAAGGATCAAACATGGATAAATAGGGACCTAAGAACAGGGACTTAAAATTTTGACATTCACAGTAACCAAAGCTTAAAATAGTTTGAATCTGGGAAGGTATTTGGTGCATTGTGACCAAAGGTAAATGCACCAAACTTCCAAAGAAAAATCTGGCCTCGAAGCATGTAAACCTCGGCTGCTTACTCTCTCATACCAGTTTCGGCAGTGGAAATCCCACTGCCAAGATTTTAGTCTAAATGCCCTTGCACATTAGGAATGTAATGGACACCCGAAGGATGACTGAAATGTTCTACTAGCTAGTGGTCTTAAAATGTAGTTTTTCCTGGAGTTCAGAAAGGTTACAGAAAAGGAGAAATCTGATCTATTCAGCTTCAGATTGTAGAAACTGACCATGTTCAGAATCTCAGAAACTTCTCACTGAAGCTGTATGCACTTTGCTTGGTAGAACTTGAACCAAACTGCTCACTTAGCTGTGTAAGACATGGTTATGCAGTCCAGACTGTTGTTACTGAGAAGCTTTATCAAAACAAGGTTTCAAGGGAGGGGCATGTGTCCTCATACCCCCAGTGTGTTCCCAACTATTTGGTATAGGGTTTACAAATGCAAATTTCAAGGGGATCAGTAAGACTTAAGACAGCTGAGATCAGTAATCCTTACTCTTAGGCAACTAATTAACCCTTAGCTGCTTTTACATTTTCTGGTGGGTACCCCCCCCCCACTCCTGCATCTGCAGCGGAAAGGCCCAAATTTACATCCCAGTTTGAATTGGTCCCAACAGGAAACTAGTCTTACTTTCTTTACCTATGGAAAATAACTGTTAATCCTGCAGTCATTCCTCCAATTATAAAGTTAAAGAAATCTGGTTGGTCAGCCAGATTCTCAGCATCTCATTTGTCCTTTTCCGAATAAAGCCTTCAAATTTCACAAGTAACCATCAACAGGTATCCATGTTGAACCACCTTACAGGTGAAATTAGATTTTCAAGTTGTGTATGATCTCCATGCAACATGTACTAAATAATGTCTGGATATTTGGATCCCTCTAAAGGCTGGCTTCAGTTCAGCAAGGACCTTTGGAATATAGCAGTCAGAAAACCCAATTTGCACACATCCAAGCCCCAGAACAGAATGTCAGCCTACATAGTGCATGTATCAGGACTTAAAACCTTTTTATAGTTGGGATCAGTCTTAATCTTTCCCCCTTCTATAATTCAAAGAAATGAATTTGCCCCTTTCTTGGGTAGTCTACTCACCTCACTAGTTTGCCCAGTCACAAAAAAACCTCTTACATCTATGTGATCGGCGCAGTAGTCAACAGTGGTGTGTTACTAAAACTGAATGGGGTCTATCAACCACCCAGGCAGTCATTCCAAAGCTCGAAAGATCAGATTTACATAAAATTTTGCCAAGAATATATCTGTTTTTAGTATATTGGGATGTTTTGTATCTTTTTGGAAAGGAACCCACACTTGTGAACTAGTAAATGTCATTACTGAGAGTATTCTTTTAAAGTTTCCTTAAATTAACTCAGTACTCTAAACACTTAGTACAAAGTTATCCCTTTTAGACCATCTTAGCTTGTATCCATACACCAGTTATTTAAAACCTTACACGCGACAGAATGAACCAGTTTCAGAAACTTCCAGTAGATTAACATTCTCTAATGTGGAAGCCAGCCCTCAATATGGCTCCCAATGATGCTAGGTTCTCAGTAATCCTAGAAGTAAACCCCTTCCATCCACGATGTGACCATTATAATACAAAGTACTACTTCCAAACGTTGACTCTGTTGGGTTTTGATTGCTCCAAAAGCTCAGTATAGGGAAAGGAAATAGCCAGCCCCAACTTGCCAACCCTGTCAGCATGCCCTAGTGAAGTTTTTCCTAACTGCAACCTTGAGCTTCAGCAAAAATCACACAGCTCTAAGTTTTCAAGTTGTTGACCTGCAAATACTATGTAAAGTAACAAATTCATTGTTGCTCCAAA
Source organism: Phoca vitulina (assembly GCF_004348235.1). Lineage (NCBI taxonomy): Eukaryota > Metazoa > Chordata > Mammalia > Carnivora > Phocidae > Phoca > Phoca vitulina. The sequence continues at coordinate 42,223,218 of NW_022589707.1, read as the reverse complement.
TTGCTAAGTATTGAGATTAAAGGTTAAGCCTGATGTAGTGATACAATGCAGCAATATATGCGAAAAAATGTTATTTCCTTCGTTTAGAAAACTTAAAAACTACCTTAAATCTGAAGTTCTAATAGAAATTAACAGCTCAATATACAACACACAAGGGAAATGCCTATGGTTGATTATTCAACATTACCTTAGTTGCAATAAGCCAGTTCATTTCAGCCTATTGTGTACTGAATTTTCTTAAAATTTGTCCTGATTAAGGGTTGCATACTTCAGGGTGTGTTGTCATACACCAACTTGATTTACCTCCTTTAAGTTCGAGTTCTTGGTAGAGCCGCATTTTTAAAACCTTCAAATATTTACCTTATTTTCAAGTACTCTTTAAGTTTACAGATGATGGATGGACGCATCTATACTTTAAGCAAGTAACAGCTTAGCTCATCTTCTCTTAACCATCAGTTTGACTTACCTGTGAGATACCTCATTATCAAAACAAAAAAAAGTTATTATATCAACTTTACTGTGTATCTTTCCTGTTATCTTTCATTGTTTCAGGTAAATATACACATGAAAGCCACTGCTTGTTAAATTCTCTCCACCATATTTAAACCTTTAAAAAGACAACCACTGAAACTCAGTTAAAAGGCATATAAAGGTAATTGACATTTAAGAAGCTACCATGACAGACTCAGTGCTTTGCAGTCACTTAATTGGGACCACTGTTTAAAATACTTTCAACAACTCCACCAGCAATGTTAAACATACAAGTTAAGCCAGAAAACTAGAGCAGTATTCAAACGCTGAATGTACAGTATATAAAGAATGGCATTTTATTAGGGACAGCCAATAATGTCCACAATGCTTTTCTTATTTGACTATCAATACTGAAAGAAAAACGGCAATATGCATAGCTTTGTGAAACTGCTTTAAAAATCTAGGGGATGGCAATCTTTTAGACAACTGAATGTTTATAGAACAAGATTCACACATTTTATGTGTAAACATTACACCAAGTATTTGAATACAAAAGTGTTTATTTTATAAACTTTATATTTAAAATAGAATTTTTATCTGTCTACTCACAAAACCTAGTTTAAAACATGATACATTTCTCTCTAGCTTACTTGATGTTACTCTTACAAACAATACTCAATTTGTAATTGTTTTATATTAAGAACCTGTACTAAATGAAGTTTGTATTTTATCAGAAAACATTTCCCTTTAAACTTAAAGTGCTTTTTTTTTTTAAATGAAGGCACCAACAAGAACTACTTTCAGATGGTACAGAATTTCTTATTTCTTGAAGACTCTGTGGTTGACCACTTCTTCATTAGTTACCTGCAGCAAGACACCTTCCTGCCAAAGGAAAAAAAAAGTATCTGAAGAAGTTTATCATGTTTGTCCAAAGAACCTAAATAACTTCAGTGGTGGTCTTAGGATCAAAGAAGACTCACTGGTGCATACAGTAGAATATGCCCTGATTATCACATTCCTGAAAAGGCAATAAAGCCAGGCAAATCAAACTGATGACATTTAAGAATTTCAGCAGCCAACCTACATCTCTCCTATAAGGTACGGGGTTGGGAAAGAATTACCACATTTAAACCCAAATATTTAGTACTGGATACATACAGGATTTATAATGTAGACACTTTATTTGTAAGTATAAACTATCATCTGGAAATAGTTTCAACCATTTTACCCTACCTTCTCCTGAACCTGATCCTGATAAGCATGTAAAACTAGAACAACCATATAACAGAAGAACAAAATGTCTTTATTTTTAATAAAAACCACTAGGTTCACTCAAAATGCTTGATCCAAGAAACGTGAATACACAAGGGTGTAATGATGGGTAATTTCATGATTTATTCAACTTGCAGCCTAACTTTTACCTACCATTTTACTACCAACACCACTGAAGGAACCAAGAAAAGCTTTATTAATGATCACTTGGCTTGCGCCTCAGCTGTTGAAATGAAGCACTTTACAGTCTTTGTGGCAGCAGAATATACTTGTCCATGGTTCATATCAATGCTAAAATTCCAGCAGGGAAAAAAATGATATGTTAAGCACCTGAATCTTCATAGAGGGGGGGAGGGGGGTGGGAAAGAAGGAAAAAAAGGGGGGAAAAAAACAACCAAAATAATTTAAGTAAATGACAGATTGGAAAACAGGGTTTATAAGATTATTCTCTTGAGTTTATAAATTGTTAAACTCAAATTTATAGCTATGTTAAACTACGTAAGAACCACTATACTGAAAGGCCATTGAAGAGTAGTATTAGTTTATCTTTTGGGGAGGAAAATTAAGAAAGGAAAAGTAAATAAGATCTTACCTAAAGAAGTTTAACTGAAGCTTAGAACTATTTTGCTCTACACCCTCAGCTTTCGTTGTCATCCTTATAAACTACTGTAGTTAAAGCTTTGTAGAAACAGCACAGTTTTTTAAGACTGGCTGAACTTAGTAGCCGTCAAGAGTTCTCTTGTACTAGACCTGTATCCCTGAAGAGTACCTCGCTGGGGTTATTTCCTTTCCTTGCATTGAAGAAGCAGCATCTAAAAGATCTAAAAAGGTGTTTCTCTTTGCAGAGATATCCCTTAAGTTATCTAGATAATTTAATCCTGATGAATTGCAGACAACACACTTATATCTGACCAGCATTTATCTTACACAAATATAACAACAGCTTTGCAATGGACCTTAATTATACTACCCACTCCTTAACTTATTTAAAATAAAAAGTCTATAATTACACAATTTCCTTTAGAATTATTTTATTAAATCATAAATGTACAACAGCTTCTTAACTCTACACACGCACTTAAATTTTTTTAAAGGAAAAACGTTATGTCTTATTACACCATGATCCTGGCTAATAGCTTTTCAAAACTTTGAGAAAAATCTTAAAAAAGGTTTCACATGTCACCTGAAACTTACAAATTTAACATTATCAAAGAAGGAATGCTTCTACACTCTTACAAAGACCACTAGAAAGAAACAACAATTAAAAAGCTAAGAAACTGTCTCAAAGGCATTTTTTTTTTTTTTTTTACAATCCTTCCTCCACAGTAAGGTAATGTTATTAAATAATCCAATCCATTCACAAAATGGCTCTCTGCATCTGCTCTGGTGTCTTCTGCCATATCACTGCATATTTATGCATGACTGAGATAAGAGTTTCCTTAACATTGTTATTTCGATAACCTGAAGCTGTTCTGTTACCTCTGGGCTCTCATCCTCTCCTATTTATACAGTGAAGCCTGTTTCAACAGAAGTAAAGAGTAAAAAAAAAATAGGTTATGAAATTATCCATCTAACCAGATTTTAAGGAAAGATAACATGATCCTAAAAAGCTTTTACTCCTGGCAGCTAGATCTCCCAAGACAATAATAATGTAAAACTCAAAAGCTACTTACCCATGGCAAATAGGAAGAAGCTCAATATCGGCTTCTCCCTCCATAACCCCCACTTCCTCCACTGCCTCCAGGACCATAGTTTCCTAGAATCATTGAAACAGCAAGAGAAAGCAAACTTACTTCCATTTTCCATAATAAGCCTAATACTATCTATAGCTAATTTCTATTTTATAGACCTACACTCATTGAAACACACAGCTCATAACCTGTTATTTGCTTATAATTAACCTACTTGGGAGATCAATTATCCAGACTCACCAAAAGTTTAATTTTGCCCTTTACACTTGAAAACATTTTACTGCTGCTATTCCTTTATAGGGTTGTCTACCACAATCATTGGAGTCAGTACAGAGTTAAAAAAACGTAAAGCAAACAGAAGAGGCATAAAAACATTGATTTAGTACTACTACAAACTTTCTCAAGACCTTAAACAAATAATACTTTTAGTAAATAATCCCAAGTTTTTATTCAATTAACTTTAAAAGAGAATTCCTAGAACTTTATACACCTTGCAATGTGCTCAATCTTCTTTGGCTTTTTTTTTAAGGAAATAATTAGCCAAGGAAAAAGATCCCCACCTGAAATGTCTTACTTTCCCAAGTCCTAAATATTTTATACCACTGAATATCCCCACCATTTCAATTAACACTGAATTACAATGGAAGTATTAAACTAGCAGTCAGGAGGTCTTCCATTCTTAAAGTCATGAAAGAGTATTCTTTAATCACAAAATTTAAACAATCTAATAAATTACCTCCACCATATGGTCCCCCCATGTTCCTGCTACCACCAAAGTTTCCACTCTTCATTGGACCATAGTTAGAAGGTTGCTGGTTATAATTTCCAAAATCATTGTAATTTCCACTTCCATAATTTCCTGTGAAAAAATTGGAATAGGTTTTGCACAATAACTTCCAAAATAACATATTCAAGCATTAAACCAGTGAAACACGGTAAGCATATTTAGGACAAATCTCCCATAAAAACAATCATCAGAATAAACGCAAGACACCTATCTACAACTCTACAGTTTTTTTTTTTAAGACAACTATTGACAACATTGAAATGCAAAATCTCGTGTTAAAAGTCATTAATTCCAATCCAAATTCCCACATAAAGGTTGCAGGTGAATTTATTACCTCCTCCATAGTTGTCATAACCACCTCCGTAGCCCCCACCCTGGTTGCCATATCCAGGTCCTCCACCACCATATCCTCCTCTTCCTCCTCCATAACCAGGGCTACCTCCAAAATTGCCACCTATTATAAAATAAGCCTTTAAGTAATTACTTAATATTTTCAATGGCATTTGAACTGTCTTATCACACCCATTTCCAGCTTTCCAAAACACACTCTTATAAACAAAATATTTATTCTATGAAATCTCTTCCTTAACAGCCTCAAGGGCAGAATAGAGTACGTATCCTTGGTAAACATTTAGGGGCAGGGAGCACCTGTTAACAAACTGGATAAAGACCTTTACAGAGACAAATACTTGCAATGCCACAGCTCTCCCGACAGCAAAAATATTAAAGATTCTCTTGAAGATATCTTGAAACATTTATATTTTGCGTAAGGATTGTGGGGGCAGACAAGAGGCATAGGGTAGCAGGACAAAAAAAAGCCACACACCCCTACTGGTCCAAAAGATTAAGTTGCAAAGGTTATTTCCCCATAAATTCCCATGTCTCTTAAATAATATGCCCACTACACCCTTCTTCTGAGTAGAAATGGGGGGAGGACCAGAAATTAGCAAACTTGCATGTAATTCAAAAACTTAAAATGGCAGTCTCCAATTATTGAAATACAAGACCTTATTCTTTCTCATAATACCTAATTAGTATTTGGATTTCAAACAAAACTGAAATAGGATATAGGATTAACTTATAATCATACTTAAGGAGTGGCAAAACCAGTTTTTCCTATTACTAGCTCAGTTTTTAGTATCCCATTCTTATTAGGATTTTTCTAAGTATGAACTTTTCTGTGCTCCAAAAGAACACATCTAATACATCACTTGTTATGGAACAGTGGCTCACAACTTTAGCTGGTCCCAAGAATACAATTGTACAATTGTGTATTTTAGGAAGTTCTTTCAGTTACTTTTTTTTTTTTAACAGATTACCCTAGGGAACTTATCTTGGTAAGGGACTAATTTTAAGGTAACCATTGATTTTATATATCCTTCCCCTTACATGTTGACCATGATCACATCTAGTGGTCTGTTTTTCAGGAAAACAGCATACAGAATACACCTGGATTAAATTCTTTGCTTGAGAAACAATGGGATAGCATGACAGCATCTTTAAATTCTCTATTAAAATCCTCCTAAATGATTTTGCAACTGGTACCTACACCTGTCAAGCAAAAATACTTTCCAAAGGATATATAACTAAGATGCAAATTATAAAATAGCCAAATAACTGAACCACTACCACCTAAGCCCTTTACAAATGCAAAACATTAAAAATTAATATAAACATATAACTATACAAAAATATGTAGTGCTTTCATCTTTTAAGTCACAAACTAAAATGCAGAAAAAACTGACCTCCAGGTCCTCCTCCATACCCATTATAGCCATCCCCAAATCCACGACCACTTCCATATCCATCTGTTAGAGACAGGAAAAAAAATTATTATACGCTGTTCGCCCTAGTTATAATTTCTTACAATCCTTCCCTCCGCATGCTTTATTAGCACGTCTGAGTGAAAATTATTAGGAACCACCCTCCTTATGCTAGAAGAGTGGTGTTACTTATTCCTTCTTAAAATACAAAAGTGTATGTAATTAAATCTTTTAAGGATAACTGTCTAATTTGAGGGCTTGGACTTCGCAAGACTCAATTTTAAGAGATTCCATTGATTTATGCATAAGAATGACATTGAATGGGGGCAGCAAGTTTCTCTGTTGGCACCTCATTACATTAGTAATTCAAATATATCTGAAGCCTAAAGGAAAAATATTTAACTGATACAGACCTCTTAGAGCCTATACATAAAGCCTTCACAATATCTTCACTTCCCATTGAGGGACAACACTCATTTTTTAGGCTAGTTGCAATATGATGTAACTTTTTTTTTTTTTAAAGCTGACTACCCTAAAAAAGGAACTCTGCAACTGATTATCTTGGATTACAATTTATAAGATGTTTTTAACTATAACTTCCTACCTGGTTAATTTAGAATATCCCACCAAGATACAATCTACATAAGTCTTAAAATAACTTTAAAAAATTAAAATTGGATTTCCTGAATCTAATTCAAACAGTTTTTAATTGAGCACATGCACCCTTCTAACACTTAGAACTCCCAACTTACCAGATCCTCCTCTAAAGTTACTTCCTGGTCCTGGTCCAAAATTTCCACCACCACCACGAGAATCTCCAAAACCAAAGTTGCCTGTAGTAAATGCCCAGGTTAGTAACGAGCATTTATTCGAATAAGTTTTAAAAAGAAAAATAAACAGAAGTTAAAAGTTACCTCCTCTTCCACTTCTAGAACTTTGGACTTCCTGCATTTCTTGTCTAGACAAAGCCTTTCTTACTTCTGCATTATGACCATTGATGGTATGATATTTCTGCACTGCAATGAAAAGTTCACACTCCATTATATCAACATTATCAGTAAGCAACTTGTACAATCTACCTTTTAATAAAATCAACAAACCCAAAACCTTATTAAAAAACACACACCTACTGCTTATAGACACTTACACACAATCTTATCCACAGGGTCATGATCATCAAAGGTAACAAATCCAAAGCCTCTTTTCTTTCCAGACTGCCTATCGGTAATTATCTCAATGGTATCGATCTTTCCATATTCCTCAAAGTAATCTCTAAGATGATGTTCCTCAGTATCTTCTTTAATTCCACCAACAAACAGCTTCTTCACAGTTACGTGAGCCCCTGGTTTTCCAGATTCCTGAAATAATGGGAGAAAAAAATCTTAACAGAAGAAACCAAAACATGATTTAAAGCACACTATCTGGGTACCAAAGATAGCTTTTATCCTATAACGCATCAGGTAAAGCATCAGCTTACGACTAAGAACCCAGTTTTTGAAAGAAATATGTAAATCTAAAAAAAGCAAAGAATAGAAAACTAACAGCTTTAAAAAGATAGGAAACTTAATTCTTTCAAATGTTAGTCTAATCTTCAGTGGGACAGAATATTCCTCATATTTATTGTACAGTTATATTTGCTCACCTCTCTTGCAACAGCACGTTTTGGCTCAACCACTCTCCCATCAATTGAATGAGGTCTTGCAGCCATGGCAGCATCAACCTCAGCCATGGATGAAAAAGTTACAAAACCAAATCCTCTTGATCTTTTGCTTGCAGGATCCCTCATAACCTTAAAACCAAAAGGGAAACTTTAGCCCCTCATTTCATTACTTATGTTATGAACTAGCAATTTAAAAGACGAGCAGTTCTCACAATGAACACAGACATTAAAATAATTTTCTCCATATTTTACTCAACAACTTAAACACAGTAGCCCAACAGTTGAAAGACTAATTATCTGTAGGCACTTTTATGTAACATACCACACAGTCTGTAAGTTTTCCCCATTGCTCGTAGTAGTTCCTCAAACTTTCTTCTGTGGTTTCAAAGCTCAAGCCACCAATAAAGAGTTTACGGAACTGTTCCTTTTCTCTCTGCAAAGGAAAACACCATTTCAATTTTTATTTACATTTCCTCTTTGTATGCAGGAAATTAAATTCTTAAATATGAGGTGACCTGCTGGCAGAGTACCTTTTTCCTCTCCAAAGGAACAGTTTCTAAAGTTTTCTGGGGGGAAAAAAAAAACTTACATCAAATTTAAACCATATGTTAAACTGCAAATTAGTTGTGTTACACCAAAAAAAATTGCCCCAGCTGATCTACACAAGTTTCAAAGTCATTAATGCTTGATCTAAATTTACTTGTCATTAAATTATTTTGAATAAATTTAACATCCCTTTATCTTAAAACTTTATGAAGAAAAAGGAATAAACCTATTCTTTGGTCATTGAAGGCTTAAAGGACTTTTGTCAAAATTTGCATTCAATCCTTTGCCCGAAACAAAGTAACTGGCTTTTAAATACACATTGTAAATACACCGCTTTTTAACATAAAAACTGTTCGTTCTTTACTTATAACCCATAATTTACCATTTCATGATTCAGTGTCTAAAACAGTGACATCTTTTCTCTTTACTGCTCCCTCTGGTGGTGATTCTAATGTATCTCAATAAAAAAAAAAAACACTAAAAAAAAAAATCATTCTTTCCCCAAACCCCAACTCTCCCTGGGGGGGGGGGGGGACTTCAAATATTCAATGCGTAATACCAAAATATCCTTATAAAATCTGCCTCTTTCCTTTGACCAAGGCACAAATGACTTTTATTACCAACGGTGGGTATTTAGAGCTTCAACAATTTTTAACATACCTGGTTTTTTTGAGGGCACACTTATATTTGGTATTTACAAAACAAAGAATCTGAATTATTACTGAACCATAAATGCAGTAAAACATTTACTATAATCTCACTTTTCAAAAACCGTAAAACTTTAAATGATCACTGTTAACTACTCAGTAGTTTTGTACTACTACAATTTACACTTCATCGAAGCAAGAAAAAAAATCACCCACAAAAACTCAGGTGTACTGGCCTTAATGGCCACCTGGCAAAATACACAACACAAATGTCTCTAATTTTATGCAGGGGGGTTGGGGACCTGGGCTGAAAAATTTTAAGCCCTATAAACCACCAAGCAAGTACTTTGCATTAACAGCCCTGTATTTTCGGCTGTCAGTCAAGAAAAAAACAGGTTATACTTTGTTTTCAGAGAACTAAGTTAAAAAAAATTAAAATATTCAGAAACCAGAATGGGTCATAATGTCCAAGAGCAACTACTATGAGTGTATAATACAAATCAAAGCTCAAATATAATTTGCCATACAACAGGAAATACTTCATAAGCAAATAATATTACAGCTCTCTAACTCAGTTCTACGGAGGTTTCTTTCTCCATGCATGAAATTTCCGAACAGCTCAAAAAACAGTGATAGGCATTTAGATTTTTTCCCTGCACAGTTCTCAGAATTGTGAAAAATTTTCAAAGGTCAAAAAACTATCAAGCTCCTAAAACATTCAAATAACTCGTTAGACGATTACTTGACATATTGGTATTTAAATTAAGCTTATTTATCTAATTAGCGTTAAGTCGGTCTTTCACAATCCACATTACGCAGTTAAAAAAAATCATCTACAATAATTTTTACACATCACTAACAAAAGGCAAAAACTCATTACTTACCTCAATTTTTTTCCAAACTTACCCGATGTCCACTATCGATTACAAACAAAGTTAATTTAAAAGTGTGCTTAAGGTCAAAGAAAGTACCCAATCAGGCCCCCTTCGCTTGAGACCTTATTCTTATCAATGTAATGATCAACCATCATAGCAAACAGAAATGAGAAAAGCAAATGACAAAGTTCAAATACATAGTGGCCCAGCCGTTACTCGTAACGAAGCACTGCACCACGTTTTAACCAAAGAGCTAAAGATAAAATCATTTTTCATTTTCCTCTTAATTTCTACCGTATCGCAAGAACCTCTGGTGTTACCCAGTAAAGATTGTTTCCCAGCAAAAATACTGAAATATCAATTCTACAGTTCAAAAGAAATCCTTCAGGAAAGTAAAGAATTGTGAAACCGACACCCCCCCCAACCACCTTCCCCACTGCCACCCACAGTCGGTACTAACTTAATGGCTCCGAATTTTTATTTCTAAAGTTTCCCGCGATTCAACTAGCTTTTTTAATCACCGCAGACCCAGATAAAACCGTTACTCAAAAAAACCCACGAGGCTGAAAAACAAAATGTTCTTAGTACGGCTCGACTTAAAACTGGGCCCGACACCCTGGGTGGTAGTTTTACCTCCTCCTCTTAAACCGTGCGAACCAGCCCCGGGGAACCGACTCCCCCACCCGCCCGCTCTTCGGTGTGGCTTCTGAACGCAATGGCGCCATTTCATCGAGGGGAAAGGAAAGAGCCTCTAACGAGGTGCGCAGGACTTTTAAAGATCCAAGCTCACAAAACACTCGGAATCCACCTCGAAACGGCATGAAAACAGCCCGAAAAGAAAGAAAAATAGTTAACCACTTCTATTCTTCGATAAAGTAGTCAAACTAACAGAATCCAGAGATTGAAAAGAAAAACGCTGCGAGGAAGGAAAGGAATGAAAATGGCGGCCGCCAAATCCGGTTCCCGGGAGAGGGGAGGGGGGAGGGGAACTCCGCAGCCTCGCTCAGGAGGATCCGAAGCCCGCCGAAAAGCTCAGAAGCGGGGACGCCAGGGCCCCCAAATCAGCGTGCTTTGAAGAGGGAGTAAGAATTCCCGCCTCCGCGCCCCACTTTTCGCCGAACGAGGGCTGCATCCGCCATGTGGAAGTTCCCCATCCCCCACCCCCAGCAAAGGGAAATGGCGCCGGCAGGCTGAGGGTGGGGAAGGTACTGTTCAATCAGGCCTCCGCTAACGAACCCTCTTCAAAAATATCCTGAAACCAACCGCTTTTGAAGTGGCCCAATTTCACCGCCGCTCTCAGACGGAGGCGGGTGGCCGACTTCCACCGAGGCGCCAACGGCCTCGCCATGCCCTTTTCAATAACTCATTGATTTCAAACCCGTTACCTCCATCGCGGACTCAGTCGCTTCAGCCCGATTTCCCGCAGCCGAGCGAGATGAGAGAGATCTCCGCGGACGAACACGAACCGGACTCGTCCTGGCGCTGTAGTGAGAACTGCCGCTGCTCGAGAAACAACACCGCTAAGAGCACCTCCACACGGGACCCGGCGCTGCTGCTACTGCCGCTAGAGCCGCTGCCGCCGCTTTTCTAGAACCTTCCCCCCGACTAACGCGTCTTCCCCTACGTCAAGCCGTTGCGTAAACGCCCTAACCGCCGCCAATGGCGGGAACGCTCTACGCCCTCCTTACGCCAGGTACGTACTCCTCCCTCCCCTTGCAGCCAGTAGTAGTGCTTGACGTCACTTGCGTAACTGGTCTCAGTGAATTGCGGAAGGCTCGAGTCCTGCGTATTTCTCTCTCACGGAATTGGGTCCAGCCCCCGCCTTAGCGCAGGGCAGGTGAGAAACGGTCGCGCAGTTTGAAATTAACGCTGTCGGGAGGAGCTTAAAGCACAGCCCTAAAGTCCAGCCCCCTCAACCCGGGAGGTGGTCCCTGCAGCAAAGCCTGTGATAATCCGCGCCTCCCCCCCCCCCCCCCCCCCCCGCGCCCCCCCCAGAATAATCTGTGTAACCTCCCCCTTGCGATTTCCCTCCCCTAATCCTCCCCCCAGCGCTGAGGACTGACTCGGCCCCTTCCGGAAACACCCGAAGCGACTTCTAGTCAACACGTTACACTTCACGCTCCACCAACCTAACCCTGGCCAACGTCTTTGGGAGTCGACCCCTTGGGTTCAAGAGAGGTCTTTGGAGAGGGTGGTCTGGGAGGGGCACTCCTTCTTAGCCCCCAATTCTCCCCATCCAAGTTTCTCTTTACTCCCTCACCCCTAGCGTTTGGAGGCACCCACTTATAGGGGCGAGGAAGTGGGCGGAGCCCGGTTTTGGCGCCAGACGCGGCTGCTGCGAAGCAGAAACGCCTCCGTCTAGAAGATCGGTTACTGTCCTCGCCTCAACTTCCCTCTCCCTCCCCTCCGGGGACCACCAGGCCCCACGCCGCGAACGGTGAGTGCAGCGACGCCGCAGCCTTCCACCTGCCCCGGGCTCGGGTTCCCGGCGGGCGCGGCGCTCGGCCCCTCCCCCCGCCGGGCGCGCGCGCCCGCCTGCCCCGCCCCTCGCGGCCGCCCGGCGTGGGCGGTGCCACCACCACCCCCACCCCCCCTCGAGCTGCTGCCCGGCGCGCAGCTCCCCAGCCCCCTCCTCCTCGGATGTGGCTGGAGCTTGAGGCGCGCAGGGCCGGAGACGCCGCAGACCCGGGACCCGGAGCAGCTCGGAGGCGGTGAAGTCGGTGTCTTTCTTTCTCCCTCTCTCTCTACTCGGTGGTGGTGCTTAAAATACCACCTGCGCCCCAGGGATCCCCCCCACCCAATTCCCTGCTTCCCGCCCGACCCCGAGTGGGGAGCAGGCGGGAAGCAGCGGAGAGTCGAGCGGAGACCCCGCGGCTGGCCTGGCGCTGGGCCGGCGCCTGGAGTTAGTTGTGGGGGAGGGGGAGAACGAGACTGTTCTCGAGAGGGTAGAGAGCCGTGGCGACAGCCGCCTGATTTCTAGACAAAGCGCATTTCCTTTTCCCCTCCCCCATCCGCGATCAAGATGAGGGGCCCTCCTCCCCCTCACGGCCTCGGTCGGCGACTTGGGCCTCCAGTGAGGGCGGTGCGTTCTCCGGCATCAGTGCGGCCCGCTGTTCCGAGGCTGCGGCGGGCGCTCCGTTACGTGGCTACCGCCGGGTGGGGGACAACGCGGGCCCGGTGGTGCAGTGCCCTTGAGCCCCCGGGCCGCGGCCTTTGTTTCTCCCGGCGGATGGGCTGACCACGAGGCCCGCGCTCCTGGGTGGGGGGCGGGGGCCGGGTGTTTAGGCCTCGCTAAGCAGGGTGGGGCTTACGGGGAACGGATAGAAGAGGTGGTTTGTTTTTTTAAAAGTGGTACGAAATGGGACTGAAGCATCTCGATACGGTTTTTTTCCTTTTTCAGTTTTTAAACTAGTGATTAGAAAGGGGGAGGGTTTCCAAGAAACCAAGTTGGGGTTTTATAGGCGCCTCTTTGGACTGTTAAAGGGTCTAGAGGGGAAATTCACGATAATTTACCGTTGTGATTGTTTGGGTGATCACGTCGAATTTGAACCAAATTATCTGGCCATTTTCTTAAAAATGCTGGGTATAACATAAACGGGACTTATATTGAAAAAAAATTTTGCTATTTTTTCCTTTGTAAAACTGTCTCAGATACCAGCGTACCCAATAAGGTTTTCTAGACCCACTTGGTTAGAGCACTGATGTATTTAGCAAACATAGATCACTAATAACGCAGGATCTCAAATCTGCATCTCTGGATTTGAGTACAAGTTTTACAATATACGATACATAGTGGGGGTTGGAATCCAAACAGAACTTGTGTTTAGCTACCTTTTTTGTGTCGTGCAAACTTCTTTTTAACTGTCATGCATTTTTCTAGTAATAGCTCTTCAAGTCTGCAATAAAAAATGGCCTCCAATAAAACTACATTGGTAAGTTAATGAAAACCTAAAATTTGTAAGGATCTAACTCAAATTTTTTTCCCAAAAATTATAAGTTTGCATCTCTGTGGTTGAGATATTTACATCCACATGTATTTCCCAGTTCCCTC